>NC_060889.1:28486497-28812747 GCF_014805685.1 Silurus meridionalis | reverse complement strand
AAAATCTAGTTAGAACACAGTTACACAAGCGAAAGGGTTTGCCATTATGCCAATGTTTCCAGTTTATTTTCGAGGATCCGAGTGCAGTGGGACTGGAACTCCTTTTTAGTCTATTGCTCAAGCATTGGAAAGTTCATGAGGCTCTAAAACATCCAGCACCTCCGTCTCAACCTTACAATTTACTTGTTCGGTGTCAAAACTGGTCCTGAATAATCAGTCTGGATATTTATAGAAGAACGTGTGTGTGTGTGTGTGTGTGTGTGTCTCTCCCAGTAAGACTATTTCCACTGAAAAATCCTCCTTTAGCATGAACAGCATTACACTCACTGTTCCTTCCTCCAAATCTCAGCTGAAACACTCTGCTGTGTCTCTTGTGAAACTCTTCACTAGTTGGAGGTTTCTGGTTCCTCTCAGAGCAGTTTAACAGGATTTAGGTGCGGTGACTGGGCAGGTCGTTCCATGATTGAAATCACTCCAGACCACTGCTCTCTAAATAACGGCACGTCATCTTGTACGGTGAAGTCGGTTCCAATGAGTCCACACGGAACCTCATGGTGTCGAAGTATCAGGATTACCTAGCACTTTCCAGAACCTTCCCTGCTCCAAAACACCCCTAAACCATTAAGCTTCCACCTCCATGTGCGAGTGTGGGGGTGAGGGAGTCTGATCACATGTGTTCTGTTGAAGACAAATGTCCCATTTGGACTCCACACACACAAAAAAAAAAAAAAACCTTAAGACTCCCGCTACACATACACAATCCCATATTGTAACAGAATTCCTAGACTTCCTCTGTAATTGAGTTTGGAGTAAAGGGATTTCTGGTCTATGCTCAGAGCAAGGAAGCATTTTGAAATCCTGATCTTCGCTTTAAAATGGGTCTCGATCAGCAATACAGACATCCGAGATCCAAACGCTGAGGTTTCAGTGTTGAATATCCGACATGCTGCAGCGTCAGAAGCTGGTCAGAACGCAGCAGGAAGCAGAAGACGCGCTCCAATCTGAGCATCCAGACAATTTAAGCAGTGTGTTTACTGCTCTGCGTATCATAATGCTTATTAAGCAATAATTCAGGAAGAAGGTCACGTCGCAAAACTTGGCAGAACGTATGGAACAAAGCCGTGTGTGTGTGTGGTAAATGCAGGATGTGCCGCACTTTCGGATGCAAATGTTACACGATACCGCATTTTGCATCGCCAGTGCACGCCTGAGGGATTGATCTCACACACACACGCACGCACGCACGCACGCACGCACGCACGCACGCACGCACGCACGCACGCGCGCACGCACGCACGCGCGCGCGCGCGCGCACACAATGGTTTGCACAAAAACAGATCGGCCTTTCGGTGAAAGCAACAGTTCTGTCTCAAAAAGAGACAGATGCGGTGCATCATCCGCTCACCACAGGTGTTAAGAAGTGACGACTCGTGCAAGAAAGTTCACGCTGCGCTCCAGACGAGCTGCTTCTTCAGCTGGGTTTCAGAGGGTCTTCAAATATACATATACATGTAGGTTGATAGATATCAACTACACAAAATGACACCATGATATAAATGCAAAGCTGATACAATTAATAAATAAATAAAAGAGACCCTATTCTCAGCAGGCAAGCTCGTCCTGAACTCTTTCACAGCATGACATTGTTGAGATGTTGCACTCGTTTCCAGTTGCGAGCTTTGACACAACAGACCGGTTTATATGAGCAAACTACGACGGGGGGAAATAACCATTAAACATTTTAAATACCATTAAAAAAGGATGTTCCTCTAGAGTTTGTGGAGATAGTACTCATTCAGGGACCTGGGTGTTGAGGAGGCCTGGGGGTGCAGCCAGCGTTCAGATTCATCCCAAAGATATTCAATAATTGTTTATTAAGAGACAAAACAGACAAGGTCATCAAATCCATAACATATGATAAGAGGCTTCTTTTAGTACTGGAACACTTTTTCCTATTAGTTATTAAACAGTTTGGAGCTCTATAGCAGGAGATCTTCTACTCTGTGTGCAGGAGCACCGGCATGCCAAGACATTTGCAAAGTCACAGTCAGGTGTCCCAATAGTGTAGTGTTTTCAGAACAATCAGTTGATTCTCATCAACATACAAAACACGTCTTGCTGGTTAGATGACTGGAGCATCTTTACATGCGTGATTCCTCAGGGAGGATCGAGGTTGAATTTGTAGGCAAGTGGACATGCTGTCGGACTTCCGATCGAAAGAGTTCCTCGAGTGTCCCCTACCGGGCCCTTACACTGTTGTACAATGGAGATGATTTTAAATCACACTGGCTGGGGGTTTCTGCAGGTTTCAGTCAAATTTTAAGAACTTTTTAAAACCATTAAGGATGAAATTTAAGCCATAAACCACACCTTTTAAAGAAAGAACAAAAACAAAAAACAATTGTGTTCATGACTGCGCCTAAATTTTTATTTTCACTAAACTTGCACTTCCCTATAGCTGAAAAAATCCTTTTTAGTCAGTGGTACAGTCCGAGAGAGAGAGAGAGAGAGAGAGAGAGGTCCGCTCCAATAACAGAAAGCTGATTGGCTGTTGGGCTCATTTGCAGTCGTAAAATAGCGTATTATATTGGAAAACTATGGAAACGAATTAATTTTTAAGCATTTTGATGAGCATCAGACTCAGCGTTACAGGGACGTAATAAATAAAGACCTCCTTTTAATTATTTCAAACTTAGAACGCTGAAGTGAAACTTTTAAGGCCTCAAATTAAATTTAAATTCGACTCGTGCGAGACCCTGCGGAAACCCTGGGGATAACCACCGTAATGTGTGTGTGCGAGAGAGAATCAACACTGATCTTCAACAACACCTTATAAACAACAGGAAGTGAAGCAGAGGGGGCGTGTTTTAACGGGTGTGTGTGTGCGGAACAAAATGTTCACAGGCGTTCGCTTGCATGCGGCCTGCACACATCCGTAATATGTGCGTCTGTGCGCGTGTGCGCACGTCCTGCAAACACTGGAGACGAACCGAGAAGCATGAGGACGCGAATACCTGCCGAGGATGTGCGAGTCTCCGGTTTCCACACACAGCCGAGAGCTGAGCGCTTCAAAGCTCGAGTTCTCCAACAGCTTCATCGCTAAAAACAAAACAAAACAAAAATGAGGGAGCAGACAACGCGTGAGGCCACGCTCGTGCACGTGACGGCCTGGGAGGTGCCACGGGGGAACACCTGCAGCATTAAACACTACACTATAAACATATCAGGTTTAATAAACACTTTCAATTTGTATTTCACACAAACTCACATTCGTGTCGCATCGATTTTTTTATAAATATGCATCCAAATGACTGCATGCATAGACACACACACGTGAATAACAAGTGCACACAAGTGTGGTGTTTGTTCTTGATTACTTTCAACACTGCACATTAATACTGAAGATTATGAAAGCTCGTGTAAGGAATTATGCACTAAACTAACACATTTTATAGATTTTCGATCATCTGAAGTAGCTCCCTTTCACTTTGACAGGCTTAAGCTAGTCGCCTGGAGCGGATTTCAGTTCACACGTGTGCTTCTGCAAACATTCAGTGACCTCTCTGGTCTTCTTGACATGCCGTTGACCGTCGCTTATCTTCTGCAAAAGAACGAGTCAATAGATCTACTACAACTACTGCACAAATCCATATTATGGATGAACCAGGCTCTCATGAGGACCGTCACAGGGAAAAGCAGACAGAGCTACCTCTGCTGCAGCGGATAATGATTAGAATTAAAGCATTACTTCGGAAGAACAACATTCAGAAGAGATTAGCTTAGGCTGAGAAACACAAGGAACGGGAATTAGATCAGTAGAACACTATCCATTAGTCTGAGGAGTCCATATTGATTTTTCAGGTCTAACCACAGCGTCTTTGTTAGTCATAGAGACGGTGAAGGGACACTTCCTGAATGTGTGGTTCCTTAATATGAACCATTAATAAGGAGCAAGTGTGCTGGAGCTTTTGGACACGGTTGGCAATTGAATACAAATGGAGAGCACACTTAACCAGATGCCATCCCATCAGGTTTGGACTTACTAGGACTATAAATAGAACACTTCTAGGTTATGTAAGAACTATTTGTCCAAGAGGGAGATGATCCAGTGGTGCATCAGATCACCTGGTATCCACATTAATCTAAATGAAACACTTGAGAAGGTTTGGAATGAGTTGGACTGGAGAGTGAAGGAAAAGCAGCAAACAAGCACTCAACATCTCTAGAAACTCATTGAGATTGTCGGAAAAACGTTCCAGGTGATACCTCATGAGGCTGAAATACCAAGAGGGTACAAAGCGGTCATGAGTGTAAAGGGTCTACTTTGAAAAATTGAAAATATTAATTTTTTTTTTTTTAAACACTTTGTTTACTACACAATTCCTACCGTGTTTTCATAGTTTGGATGCCTTCAATATTAATATACAACGCCCCACGTTTGCTTCACCCAAACCCTAAAATCATGCTTTGTTTATTAATTATTTATACGATTCATCATTTCAATTATTGATTATTTGATCGATCCGAGTCTCCCACCCGCTCTTCCTCCTCTATAAACAAGGCCGTCCCCCAAACCTCGCCTTACTCCCTACTTCAGCGCACTACAAAGGGAACACACTTAATGGCTCCTGCTGCCTAACTAGTGCCCTAGGCTGCGTACACAATTTGAGACACAGCCCTTGGTATAGCTTCCTGGTTTTAAAAATGAAGAAAAAACAAGCTATAAAAGGAAAAATGAAATTCATTTCGATATAATGGGTTTAGAGATTCAAAAACGTTTTTCTTTTGTATAAAAATGTATATTTTTTTTTTAGAACAAATAAAATAATGTCGTACATAATAACGGTGCTCACCTTGAAATGTTCCGTCCAAATAGTTTTGGATGTTTTTTTTCTCTCTTAAAAAAAGCTGTAAATGATGAAGATTTGATGTTGATGTCGATGTGTTTGAGCTTTTGGGGGTTACAGTGTTGTTATCTAGCGCACTGAGGGAGAAAGCGGTAACAATGTCGCACAGGTCGGTTACAACTCAACAACAAATAAAACAGAAAACGTGGAAAGAAATTCAGTGTTTTTCACAAAGTGACGGTCGAAACGGACATATTCTACTTTCCAAGTGCGTTTTTATGAAAACCCCCGTTAAAAAACTGCAGCTTTGTTCCGAGAAAAGCGGCATCAAATCCACAAACAGTCTCGACTCCGACTGCAGCCTCATCCCCCACCGGTGGTTTTCCTGTTTCCTCCGAATTACAGCGATAAAAACAACCAAAAATGATCAGAGTCGCTTCTCAACGCGACCTGACCAACAATACTGCAAATTCTGCTTTCTATTTTTCACATAAAAACACACACTATTCCTGCCTTCTCTCTCCGTCTCTGCTGTTCTCTCTGGTATGGGTGAACATTTCCACACCTTCACTCTAAATAACCCCTCTTAGATCCCACCCACTTCCCAAACGCGACATCTGATTGGCTCTTAGTAATGTCGTTTAAACCTTTCTGTCGTTTAATTGGCCAGAAATGAAACGTATGCAAATGAATTTATAATTCAAGGCCCATCTCCTTGATCGTTTTCTTTTTACCTTGTTCGCTGGTTTATTTGCATATTCTTATGACGTATGAATATGAATATAAATATATTCTGCGTATATGATTGCACAATATGCGTATTATAATCACAGTTCATGGTTCAATAGTACAGTACGCTATAAACCCTGGATTATAAACCCCAAGCTTTCGCATTTCCATATATAATTTAGATTTTTATTTTACTATTATTCTTTATTTAGTTTTTTGTTTGTTTGATTGATTATTGTTTGATTATCAAATCCCACATTATTTGCATTAGCAATGAGCTTTAGTCTTAGCTCGGTGTTCTGTTATGTAGCGCTGTGTTGTTTTTTCTGTAGCACCAGGGTTCTATTATATCTATTGTACATGTATAATGTATTTACAGAACAAATATACAGTAGTGCAATGCTATCATTGCACTACTGTATATTTGTTCTGTAAAATACATTATCATACGTTCATACTTGTACATATCTATATCATGTCATTTGTCATCATTTTGTCATTTTTTTCTTCTGCGTCCATCTATCACAATCTTATATATTGTATATTACTATATATACCATATATTATTACCTACTGCACAATCTGTACATTGATCACCCTCATCCTTGTATATACGGACCCCAAACCCTATGCAAAATTGATGGTGATTATGATGGATACCTGGATTGTGGTGGGGTTTTTGTTTGTTTTTAATATATTAGGATTTTATAATTCTAGAGATGTAAGAATATGAACCTACACACATTTATTCTTAGGTCTGATAATCCTGACCTAAAAAAAAAAAAAAAAAGAAAAACAATCGTACAACATGAAATTATCTTTAATTATCTTTAGACGGCTATAAATGTCGTTATATGTGAAATATAACGTAAATTTAAGTACTTCCATGCTTAGAAATGGTTCCTATGGTGTATATTTGGTTCTACAGCTGTAGTGTGTGTGTGTGTGTGAGATCCATTACATCAAGTCCTGTTGGTCCTGTTTATTCACATCACATTATTTTTGCAATGATGTATTACAATTATGATGATTGTGTGTGTTTTTTTCCACAAAAATAAATAATATAATGTGATTTTATTACTTTATAGCTTTGACTATAAACATGTAAGTATATGAATCTACACACACATATTTATTCCTATAGTCTGAATCTCAAAATTTTCCAAGGTCAAGTTCAATAAAACATACAGCCACACCTTGGTTTTTATTTTTGTCTAACATCAGTTTTATGAATAGATACAAATAACACTGACATGGAACAGAGTGTCAAGCATTCAGCAATCTTCAGCCAACGTATACATGTATACACTATCACATACATTTACTTTTATTGCACTTGGCAGACAACATTATCCAGAGTGATTTATCTTTGAAGGATTTGCGTAGGACCCCCAGCTTGTTGAGTCTGAGATTTGGACTCACATCCATCAGATCCAAAATCCAATGGCGTAACCACTAAGCTACCACACCCAATCCTGTGTCTCACAAACTGGGATAGGCCAAGAGATCACATCACTCCATTGTGATGCATAGCAGACAAATAAAGTCGTCTGCTGAGGCGGATGAATTTGACCGGGGAGTTTAGACCTGAAAAAAAAGATCTTTTTACAAACGTAACACCTACAAAACAAGTTGGCATGTAAAAATATAGTGTATAATGTGTTTTAAACCCCAAGAACACCAACATAGCCAACATACAGTAGCAGATCCACTCAATCCTTAAATGAATTAAAACACCAGGTATAAAATGTGATGAAATACCAACCAGCTCGTTCTTCCACTTCAACATTAACAACAATAGATTCGTACGTACGTAATTGTAAAAAATCGCGAGGATTGTGCAATCGCTGGTTGGCAAAGACTCCGTTGTTATGGTAACGGATCAGTTGAAGGGTTTTAGGGTGTGATGGTGAATACAGAATTCTGCGAAATGTAAAAGCAGTGTGTATAGCGAGAAAACAATAAATAGAAATAGCACAGGAATGCTAGCAATGTGATATCTTGTGGTTTTTCGAATATGAATTTGGATGACTTTTAGTGTTCCAATACTAACAAACACGACTGTAGTGATTAAATATTGTATAGATTTTCATTCATCCATATACAATGGACTTTAAATGTGGTGTCTTGTTTTTCTAGGCTTAAAAATGGCCGACACAAACCGTTACGCCTGGTACATCACATGAGCAGGTCGCATGCCTCAGTCATCACACACGTGTTTCATGATGCACATAAAAAGCGCTCCTGGTTACGTTCTGCTTTCTGTGTTTACAGTCATTTCCATTGTTGTGGTATGTTCTTGTTTTGTTCATGTTTCTATTACATTTAATATAGAAACCATCATCTACTGCCCTGTAAACACCTGATAATGCTACAATAACCTTTCCAATAAGTCTTTTATATTGTTAATATTCTTATTCTGTGACTTATTGAACAAATATAAGGATGCATTTATTGAAAGAATTCTACCCGAACCTGAATGTAGGTCTACAGATAGACCTTGAGCCATGTACTAGAATTTATACCTCATAAAACTCTAATATATCACCAGGAGATGTGTGTTTATGATCCTTCTCCCTGTTTGCTGTGCAATTGCTGCATCAAGACGTTCAATACTTTCTATAAAATCTATGGTTCAATGATAAGAACAAAATAAAGCCAAAACTCTGCATTTTTGAGATGTTCATGGGCCTAAATTGTGAGTTATGGTGACTCCAAAGACTGTAGTACTGAGAAAGAAACGGCGGCGAAATGAGATCTACTCAGTGGTCAGGCTATATTTAGTCTCTTTCCCATGGTTGATGCTTTTACCTGAAGAAAATTTTTATTTTCTGTAGTACATAATGTAAATCAAATGCATATGATACAAATAGAAGAATGTGTTTGTTTAATAAAAGGAGCCTCAAGTGCTGCGACATATTATGTGGGAGTTGGTGGGTTTTCTGCCATGTGGAGGTCTTCAGGACGAACAAGTCTAACATAGTTTAGCATTTTAGCACTCAGTGACATGATAAGCTTCATTAGAATCGATAAATGGGCTTAAAGAAGGAAGGGTGTGTGTGTTTATTTTTTTGTGGGGGCTCATGACAGGTCGTGCTGTTACCAAAATACAACACACACCACCAAGACATTGATTCCATCTTGTTTTTGGACCCTACATTTCACATCCAAGCCTTCAGTGGGGTCCTGCCTGGACCGATCCACCTCTTAATACCATAATTATGACGCCGCGTCTATAGAAACCATCAATATCACAGAGAAACAGGAATCTCCTACAGTGAGAATGAAAGTCATCACTAAAGCATGAAACCCAATGCACACAATTCAACACGTCTCCTTTCACTGTAGCCACAACAGCACCTTCTGCATACATCATCTCCAGCAGACATTAAGCTTTTCCTGGGGGGTTTGAAATGAAGGCAAATTGTGTGTTTCGGTGTAAATTATACAGGAAAAAAAACGCAAAAGTATAAATGGTTAATGGTTTCATAGTTTTGAAACATTTGGCAACCTAATCCATTTCTTCTCCCCTGTTAGCCATTGTGAAATGAAAAAAAAACAGCTATTGAATCCGCATGAATGTATATGAGCTTGTGCAGTTTGCAACAGATGCGGGTTGCGATCTCCGACTAGTCCATGAAAGGACTCAAAAAATGCCAAGATAACTGGACGCCTTCTAGCGGGCCTCAGAGTTGCCGGATCTCAGTCTGATTGGTGGAAGCAACAGCTTTAAGCAAAACAGATTTGAAGCAACCAAGGACTTACGGCAACACGTGACGTGACGGATGAAATCTGATTGGATAGAAACTGTAGCAACGCACTCGAGCAGAAATGAAATAGACTATTGGGAAAAATAGAATACATATACATGGACAAAAATACATTCAGAACATAAGTCAGCGATTCTGAGACCGCCATGCTGACCCCGTGAAAGAAAAAACTCTCGCACACTTGTATTGGATTTTGGTCTGGAGTAAAGTGCTGACTAGTGACGAGTCGTTCATTAACGAATCGTTCATTTTGAATGAGTCGTTAATGTGACTCAGAAGAACGAGTCGTCTCAAAAAGCAATTCGTTCAATTTTTTACTTTACGTGCATGAACAAAGCGACAAAAATATACGAGATATATACAGGAAACAGAATCGAGTACTTTTCCTCATGAGCTGACTAATCCAGTTTTTATCACGTGACTCCCACAATGCAATAGATCAAGTGTGTTTTGTCTGAATCTTGACATTATTGTTACAATAATAATGGGAGTCACGTGACAGGAAATATTTTCATATTTTTATTATTGGAACCAAGTTGGTGTATGTAGACGTGTTGGGGATCTGCTTATTAAAAAAAAATTTAATCTAATTTCTGATCAAAGCAACCAAATGAATCACAAAATGACTCGTTTATTTTGCTGAACGAGATTCAAAGAACCGAGTCACTAGAATGAACCGATCTTCATGACACTAGTGCTGACTTCAGAAATCCCCTAACAGCTATTATGTTACATTGCGCATGCGCAGGGCGGGCGGATCACAGGGTTGGTGTGTTTGTAATGATACATTTTGAAGCACATGATCATCGTAACCAAGTTGTCGCGAAACCGGATCTTTATTTTTTTATATATTTGCGCCTCCTGCTCTGTGGGAAAGTAGCTGAAACAATGCGATACAAGTTTGTAGGTACGTCATGTAGCAGCAGCACAAAAATCGGCGGTTGAGGAAAAGGGGAAATGCGAAGGTACCGACGGTGACGGCGGAATGTCGCAGAGCTCCGGAGCTCCGCAGCCGCCCCCTGCTCCACCTTCCTCCTTCTCTTCCTTCTCCACCACCACCAACCCTACCTCCTCCTGCTCCGCTCTGCCCGGCCTGGAGGCCTCGGGGGCGGGATGCAGCACCGTCCTGATGTCGGTCAAAGTGTCGACGAGTCACTCCGGGATCCGGCCGCTGTGTGTGCCCGGCTTTGGAGATGACTTTCTTCGGCTTCAGCTCAGCATGGACACCGCCAAGGCGGGGGAATTCCGGCTGGCCCTGAGGCACAGCGGCGGAACGAACGCGGTAAACCAGATCCTTCCTCAACTCGAACCGGTTCAATATCCCCCCAAAAATATCTCCAACAACCTTTAAAGAGATTAAAACAGGTCCGTTTCCGCCTGGGCTTTCACGTGATCGCATTGTTATTGTTTACAAATCGAGGCTGAAAGTTTCGGATCGATAGAGCAGGACAGGGAGCCGCGAGAAATCCACGAGGAGATCCACTGTTTGTCTCACGGGCTGTAAACACGTATAAAGTTTTGCATTTCGAGAATTATGAGATCACATTTACACAGCAAAGTGGATCACATTTAACCAAGCAGGGTGGATCGCATTTAACACAGCAGAGTGGATCACATTTAACACAGCAGAGTGGATCACATTTAACACAGCAGGGTCGATCACATTTACACAGCAGAGTCGATCACATTTAACACAGCAGGGTTGATCACATTTTACACAGAAGGGTGGATCACATTTACACAGCAGAGTGGATCACATTTAACACACCAGAATGGATCACATTTAACACAGCAGGGTGGATCACATTTTACACAGCAGGGTGGATCACATTTACACAGCAGGGTGGATCACATTTTACACAGAAGGGTGGATCACATTTAACACAACAGGGTCGATCACATTTTACACAGAAGGGTGGATCACATTGAACACAGCAGAATGGATCACATTTAACACAGCAGGGTGGATCACATTTTACACAGAAGGGTGGATCACATTTACACAGCAGAGTGGATCACATTTACCCAACAGCGTGGATCACATTTACACAGCGGGGTGGATCGCATTTAACACAGTTGAGTGGATCACATTTACACAACCGGGTAGATCACATTTACCCAACAGCGTGGATCACAGTTACACAGCGAAATGGATCACAGTTACACAGTTGAGTGGATCACATTTACTCAACCAATTCGATCACATTCAACACAGCAGAGTGTATCCCATTTAACACAGCAGTGTAGATCGCGTTTACACAGCAGGGTAGATTGCTTTTACACAGCAGGGTGGATCACATTTAGAATAGCAGAGTAGTTTGCATTTAACACAGTTGAGTGGATCAATTTACACAGCTGGATCACATTTATCACAACAATTCAATCACATTCAACACAGCAGAGTGGATCACATTTAACACAACAGGGTAGATCACATTTAAAATAGCAGCGTTGATTACATTTAATACAATCCATAAGATCACATTTAAACAGAGTATATTACATTTAGCACAAAGCAGATTATTTTATGTTTAACACAACTGACCATATTATAGCAACACTACCGAGTTCATGACATTTAACACAACCAATTAGTTCACACTAAGTTCAAGTTCACAGCACAAATACCTGTGCTCTGTGTGTGAATGTGGGCTTTGTTTACCTGTGAGGTTTGAATTCTGAACTCTCATTCATACCCACCTGAAAAAGGATAAAAAAGCATGCCTTTATAATTCTGTCTGTATTTGCATTGTATTTGTTTCATAATGTACATGTAAATACATAACAGAACATCAGGCGCATTTAAAGACCAAATCGTGTACAATTAAGCCTATATTTTATATATATATATATATATATATATATATATATATATATATATATATATATATTTTATATATATATATATATTTATTTATTTATATATATATATATATATATATATATATATATATATATATATATATATATATATATATATATATTTTTCAATATGACCTTTTCCCTTGCCTCTGGTTATGATGAGTCATCAGACTCTATATCGTCTACGATAATATTGTAATTGTTGTTCGAACGATGTGCGATTTGATTATCAAGTATAATCACAAAACCCAAACAAAACACACCTACAGAGTGCACGCATACATTAAGCGATAAAGTTTAGTAGGTTCCACTCGTGCTTACTTAGAGCACAGCGCATTCAGTCGATTAAAATGCATGTAGAAATAGTTCATTTTACAGAAAAAGTGCCTTTTTATTCTCCCAAAATTAAAATATAAAATGTATTTTATGATATTATAAAATAATGATTTCATTTGCTGGGTAACAGTCAGTTTATTATTCTGATTGCTTGATTCATTGTAAGATTTTGACTTAAATGTCGATGCACACACTTAAAAAAAGCTGCTGTGAACTGACCACCACACAGAATATGAAGAATATCAAACATTTTTGGGAGTCAGCTGTCTGACTCAGCAATATATAGTCCATTATCGATAAAATTATCCCAAAAAATATTGAGAGATGATTTTTTTGGTCAGTATCGCACAACCCACGGTTGCAGTCACGCTACTGTGGGAATCTTTTAAAATATGCGATGAGACAGCGTTTTTTTAAACGACCAAACTCTGTAAGCGCACTAATAATTTAGCATGTACCAACAAGCAGTTTGTTAGAGTTTGGTCTTTTAAAAATCCTGTTTTCAGGGTCTCCGTGGGGTCTGAAATTTAAAAATAAAAATTTGGTAGCTTTCATTGTAAACAGGTCTTAGTTTTCTGATGGCTATGTAACAAATGCTAACACAATAAAACTCTCCCACTGCACGTTAGAATGCTGTTGTTTAGTTTCCATGCTGTTGTAGTTGAGACAAATGAGACCAAAAGCCAATCAGCTACCTGATATTGGCGTGAGGTGAAGTTTAGTGATAAAAAAAAAAGATTATTGCTTGGTTAAGGCCAGTTGCTCTCAACGTATTTGTGTGTCTTATATTTCCTTCTTTTTGCTTTTAAAACATCTTAAATCTAACTTTTATTTGTTTGAACCCTGCAGAAACCCTGGTCTTTATCGCATTAAGCGTTTTATTACGTGGGACGTATTCTGAACTTGTGCTTTACTAGACATAAAATGCTTTATTATTGTGTTTACTGGGTTTGGTCTAAAAACCCCCACCAAAAAACGTTGTCTTATCACATCAAGCGCTTTTCACGTTAAGCGTTTTACATGGTCCCAACTTGTAAGCAAACAAACAAACTACCGTTTTAGCCCCACTGACTTCCGTTTATTGTCACCTGAAACGCACGCTCGTCGCGAAGCAGTTTCGCATTCGACTCTTGAATTTATGACGTGAAGACGTATGACAGGTAAAAGATCGCTGCATTGCAGCGTGAACAACCTGAGAAGATACAAGGCGAGGAAGGCAATGATTATCGTGGCATCTGCAGCAGCATTTATACAACACAGCTTTAAAATTAGGAATAAAATTAACTCCACATACGAAGCTGTCTGGTTTGCTATATGACCATGATGATGGATCAGATGTTCAAATTCCAGCATCACCAACCTGCTGGGCCCTAAAACAAGGCCCTTAATCCTCAACCGCTCGAATATAAGTCGCTCTCGATAAGGGCGTCTGCCAAATGCTGTGAATGTAAACGACCAGATTGTATCACGTTGTCATATCCGGTTGCCTCCCACATTTGCAGCAGGTCTTGTGTGACAGCAGAACATTTTTCCAAATGGAACGAGGATGAAGAGCGTGTCTGATGGGCGTTTTTGGTCCTCCACAATTCGTGGTGGTATTAGCGACGTGTCAGAATGTTTCAATATAAAGGGAAAAGAGACCCTGATGATCTTCTCAGTGTTCCTCACAATTGCATTTTTTTGCAAAGCAGGCAGTGACGCAGCTGCTCAGGACACTCTCAATTTTAGGAATGCAGTCGGGGGTTCGAGACAAACTTTTCTAAGCCTTCTGCTTCATTTCCTTGGCTATGAAACTTGGTGCTGATGGACCGAATGAGGTTCTCTTCCAGGTGAACACCAAGGAATTTTTTTTTGCAGAAGCACTTGATGAATACCATCAGGCTATAGGATTTCATAGTACGGAAGGGTACTCCATTGCACATGGTGAACAGTCTGTTCAGATTTATTAGAACGGCTCTTTGAACACAAATGTAGGTTTTGCTGATAAACAGAACAGATGTTCAAAGAGAACAGGATGCAGCTTTCATTGAAAAAAATGTCTTGGATAGAATAGAATGCAGCCTTTGTCTAAGAAATAAGACGCACAATGCCAGATTGATGTGATTACCATGCGAAATATGCCGTGGTCTGCAGTGTGTAATTCCACTTTAAAGCTGTGAACATCCACGACACATTAGTGCAATGTTCCAATCACCTGTAAGAAACAGTCATTTGCTCACCATCTCTTTCTTTCTCGCTTTTTATTAGCCGTGATATTTGAGACTCCTCCCAGAAATGTTTAATAAATGTCTATTTAATAAAACCTCACTATGTCAGTCGGGATCCCGAGGGGTCATGATCTTCAGCGGTGATCAAGTGCGGTCCTGGTCCTGTGCAGTCGTGATTCTGTGCAGTCTTGATACTCCGTAGTCATGAACTTTAGTGGTGATCCTGAGCAATCATGAACTTGAGTAGAGGTGATCCTGTGCATTCGTGAACCTGCATAGTTGTGATCTTTAGTGGTAAACCTCTGAGTAGTTGTGATCTTAAATAGTTGTAATGGTGATCGTGAGTAGTTGTGATCCTGCGTAGTCATGATCCTGGACTTGAGTAGACGTGATCCTGTGCAGTCATAATCCTGAGCAGTCATGAACTTGAGTACAGGTGATCCTAAGCATTCGTGATCCTACATAGTCGTGATCTTTAGTGGTGATCCTCTGAGTAGTTGTGATCTTAAATAGTTGTAATGGTGATCGTGAGTAGTTGTGATCCTGCGTAGTCATGATCCTGGACTTGAGTAGACGTGATCCTGTGCAGTCGTAATCCTGAGCAGTCATGAACTTGAGTAGAGGTGATCCTGTGCAGTCGTGATCCTGCATAGTCGTGATCTTTAGCGGTGATCCTCTGAGTAGTTGTGATCCTGCATAGTCGTGATCCTTATGCTCAGTAACTAAAAATGATTCCTGATGCCTTTTTTTCTCCACTCATTAGTCCATCGCTGAGTTCGATCTCAGGACAGTGCGCTACGAAGTCAAGACACCACAAAGTCACGAGCTGATCCTGGCCACGCCCCCTCACGACCGCATCACCTTTAACTTCCGGAGCGAACAGGAAGCGCAGGCCTGGGCCACCGTGGTTTTGTCATCCCTCCGTGAGGTCCATCGAGGTCAGATACCCCTTCTCCCATCATTCTCTGATGATTGTCCTCTGCTTGTAATGTTTAAAATTCGATATGACGTAGCCAGACCTAGACTACACACATTGTTCTTATAAACTCCTTATCTTCTGCAAGTGTTGTGTTTATTACAGCAGTCTTGAGTTAGTCAAACGCACTCCATACAAGTTACATTTAAATGAAATATATGCTAAAGTTCTGCACTTTTACTTCGACTGTGTAAAAAGAGCCCAGATTATGTGAGATCCAGGTTATTTCCCCTCACAGTTTAGGTTTAGTATTCGGTTTAGGGCTAGTTTTAGGGTAATGTACTCACATTTTAAGCAGCATTTGAAAAATAATAAATAATGTGTTTTAATTTGAAGTAAAGGGTTTTTTTTGTGGAGGAACAGTTTTCATTATTATATGGTTTTATTTTTACTAGAGGTCGACTGATTGTGGATTTTACTGTTTGATACCCGATTATTAACTGATTTAAAATCCGATTTATACTGGATCAAAAAAACCTCCCTGTAAAATAGTACTGAATTTAATTCCAAAAAATAAAAAGGATTGGAACATGAAATTGTCCTAAAAAAATAAATATGAATATATTACTTTATAATTATAATTATACAATTAAATTATAAATGATAAATATAGCACTCTCCGTGCAGCGCGCAGCCTCACATGTAAAAACAAACAGCACGTGGCGTCAGTTATTCGCCTCTAGAGGCCGCTATCGTAATAACAACGGCTCGGAAGCTAAAAAAACAATCTGTATGGACTTTTGCCGATAGCCAATAGTTCTATTGGTGTCGATCTCAAAGTTTTACTCACAATTTGCTGACACTGAAGAATCATGGCTTAGAGAATTTGGGAATTTACAAAGTCTGGGGCCAAATGGTGTTCAGTTGATGAAGAGTGCACTTTTAGACAGTTTTATTTTTGAAGTAATTCTGTGTGTGTGTGTGTATAATATTTAGCTTTGCCATTAATTAGGATGTCCTCTTGCTCATGTAGACTGACTCTGTGTGACTCCTCCCCCTCAGTGGCCACTGATTGTCCTGCAAATGATGGACAGCTGCAGCCCCAGCCCCTGGTTGTCCAGTTGCCCGCCTCGTTGTCCAGCACGGGTACGTCCTCACGTCTTCTCCTCCCTCGCCGTTTCCCAACAAAGCACAAAAGTCTCAATTGTGCATTGTGTAGATGTAAAAATCCCAGATCTGCATAAGAACTCTCTCCCACACGGGCTGTTTTCAGAGAAATGTTTTCAGCACGCTGCATACATTTATTCTAACAGCAGGCCAGATGTGCAGGTCTAAATCGCCCAAAAGCTTCCAATCAAGTTCCGTTAACTTCTAGTTTTTATGTGCACAACATCGTGATTTACTGAACATACAGTCCGCAAACGCATCTTAGTTTGACCCCTTTCCCACTTTCCACTGGGTTTTGTATGACTGTGCACTCTGAGAGACACACACACACACACACACACACACACACACACACACACACACTTTTCTTCTTCCTCTTAATCTCTTTCTCCTGTTATTTTCTCTCCTGTTTCCTTTATTTATTTCTTCACTTCCTGTCTTGTCTCATCTCTTTTCTTTTTCGCTTCCCTTCTCTATTTCTATATCCTCGCACTCTTCTAAAAATGTGTCACTCACATCTCTCTCTCTCTCTCTCTCTCTCTCTCTCTGTAGAGGAGTTGTGTATGGAGCTGGTTCAGGCTATCGAGGCCGGAGATGTCCAGGCTGCGTCTGTGTGTGCGGAGTCTCTCGCTCGCCAGCACACACCGCTGTGCATAAAGCCACATCACAAACACTACACCAACAAGGAGATCAGGTACAAAGCAGCAAATATCCACACACCCTTTTTCATACAGTGGCTGTGAAACGTGTGAGAACGGCACGTCTTTTACGGGTTTTAAAACACACCATGTTCCTTTTGTGTATATAAACTCAGTAAAAGGCAAAAACACACACTGGACAGTGAATAAGTGGAAGGTAAAGGTGTGGAGTCCAAACGGGACAGTTGTGTCTCCTTCAGAAGAACGTGTGTAAGATGTAGACCAGGAGAGAAGATGTGATCAGACTTCCTCACCCCCACACTCACACATGGAGGTGAACGTTGAATGGTTTGTGGTTGTTTTGGAGCAGGGAAGGACAACGAGACGACAAGACGAATCGTACGTCTGAACCCTGTAGGTGTTATTTAGAGAGCAAACTGTGATGTCCATCATGGAACGACCTGCTCAGTCACTGCACCTAAATCCTATTAAACTGCTCTGAGAGGAACCAGAAACCTCCAACCAGTGAAGAACTTCTTCAGAGAGTTTTACAAGAGACATGGTGTTTCAGCTGAATGTGTGGAGGAAGGAACAGTCAGTGTGAAGCTGGGCAGAGGGAATCTTCATGCTGTTACATTACAAAATTTGTTGCATAGGAACTGAATCTTCCAAACGTTTGCCTGGAACTGTACACACATTATATACTATTATATACACACTGTTACTTATGAAATCATTTGTTTAATGTTCTCTTGTGTTGAATAAATAGGACTTCTGGTTGAGACTACGAACAAATGTTTCGATAACTTGTATACTTTCTGCATGCATTTCTTTATAACACAAAGGAGATTGGAATTCTGCTTTTTTTTTGATTTCCGAAACATTCCAACTTTCCATTGTTGGTGAATGGGTGAATTGCTTGAATCTTTTTTTTTTTTTTGGTAAGTAAAAAAAAAGTAGCAGTAGTACTCGCCATGATCTGAAAAGCCTGCGACTTTGTCCATTCTCTTTCTGTTTGTCCACTAGTCTGTCAGTGGTGTTGGAGGACGCTTCTTCTTCCTGTTGCGTCACGGTTAAAGTCTTCCCCCACACCACGGTGGCTGCCCTAAAACAGCAGGTGAGCGTGGACTTTGTCACAAAGCAAGAACTTTCTTCTGTACCATGTTCTGTGGGTCTTTGCATTCAAGTGTCCATCAAATATTCTCAACTATAATAATGGTCATTATATATAATGGTCATTCAGTGTTACCCAAATGAGGATGAGTTCCTTCCTGAGTCTGGTTCCTTTTAAGGTTTCGTCCTTCATGAACTCTTGGAGTTTCTCCGCCACTGGCTCACTCATTAGGGATAAACTATTAGGGTTTAATTTTTGATTTATGGACATGAATTCAATTATTGATTAATAATAAATAAAAAAATATATATATTTATTAAAACTCAATAATTGAATTCATGTCCATTGATCACAAAAATGTAATCAATTATCAAGTTGCCATTGTTGGGCCCTTGAGCAAGGCCCTGAAATGGGAAGGGGTAGCTTTGGACTTATGACTGGAAGGTTGTGAGTTCAAATCCCCAGGCCCTTAACCCTCAAGTGCTGAGTTGTATGAATGAGAGGATTGTGGATAAGGGCCCCTGCCAAATGCCATAAATGTAGTAATGCTGATGAAATGATCATGCAAACGAGGCCAAATTTAAACTTTTAAACACGAGTTGAAGCCCAGAAATGTGTTGACCACAATTAGGCCAAAACTGATTTGTGGCACAGATCCACTTTATACGCAATTAAATTACATTCGATCTTTTTATATCTAATGTAGGTGTTTGTGCAGTACGGTTTCCACCCAGACGTCCAGCGCTGGGTCATCGGTAAGTGTCTATGCACCGACTCTCGCTCTCTGGTGTCCTACGGCGTGCAGCAGGACGGAGACACCGCCTTCCTCTACCTGGTGTCCCGACAGAGGCGACACGACCATGAGAACTTCCCCCCAGTCCCTGCTTCTTGGTCTGGAGGGACGCAGTCTGTCAGCAATGGGCCCGAGGGAGCGCTGAGGGCCTACAGCACGCTGCCCACCAGACTGCATCCGCAACCCAACAATACCGGTGTGTGTGTGTGTGTGTGTGTGTGTGTGTGTGTGTGTGTGTGTGTGTGTGTGTGTGTGTGTGTGTGTGTGAGGAAACTCGTTCATATTCAGTATATTTCCTGAGCCCTCATATCATATATCCTGTTTAATGTCTTTATCTCTGACCTTTCAGGCAGTCATAGTTTGGCAGGGATGGAAAGATTGGGCTTGGGGGAAATCCGTGACCTGATTAACATGGAGATGCCGCAGCTAAACGAAGTCCTCTCACCCAGCCGAACGAACACACAGGTATAGACACACAACACACACAAAATATGATGTAAAATGACAGATTATTATTATACTTAAGCCGATCAGCACCGTCAATACAAAAACCCAAGCATGCTAATTCATTTGCTTTTCAAGAAAATGCTTCACCCTGGATTAAAAATGGCAGGTATAACAATAACTGGATTATATGCCTGCAGTGAAACCCTGGAACAGCCCCTGCAGTGTGATACAAGCAATAAATCTTCACAAAATTGTGCTGTTCTTTATAAAAATCATATATGAACACGAGTAAAAAAATATATATATCTGAAAGGCCCTCTAGTGGTGAGGCATGGAAATACAATTGAAGGGAACGGCTTTCCTTCATCCTGATAAAGAGGCTTTTACTTGTGAAATAAACATTGACAAATTTTTTGTCACTTATCTAGGGATGTGTATCGTTTACATTTTTACTGATTATCGATAACGTTCTATAATTTGGTGTGTGTAGCTGGGCTGGGCGTGTCCTTCCTGCACGTACATTAACAAGCCGACGCGTCCCGGCTGTGAGATGTGCAGCGCGGACAGACCCGAGAGTTACACCGTGCCTGGAAGCTACAGACCCGACACACTGGAACTGCGACGCATCCAACAGGAAAAAGAAGCCATCAGGCAGTACCAGCAGGTCAGACATCTCATACACACTCTCACACACCACTCAAATACACGCTCATTTACACGTGCACACCTGCTGACTCAACAACAATGTGCAACAACAAAAAAGCGAACGTAAAATGTATTATTAGTTACAGGAGATGAGTTTGGCATTGTCTGTATATTTCTATTACGATACTGTCTCACAACACACAGGCAGACATTATAAATCACACTGTCACACAACACGCATGCATGTGTCATTCAGTACAGGGAGAATGCAGCCTCATGGCATGGAGATGTTTTTAGATTTTATTTGATTGGACAAAAGGGGGAGATTTGCAGGTTTAGCTTTTGTTTTTCATCTGAAGTGTCGCTCTTTAGTTTTACCATTGACTTTAAAGTTGAATGTGGCCAACCGGAAATGCAAATCTATAGCCACCAGAAGTGCAAATCATCCATCCATCCATCCATCCATCTCTCTCTCTCTCTCTCTCTCTCTCTCTCTCTCTTTTATATATATATATATATATATAAGTGTGTGCGTGTGTGAAGGCTCTGGGTTATCATAAAGTCAGGGGTTCAACCCCCAGTGTTGCCAAACTGCTGCACTTGGGCACTTAAGCAAGGCCCTTAACCCTCAGTGCTCCAGAGGTGCTGTATCATGGCCGACCCTGCGCTCTGACATAGTATACTTTGTAAAAAATAAAAATAAAAAAACAGGGTAGGTAAGAGACCAGCTCAGTGCAAATGATTGGACAAATAGAAATGATAAGATGCACAGATAGATACAGCTTTATTTTCATTGCACAGGTATGGTTGCATTTTGTAGATCACAAGTGCAAATGTAACAGCGTATGCGTCGTCCTCTGGCCACGAACTGGCGCTATTTCATGCGCCTTCTGCCATATGCATATATACTTTAGAGTTTATAGAGTTTGGTACTATAAATAGCTCTGTTTTGCTAAATAATGTACTGTAATTTCTCACATTTGTAGCACATTACAGTTTACTACCCCATACTGGTCACCATTCTTTAAGACTCCTGTGTAGGCTGGGCCTTGTCTCGATTTACGATGGACCCAACGTAGCTTGAAAATATCGTAACATCTCCATTGTAAGTCGGGAACTACCTGTGTGTGTCTGTCTGTCTGTCTGCGTTGGTATTATGTAAAAAGTGTCGGTAAGAGAAAAGCTCAGTGCAAATGAGCTTCACAGTGAAAATGAGATTATATTGTCCATGCATATTATATTACTATTATACATATTATATGACTTAATTATTCATTTAATAATTACATAGATAATTAAAATATAACTCAACTCACCCTAATGTAGAATCAGAGGAATCTTAACAGCGCCTCAAGAAAAAAAAAACTGTAGGAAAATTGCCATAGGCAGAAATGGACATTTTTTTCAATATAAAAAGTTCTGCAGACTGCAAAAGTAAAAAAAAATGGAAATACAATATTTTTTCGTGTTTTTTAAATACATAATGTTGTATTTTTCAGTTTTTTCTGGTCTGGTTTCAAATGATCCATGGCTCGGTACCAGTCCGTGGTCCGGGTGTTTGGAGACCCCTGCCATAATGTGTAAAGAGGCAAGGTAGAGAATGAGGTATAAGGCATAAGTAGCGTGGTGGTGCAAAAGACAAACCAAGTGCTACAGCAGTGCAGTGCAGTTTGATGTCTGAGGTCAGGACGGGGTGATGTACACATCAGCGTCTGGGTCATACACCCGTCTCAGACGATGTTTATAAAATATATTCTACTATTAAAAAATAAACAACTTTAGGCCATTTCTCATATCGGAGTCTAAGTCTGTTTTGGAGAGACACCAAAGCCTGTATGAAAGAAGAAAGGGAGGTAGCTCATGGAATATAATGATAAAAAAAAAAGAGATAAAATGTAGGTAAATTGTACTTTTTTGTATACAGGCTCAGCTAGTAAGTAGGATCTCCACAAGTTTTTGGTTTCAACAGTTAGTTTATAAAAGTTCCTTATAAATGCATCACAGCAGAAAATATGATTGGCTCTCGGGTCTCATGCTCTTCTCCTTTTTCTGCTTTTCTTTTTTTAAAGGAGAAAGGGAGGAGGGAGGAGCTGAGGGCCAGCAACTCACTACAATACAACCTCGACCAGGACTACTGACACACACATACAAACATTAACCCTTTGAATATCTTCTATTTGAGACCTTTGTTCAAAAAAACACACAGGATCAAAACCAAGACACCACAATAATGAGAAAATCAGCTGAGAGAAAAAACAACAAAAAAAACCACACCAAAGACTGAATGATTATTGCGCTCGTTCTGTGTTAACACTTTGTGTAGCCAATCTCATCGATTGTACTATTTATGGATTGAAACGCTCAACTGGCAGAACAAGGAATGTATGTTTAATGCTTATGGGCACTCGATGGTTCTTGTATGTTATAAGCAGTTCTGAGACTTTTGGTGATCCGTTAAAGCACTTGTAGTTCTTGAAGCACTTTTGTTTACACTGGTAGTATGTATGTATTTTTTTAAATATTACAGGGAAGTGGTGGCTCAACGGTTAGGACTCTGGGGTACTGGGTTACGGAAGGTCGGGTACAAGGGTTTGTGCTTTCTGGTGATCCGACTACAGTGGGACAGTGTCTTGTTATAAAATGGCGATTTTGGAGATTATTTGTTAAGGTGGCGCATCCATCAGTGTGCATTTAGAAACATTAACACTGATTCAAAATGACTAAATGAACGCATTAATTCAAAGCTGCAGTCTGCAGGACTTTGGAAAGTCCAGGCGAATCTGAGAATGTAACAACATGGTGTTAAGGGTATGAGCGTATGTTTCCCTGTTAGAACTTTTATTATAAATTCAACTTACAAACTATTAAACTTGGGCAAACCTGAAACATGCACCAAAAACCCTGAACAACTACTTGTTGACGATCGACTCGTCAGTACCAGGGTGTATATGGTTTAGGTGCCCATTTACAGCTTTTGCCAGATTCTGTTGTCCAGGGCAACTTAGTTTTCATTTATACATCTAAACAGTTGACGTTTAAGGGCCTTGCTGAGGAGACCATCTGTTTTAGCTTAGTGGTCCTGGGATTTGACCTCACAACCTTCTGATCAAATCAAATTTGTTCCATCTTAACCACTGAACTATCGCTTTCCACTTATCATCAGATCAGATACCATTCTTGGGCAAAAACTAATTCTTCTAGATCGCTTTTTGGTGTACTAAAGTCCAACTAGGGTTTAGCTGGATGGTATTAGATCTTGGCCAATAATTCTAGCATACAGAGATTTTTCTGATGCTGTCTAAAAAGCCATTTAGGCTAATGCCATTTAATAATCACTGTGAAAACTCTATGAATTTATGGGCACAAAGCAATTTATTATTCTAAGTAATACATTTCTAACATAAGCAGGAACAAGTATTCATGGTGGATGCAGGATGACTCATTATCCAGTACAGTAAAGTGTGACATAAAACGTCTCTCTCAGTCCTGTACACTGTAACTACTTAGACAAACTTGGTCAAGCTCAGGAAGGGTAGAGTTATTACAGGACAACTATGCAGTCATGAACCTATGCAGTTTCTTCAGGGATGGAGGTGTTCTGCTTTATATCTGGATATCTCAATATGAAAGAAAAATGTGACTAAAGTAATGGATTTGATGTAAATATACATTGTATGGGTTAAACTTGTATCCTACTGTTTTGCTGCCCTGTATTGGTTGTACCAGTGCTCCTGAAAAAAATGATCGTCTCTATTAAATAAATTAAATATTGAAATAGGAAGTCATTCATTGTATCTTGTTCACATTGATGGTATTTGGCAGATACCCTTATCCAGAGAAACTTACAATTATCTAAATTATGCAACTTGCTCAAGGGCCCAGGAGCAGCAACTTGGTGTTTCTGGGATTAAAACTTATGACCTTTTTATCGGAACATTCAATAAAGTCATTCAAGACTTTAAAAATGGTTAGTTTAGTACATTTTTTCCAAAATTCTTGATTTCTGTTGCAGGGGCTTCCAATTTTTTTAAGCAAGAGCAATGGTATAATTGGAATAAAGCACTGTGACATGTATGTGTGGATTTGGGTGTGTTGTAGGCACAGGAAGCAGAGCGCAGAGAGAACTATGCCCGGCTGGTGGAGGTGGACGGTCAGGAACTGGTGCCAAATGCAGAGAACGTTGAATGCAAGATTTGTTATTTACAGCTTCAGTCAGGAGAGGGAGTCCTACTGCGCGAGTGTCTCCACTGCTTTTGCAGGTAAGAAAACAAAGACAAAAAAGGATGCAGAAATGGGTAATAGTTGATTAGTAGTTGAGGTGGGTAGTTGGAGGAGTGTCGGTTGGTTTTGAGGGGGCTGACTGGAGGATTGTTGGGTTTTGGGAGATAACCAGAGGATGCTCAGTTGGTTTTCGGGGATAACAGGAGGCTGCTCAGTAGGTTTTAAGTGGGGTTGATGAGGATTGTCAGGTTTTAGGGATAACAGGAGGATGGTCACTGGGTTTTGGGGATAACAGAAGGATAATCAGTTGGTTTTGGGGGATAACAGGAGGATGGTCAGTAGGTTTTGAGTTGGGTTGATGACGATTGGCAAATTATTGGGGATACGGCAGAAAGGTCACTGGGTTTTGGGATTACAGTAGGCTGGTCAGTGGGTTTGAGGGGCAACAGGAGGGGGATAGTCAGTGAGTTTGGTGAGGTGACTGGAGGGTTGCTAATTTGTTAAATGGGCTGACTGGGGGATTGCTGGATTTTGGGGGATACAGGAGGAGGGTCCATGGGTTTCGGGGTCTGACTGGTGTTTTGTCTGGTTTTGTGGGATAACAGGAGGATGGTCAGTTTGTTTTGTTGGGGACTAGAGGGTTGCCTGGTTTTGTGGGTCTGACTGGAGAATGTATGGTGGGTTTTGGGGGATGACTAGAGGATGGTCAGTGGGTTTTAAGGGGCTGACTGAAAGATTGACCATCCTTTTGTTATCCTTTTGTTAAGCATGACTGATAAAATGTGTTAAGTCAATTTGTTATTCAATTGTTCTGTATCTTTTATGCACATGAACACTGGCAAATATCTGTGTGTTTAGGGAATGTTTGCGTTCAGTGATCCTGCTTTCAGAGGACCCTCAGGTGGCATGTCCCTACAGAGACGAGGCTTATGCATGCGACTGTACACTGCTGGAGAGAGAGATCCGTGCTGTAAGAATTTTTTTCATTCAGTTCAACAAAATGTACAGTTTTACAGTTTTTGCACACGTTCTATATTTTAACTCTATAATAAATGATTATTTGAATAAATATGATCGTATGTGTAAATAATGTGTGTATTAGCTGGTTTCCGGTGAGGAGTATGAGCGATGGCTGCAGAGGGGGCTCTCAGTAGCAGAGTCCCGATGTGAGGGCAGTTATCATTGCGCCACCACCGATTGTCTGGGCTGGTGCGTATACGAGGACACGGTCAACACCTTCCATTGCCCCGTCTGCAACAAGCACAACTGCCTGCTCTGCAAGGTAACACCCACAGATATACACAGCTGCTAGAAGCTTCCAAACATGGAACCAAACGCACTACATGTATAGCTGAAGGATGTTAACTTGTCTGTTTGACAGTTTTTGCCCTGAATCATTTTTATGATACAAGAAAATTATTCACGAAATGTATGTATGCTCTTTCTCTTTCACTCAGGCAATTCATGAAGGGATGAACTGTAAACAGTACCAGGACGATCTTGCTGCTCGTGCCATCAATGACATTGCAGCACGGAGAACGAGAGACCTCCTAAAGGTTACATACAGTATTTATTTATCTATTTTATCTATTTACTAGGCCTGTAAACATAAACCCGACACTCAACAATCACTTATATTTCATTGGGGTTTGGCTACCGATATCTGCCTTGCTGATAAATGTACACTATATGCGGAAAAGTATTGGGACACCAGACTTTTCCATCCATATCTGGTTCTTCTGCAAGCTGTTAACACAAAATTGCAGGTACACGATTGTGCACAAAGCCAGCTGTATGAAGATCTGCTTTCCATGGGTTGGAGATCTTCTGCTATAGAGATCCAAACCTATTAAAAACCTTTTGGGATGAATATGAATGCTGAGTGCAGGGTCCCTGGTGGTCTAGTGGTTAGGATGCGGCGCTCTCACCACTGCGGCCCGGGTTCGATACCCGGTCAGGGAACCAACCCAAGCCATTAGGGTTGCACAAGCCTTAGTGCCGGTCCCAAGCCTGGATAAATGGGGAGGGTTGCGTTAGGAAGGGCATCCAGCGTAAAAACATGCCAAATCAAACATGCGGATGATCCGCTGTGGCGCCCCCTAATGGGAGAAGCCCAGAAAGTATGAATGCTAAGTGCACTCCAGGCCTCCTCACCTGACTTTACTAACACCCTTGTAGCTGAATGAGCACAAACCTCCATAAAATCTAATGGAACATCTTCCCAGAAGAGTGTTTCTCCTTTATGTATTTGACACAGATGCAGATGATTAGTAGCCTTTAATGAGGGTCATAACCTTTAATAACTACTGTCAGAGCTTCCGCTAGCAAAAAAAGCATCCTATATAATTTTAATTTACTTCTACGGTTAATTAGAACGTCATTTATTTTCCTCAGCTACAGTAGCAATTACAGCGCATGTGTTAAATAGTGAAGCGTATATAAAGATTCTGCTGCTTATAAATCACTTTACATGTACTGATGTGACAGCTTATAATGGTTCATAAAGGTGGCTATCAGAATGGTGTGGATTAATGTTTTTTTTTTTTTTTTTTTGCAGGGTTCATGTTTTTACAAATCAGAATAAATGCGCAGTCTCGCACGGAAAAAAAGAAAAGCAGGTTGTTTTCACTTTAAATGGATTGGTTTTCTTTGTTCCAGACCCTGGTGCGATCCGGCGAGGCAATGCACTGTCCCCAGTGTGGAATCATCGTACAGAAGAAAGAAGGCTGCGATTGGCTGCGCTGCACCGTGTGTCACACAGAGATCTGCTGGGTCACCAGAGGACCGCGCTGGGGCCCCGCGGTACAGAAACCACAACACTACTTTACTCATTCGTGTGTCCACATGATCTTAGCAATGTCCACGAACAACACCTCAATCTAGATTTCAGCAGTGAAGCTAAAGTCAATCCAAATAACAGCTTCCTGCTGCAGGTTCTCAGACATCTAACCAGTTACATAGATAGGTACTTACTGAACATCGCATTGATTTATTCCCTTTGTCTTTATTATAATAACTCCAAATTCTTGGAGAGGTGTTTCAGGTTTCATGCTTTAGTCAGTGTTCCTGTTCATCATGAAAATTTTCAGTGGGAATGAGGTCATTATAACTACAATTTCCTGGAAAGGTGTTTCCACTGTGATGGGAAGATTCACTGAGTCGCATCCGTGCGTTGACAAAAAAGTAAACGATGTGATGCATCTGTTTACAAAAGTGTACATTGGATACAAGTCCCGATTTATATTATATATTATATATTTTTAAAAACAGATGTATTTATATATAATTATTAATAGATGCTATACTTTAGTTATTTAGAAAGTTACCAATATTTGATATGGAGATCGAGTTCTTATTGTTTCTGAGGGACATTCTGAAAGTCCTGAGAGTCACATAGAATACAGATTAACATGGCAGAGGCAGAGCTGCGTCTTCCTGCAGACACAATACTACTACTTCCTTCCCACTACAAAGATGTGTGTGAAAGGGCCATGAGTTAGAAGTCAAACGGCACTTAAGTAAATTGACTATCTATCTATCTATCTATCTATCTATCTATCTATCTATCTATCTATCTATCTATCTATCTATCTATCTATCTATCTATCTATCTATCTATCTATCTATCTAAATTGTTTGGCTGTCAGTTGATTAAAATATTCACTTGCGATTAATCGCATGTTTAAAATGTGTTAAATGTGCATGGACAAATATTGATGCTTTATGCAAATGTATGTTTATTATTAGTGAAATGAAAAAAAAATGCTCAAACAGAAATGCATGCTGCAATAATCGCGTGTTATTCAAATTACTGCTGTTAAAATATATGTGTGTGTGTGTGTGTGTGTGTATAGATAGATAGATAGATAGATCAATGTAGATCGACGTATAAATCAACGTCAGTGCATTCCTTTTTTTTCCATTGGCTTAATCTGGTGACGCATGTCTTCAGCTCCGCCCTTTTTTTTGACAACAGAGGAAACAACAACCAATAAATAAGCTTTCTTTTAATGCTACGCATTTCTCATTTCGATGAACTGAAATCGGGACCGTTCGCGGAACAAAATAGTTCTGTGCCAATTGGAAAATTGAGACAAAGATTCGAACCGCCACTAAGTTCTACTTATGTTGTCTCTTTTTCTCCCCAGGGTCCCGGAGACACGAGTGGAGGCTGCCGCTGTAACGTAAATAAACAGAGATGCCACCCAAAATGTCAGAACTGCCACTGAGAGAAATCTGGATTAAAAAAAAAACAATAACCGTGAAAAGACTGAAAGCAAAAACCAAAGCAGAAAAGCTTTAACTTATTAAATTCATATCGAAGTTAATACTGGACAAAATGCACTTTTGATGTCTTACCCCCCGCAATATAACACCAGGAAACCCATTAATATACACAAGTGCCTTATTTTAGAAATCCAGGGTGCTACTGTTTTCTCATGGATTTGTATAGATCCATTGTAACTCGTGTGTGTTTAACATTTTTAACCAAAAACATACTAGAAATCTATTTTAATTCTAAGATAACGTAACGTATTATTGTCTTAGAGTTTTAACTGTTGAAACGAAGCATGACGTTGAGAACAATAGCCACGGTCATGATCGTTACTCTGAGAGTGACTGTTCAGTGCCTTTATGTTGGAGGTATGGTTTAGATTCTAGAATGAAAACAATGAGCTTTATGTAATTTATTGTTTCACACTGATATGAAAACAAACAAATAAACAATTTTACATAAAATTGTCTGCCGCTTATTTTCCTTTTTTTTATGTATTTCTGTTAATAAGGCAGCTTTGCTAATGGCTTAAGCCACAGGTACGTATCACACTGTTCAATTCTAGATTCTGCTTGGTCAGATGGTGTGATTATTTCTCTGACTGTGTTTTATGCTTGTGATGTGCATTTCCCTCCAATAATATTGGCACCCTTGGTCAATATGAGCAAAGTAGGCTGTGAAAATTGACTATTGTTTAACCTAAGGATCTTTTGTTATAAAAAAATAGTAATATAATCTGCTTTCAGGAACATCAACCAATTGTAAACCAAACACATACAAACAAAAAGAATCTTTCTTATATATATATATATATATATATATATATATATATATATATATATATATATATATATATATATATATATATATTTGGTCTGAATATTTGCACCCATTGACTTCAGATCAGTAAAATATATTTAAGGTACGTTTTTACAATAATAACAATTTTTGTTCATTGTTCAACCATGACTTCCTGTTTAGTAACAGATTTTAAGTGTTATCACACTGCAGGCCTGGAGATTTCAATCACACAGACACTAAGTTTTGATGGCATGAAAGATTTCCCAAGTTTATTGAGATTTACAAAAACATTGAAAGCTGTACTTTTATTATTATATTATAATTTATTATTATTATTCTTGGTACACACAGTATGTGAGCATTTATCATAAAGATATGGCAGTTACAGCATGACAATATGGGGAAAGAGTATGGAAAGAAGTCACACAAACTTTTTAAATATTCATAGTAGACAAATTGTATAAATTGATTTAAAGAATTACCTAAGAAGATCAAAAACATTCAAATATTACAGCACTAGATTCCCAAACCACTCAAGTGTGTGTCTATATTATGCTTTTAAGAACATCAGCCATGACCTCAGAGAAACAATTGTTGCTGCTCATCAGTCTGGGAGGGGTTATAAGGCCATCTACAAATAATTACAAAATGGACCACTTTTATATTAATATAGAAAATAACAAATCCTATCTATTAATTGTAAACATTTTGTTGATAAAAATTTGCATACAAGTAAATAGAATTGAAATAAATATAAACACAAAAATGAAAACACATCTCAAGTTTGCTCACAACATTGCACACCAATGAAATGGATTTTGGGTCTGTACAGGTCAAATTGGGAATTACTCTTTCCAGTAGCAGACATAAGCAGGCTTTGTTTGGGTTTTCAGTTAAACACAAATTTTATTTATTATTTTATTATTTTTGACTTATTTTCCACCATTTTTTTAGGCTAATTTCGATTATATAGGACTTTGCACTTACATAAAAAATTATAATTAATATAAATATATAAATATATTAAAAACTTTTTAATACTTTACCCAACATGGGCTTGGACAAATATGAATGACTTTACAAAATTTGATGTTTATTATTAGTAAAACCAAACAAAGTGCATGACGACAAAATACTTTCGTAAATGTTATACAAGACAAAAAATAGTACGGAGAAACTGTACCGCTTCTAACTTTCATACAATTACATAATCAGATAACATTTGTTTATTTAAAAGTAAACATTTCTTCTAAGTAAGTAAGTATTCAGTGAGATTCAAGTTGTTTTATTTATGAGTCTGTGAAGAGAGATGACAGGGACAGCAGAGAGCGCCGACCCCCAGAGGGTTAATCGTGTTGCATCATGCCTCCACAGTCACCGGACCTGAACCCAATCGAGATGGTTTAGGGGTGAGCTGGACCGCAGAGTGAAGGCAAAAGGGCCAACAAGTGCCAAGCATCTCTCGGGGAACTCCTTCAAGACTGTTGGAAGACCATTTCAGGTGACTACCTCTTGAAGCTCATCAAGAGAATGCCAAGAGTGTGCAAAGCAGTAATCAAAGCAAAAGATGGCTACTTTGAAGAACCTACAATATGACATTTTTCAGTTGTTTCACACTTTTTTGTTATGTATATAATTCCATATATAATTCCACATGTGTTAATTCATAGTTTTGATGCCTTCAGTGTGACTCTACAATTTTCATAGTCATGAAAATAAAGAAAACTCTTTGAATGAGAAGGTGTGTCCAAACTTTAGGTCTGTACTGTATATATATATATATATATATATATAGATAGATAGATAGATAGATAGATAGATAGATAGATAGATAGATATAGATATAGATACTTTACACATATATACCTTAGGAAAAATCCAGCAGTTTACACCAGTTCATTTTCTTAGATGAACTAACTCTTCTATGACATTCTTGCCTCTGTCTTCAGTACGAACTGTTAAAAAAAAAAAAAAAAGAAATCTCAGTTGTTTCATTGAAACTTCATTTCAGGCAGACAAGCAACCACAATGCATTTGACTCCACCATATTTGTATTTAACAACCTTGTTACAAACCTCAAATTTGTAAGTTTTGAAAGTGTAGATGATTTGGCAAACTAATTAAAGCATTTGTCATGTGTACATTTAACCTATCTTTGCTATGTTTTAGGCCTAGTTCTAGGCTTCCAGCTCAGTGTTTCATCCTGGCTATGCATGTAAATGCACTTATTTACTGATACATAACAGAAGCACAACGTTCAAATTGTCATTGACATTCTACCATGGAGAAATATCTGCTAGTTCCAATTCTCCATGTCTTCAACACATTGCAGCAGAATTTGTCTTTTCTCAGCAGGCAAACCACTAGACACTCTTGTTTCGGTGGTGTTTGGCCAGGCTGTGACACAAGCTGCCATCCAGCCTCTCCTCAACTATAAGACCTCCACTAACACATCCTGACCCATCTCACTAGCCACTATCCTTTAATTTTTATGAACCCAGAGAATCAACAGCCACTTCCAGGACAGCAGGGAATTCAAGCTATCAACAAATAGAGGACATCACCAAAACTGTGATGTGAACATAAATCGAACCCTTCTCCTAACAATCGCTTCAATCCCTTGCCATCTTAAGACTGGACTACTGCAACTTCCTCCTGGAAGGCCTGCCTCTGAAAGACATTCTTTTTGACTTGTTTTCAACCTTCCTAGTTTTTTCCGCACCACCGCTCTACCATATTCCCTCCACTGGCTTCCTATAGCAGCCCACATCAGATTTGCAACACTGATGTTGGCCAACAAAGACAAACAAGGACCATCACCTCATCACAAGCTGCACTGCATAATGCTAGCTCTGATCCACATTTACGTCTCAACTGGTCCCATTATCTCCCAGGGTACAAGGAGGACATACATACTTTTCTCCATTCTGGCATCAAGGTAGTAGAGCAAACTTCCACTTGATGTCCGAAGAGAGTCTCTCGCACTCTTTGAATAATGTAAAGACCTAGAAAAGAGGGGTAACTTGGGGTTGTTGGTGACACCCTTTTTGTGAGATCTCTCAGTTGGCTGGGAGACATCTCATCACGGATCACAACTCATCAGCTGAAACCTTATCCTAGCAAAATCAAACTGCAGTTTGCCTCAGATGGATGAAGAACACAAGAAGCCAAAGCAGTACATATTTAAGGAACAGTTCTTTGGTTCTTTGGTTTTTTTCTAATCTGATTGCAAAGTGTGTTTTAATGGTAAATGGGCATTTTAGTTGTCACTGTACATTACATCACAGTGAAATTCTTTCTTTGCATATCCCAGTGTTGTTAGATGATACAGCACCCCTGGTGCAGATAGTGTTAAATATCTTGCTCCAGGGGCCCAACAGTGGTATCTTGTTGGTGCTGGGGCTTGAACCCCCAACCTTATGATCAGTAACCCAGAGCGTTAACCATTTAACCACCACTGCCCTGTCAAATGGGTTTTATACCTGTCTTGAGGTAAAATCGTCTTTCCTGTACCAACCAATAATGTAAAATGTAGAGACGCACTGAAAAAAAGTTCTTACCTCGAGCCCTGTAACATTTGACCAGCAGTATGATGGTGACCAGAACATACAGAGAGAACGTCACTGCCTTACTGATCGGCATGAGCACTGAGAATGAAGTTTGTCCATGTGATGTTCCTGAAACAGAATACAATATACAATGTTCAAAACAATTAAAACTATTATTTACCATCCAACGTTTTTTTTTTATCACAATACAGTAATACATCAAATACATTTACAGGCAGACAACAGCATGTGAGCATAGCATATTGTACAAAGACTTTCATAAATAATTGATTACAACTGGGAGAAGATGCTGATTTTGACACATTGTCACAATGGGTTTTAAAAAAAAGATTTTTATTTTATCATACAATTCAATCGTTTGACATGATACTTTGGTGAATTTTCTCTAATTTTGCCAGTGTGTTGAACATGAAACATTCTTTCTCTTTCTCTTTAACAGTAAACACACTACATGAAGACTCACCATGAACTGTGATGTTGACAGGATTACTGTTTTCTCCAGACTCAGACTCACACCAGTAAACTCCAGTGTAGGATGTGGAGAGGAAGCTGATTTTACATGTAGATCCTAAAACAGATCTTGCATGTGGGCAGATTAACAGTCCCCATTTGTGTGTGTATTGTCTTAATATCCATCCAGTAGAGTGACTCTGGTCCTCACAGCTCAGTGAGAGAGAGTCATCAGTAAAGTGTTGAGTTCTGTTGGGACTGATGATCAGAGACACTGGAGGAGATTCACCTTAAACACAGAATATTATAATTCATATGTATTATTATGGTTGTGTTTTATGGCATACCTTGCATTTGTAGTTAATGTAATTAATCGAATAATTAATCTGCCTTCAACATTCCTCACCCAGAAAGATGAATATAAAGAGTTTTACACAAAACATCAACACAGCTGTATTTCTCCATCTTACAAATATAATACACATTTACACATCTATGTCCATCATATTATACCAGAGATCCATAAAGGCTGTAGATTGCTGTAATGTGTGTGAAAGGCTGGTTCTCCTCTTCTCTTTCCTCTGCACAAATAAACTCCTGTGTGATTAAGAGCAGCAGGACTCAGAGTGTAGGAGCCTCCAGATCCTCTGCTGCTGTCTGAGAGAAGCACTGCTCTATACCTAATATGGCCATTATTGTCTCTGTAGGGAACGTCTCTGTACCAGCTGAATGTCCATTCGGTAGAGGAGTCTGTAACCTCACACTTTAGAGTGATCGAGTCTCCTTCAGTCAGCCAGCTTTGTGGAGTCACACTCAGTACTGCCTGTGGTGTTTCTGACAGGAGAAATCATAAATCCGAATATATATATATATATATATATATATATATATATATATATATATATATATATATATATATATACACACACACACACACACACACACACTTACTATATTGCCAAAAGTATTGGGTCACCTGACCTTTCCTGCCATATGTGTTTCTTCTCCAAACTGTTAACACAAAGCTGGAGGCCCTCAGTTGTACACAATGTCTTTAGATGGCGCTATAATAACATTTTGCATTCACTTGACCTTGGAAACCCAAACCTGTTCCAGCATGGCAATGCCCCGGTGCACAAAGTGATCTCCTTGAAGATCTGAAGATCTTGCTGCTATAGAGCTCTGATCTCAACCCTACTGAACACCTTTGGGATGAATGTGAACGCTGACTGCACCCCAGGTCTCCTCACCTACATCAGTACCTGCCTCTCATAACACCCTTGTGGCTGATGAACACAAATATCCATTAACACACTCCAAAATCTAGTGGAACATCTTCCCAGAAGAGTGGAGGGAACTATAAAAGCAAATTGGGACTAAATGTGGTATGCAATGTTTAAAAATCACAATTCAAACCAGGTGACCCAATACTTTTGGCAATATAGTCTTCAAACCAGACAGAGTTTATAATTAATGATTATAAATACTAAATTACACTAATTCACTAATTATCCACATATACAACTAAAGAAAAAACACAGAAAGTCCTCATTAAATATGAATATGACTCAAGAGATCTTATTGGCAGGTACCAATTTCCTGGGTTTACGTGCTTTTTTTTTTTTTTTTTTTTTTTTTTACACGCAATTGACAGTGTTACAGTGTTGCTCTCACAGTACGCCACGTTATGAATAATATTTACTATATAGTATTGTTTGTAAAATTAATTATTAGTATCGACATGGCATTTATGTATGTTTTATGTTAAGTTGATCCTGTTTTAAATAAGACCTGACCTGATCAAGGGCCATTTACTGGAACAAAATAAGAAAAATGTTCACCATGTCCTGGTAAGAATCTTGGAGATGTAGTCATTTTGTTAGAGGAGAAATACACCAACACATTGGCTCAAATCATTTTGATTTAGTATTTGGTCATTTCTGGTTTGACTCATGCTTGCCTTCATATTTATTAATGGTATTTTTGTTACTATTTGTACATCTAGATTTTGGGGTTTCTGGATTTTGACTTGAACGATATGATTTGGATTTGTTTGTGCTTGGCGGTTTGTATTGTTGATAACAGTACTCTCTGCCATTGCTGTCAACTGACCATAAAATGGAACACTAATAGTTACATAATATATTTATTCATAGCAGAGGTGGCAATAGTCCACACATTCTTTACTTAGAATTCTTTACTTAGAAGTAGAAGTGCAGATACTCATATTATTAAGACTCGTAAAGTTGAAGTTCTGACTACACTTTTTAAAGTTAAAGTAAAGAACTTTGGGTTCTGAAATGTACTTAAGTAAAAAGTAGTCATTATTACTACCTGTTTTAGTGTCACGCTGGTAACTGAACCTCACATCATAATAATATTAGGGCCATCAATCGATTAAAATATTTAACCGTGCTCTTCTAAATGTACCTTCAAATTAATACTTTCCAATTTTTTTAATACTCTAATAAACATGATCATGGACAAATATTAATGCTTTATGCAAATGCATGTTTATTATTCGTAAAATCAAAGTCAACATAGAGCAGGAAGACAAAATATCTTTCTGGTCTGAAAATGGTTCAGTGATCAGAAGGAAAAAAATGGTAATTTTACCAAATAGATTAAAACTAATGTAACGAGTCTGTTTTGAAAATGTAAGAAGTAGAAAGTACAGATTTTTGTGTAAAAATGTAATGAGTGAAAGTAAAAAGTTGTCCTAAAAAATAAATAGTGAAGTAAATTACTGATACCAGAAAAATCTACTGTACTCAAGTACTTTCAATACTTTACTTCACTATTTATCTTTTAGGCAACTTTTTACTTTCTCTAATTACATTACATTATATAAGTACTATGAACAATGTGCAATTATTGTTAGACGGTAATGAAGTGAATGTAAGTCGTCACTTAAGTAGCTTTTTGACGTATCTGTACTTCACTGTATTCACTGTACTTCAGTATTTCCATTTTGGAAAGAGTTTTACTTCACTACTATTTTAAAGTTGAATTTTGTGAAATGTTGTTTACTTTTTATTTATGAGTTGATAAAAACTAAACTGGTTGAATAGGCAGCAAGAAGCCAATCAGGGCTGAGCGTGCACTCTGTTTTGATTGGCGTTTGGTGGTATCTACACCAACATACAGTTCAACATCAGTTTATCATCCACAGAACATTTACAGAGGAATAAATGATGGACTTAAACTCGCTTCAACACACAAGGCCTTAATTTTTGCGATTTTGTTGATTTGTTTGTATCAGTGTTTGACTCATTACTGTAATTTTATTAATAGTTGAGCTGAGAGTAACACAGTCTATTTACATAAACTGAGTCGATTAAGCAAAGAGTCTTGTAGCCTTGTTCTTGTAACATTATAGCTGTAATAAATCATAGTACTTTGGAAACATAGTACATTTCTATAATTCTGTACCTCTGTACTTTTACTCAAGTGAAAGTTTAAATAGACACTTTTACATTTACTGGAGTAATATATTAATCATATTTTACCTACTGTATCTATAACTATAACATATAACTTATTACTATATCTATAACTTTTACTTAACTATCAGGATTGTGTAATTCGCCCACCACTGTATGTAACATACCACATATATGCAACCAGAATTTGACAATTTACCTTTAAATATTGCTTAAAATTATGTAAAATACCAATATTTTTAAAATATATACATTATAAACCTGTTTCTCATTTCAAAACATTAATCACTAAGTCTTATGAATAAATGAATAAATTCTCAGCTAAAACCACAAGTTTCTTTTAAAGGTCTCACATCAACTAATGGAATTAGATAACGACAGATGGTAGGACACAATGATCTTTATTACCTACTTCCTTCATTTCTGCTGTGTACTATTAATCAACCTGACTCACCTGATACAGTCAGTGTAGCAGTATTACTGATCTCTGAGCTTTGAGAGTCATTCTTCTGTCCTCTGCAGGTGTAGACACCACTGTCAGATTGATAAGCACAACTGATATTGACCTCATGCATTGAGCTGTCTGCGCTTAATCGATCGCCATGTGCATGCAGGATGTTGTTATTCTTATACCAGCTGTACCTCCATCCAAACTCTTTTTCATCATTTATGTCACAACTAAGTGTAACTTTCTCACAAGTAAATACATGTTCAGAAGGTGTTATGGACACCACAGCTTTAGGATTCCCTATAGAAACGGTAGAAGTTGTAAAAAAAAAAAAAATAATGAAGTCACTAATTGTTGTGCAATGTTCAGATTCAGAATGAGAATTTCTATTGGCCAAGTGTGTTGACACACACAAGGAATTTGTTTCCAACTGTTGGTGACTCTCAAAAAGGCATACATACATTACACAATACATTGAGTTTAGACTATACAAGACAATACAGATTTGAAATTAAAAATAAAACCCCAAGTAAAGAGTAATGTCAAAAAGAATGTACACCCTGTTCGAATTCTATGGTTTTTGCATCATAAAATCATCTGTCCCTTATCAGGTCTTAAAATGAAATAAATCCAAACTCAGAAAACCAATTTGACATTACACTCTTTCAGTATTTTACAAAAAATAAAACCAATCTCTGTGTTGTGTAAAAAAACAAAATACACAATTTCTTGATTTCTTAGTTTATTCACAGCTCTGTCACAGTGCACAGTCTGCTATGTGCTGTTGTTCATCAAGCTCGTATTCACCTCATTTTAAGACCTGCTAAAGGACCAGATTTTTTATTATGGCCTGATTTGTAAAACCTTAGAATTAAAAGAGGGTAAACTTTCTCTTTCACACAATTGTTTCCTTTGAAATTCTGCTTTGATGTGAACTTGCAGCGCTAATAATGAATCAGAAATAAAACGCTTTATTTATTTGGATTAATTGGATTATTTTGTAAGTTATATTTAAATGTGTAAATTATTTGATTTACAAATGGGAACATAAAGTCAAAAGCCATAAAAATGTGTGATTTATTTATTTATTGTTTGGCTAATTAATTTATTAATAAATCACTCAATCAACCAACCAATTAATTGATCAATCAAATGATTGAATGACGAACTTCCTTTTCGTACAGCCACATAGACATATAGACAAATTAGTACTGGTGCTGTACAAAAGCAAGCGTCTGGATTTCAATTTAAATCAGACATTTACACATAAACAAGCAAATAAATGTAAAGGTGTATATTCACCTTGAGCATGTGGCACTGTTCCAAGAAAATTCAGCACTAAGCAAACAGAAAACATAAAAAAATCAGAGTATAATTTAAAAACAGTGCATTGACCCCTTATAAATAGGTTTACATATCAGCACATTATTCCTAAAGTAATGGGACACATTTATCCAAACAGTGGGATATACATTTTATTTATTTATTTATTTTTTAATAAAAAAAAAATTGTGTAAAAATTTCATTTGAAACACATGCAATAAATTGGTACCGGGCCGCACAGAAAGGATACATAACTTACATTATTTCCGTTTTATTTATTATCTGATTCAAAAAGATTATTTATTTTGGAAAATGACTGGATTCTCTCCACCACATCTGTCTATGACTCACTCTTGATGCATGTAATGATGCCTCGGTCACATGTCTTACCTCCATCCACTACCTTCTTAAAGGGGCTCCGGCCGCTAACACATAATACATTACCGCTAAATTCAAACCCCCAAGTGAGTAAAATTAACAAAAAACAAAACAGTGGATTCACGTTTATTATATTTAGAAAATACCAGTTTTTAAGCCGGTCATGTCATTTTATTTTGTTGTATTTATCCGCCACACCTTAAAGGCCGGTCCATAAAAAAATTGTCTGACATTAAACCGGTCCTTGAAAATATTGTCCAACATCAATCCGGTCCATGGCACAAAAAAAGATTGGGGACCACTGCTATAAGGGACATACAACTTAATTATTGATTGAAAAAGTTCAATTTGACCTACAATAAAGTTCCATGTGTGCATATTCATATACTGGTCCACCTGAGCAGTCATGCTTAAGGACACAATGTCCTAATCACACAATGAACTCAATATTGTATAATTGTATACAAAAACTTCATTCCTAACATTTGTTTACTAATTTGTACCCACAATGCACCGATTCATTCAGTCTATATTTGATGTACTCTCACCACCAGATTTCCATCACTGCAATGTGACACAGCACAAAAGAAAATCTCAAAAAAGAAGCTTCGCCAAAACCAGTTAGCAAGTCAGGGTAGTTTTTTATGGTATTTAGCTCTGGAGTCAGCTGGAGGACACTGACAAGACTTTTTTTTTTACACCACAAATTGTCAATTGGCCACAAATGATAGGAGACATCATTATCTGAATTTGCTGACTCAGTTTTGTTCCCTTTTTCCATCTAGCAAATCGAAATTCCATGCACTATATAGGGTTTAGTGAATGAGTGAAGGATTTCAGATGCAGTACACATAAAGTGCGCATGGAAATGTGTTGCAGATTCTAAATTATAATATATTTTATTGATTATAAATAAATAACCTTTATTACAGTTTTTTTTATGTACTAAAGGTAGTAAAAGTGTAATTGTTTCAATTCAAAGTATTGAATTGAAACAATTCAATTATTGTACTGATGAAGTATTGGAAAAACTGTACAGTAAATGTTCTGGCACATTTGTTTTCACACCTCCTCCCCTCCCCTGAATCTGTCTGAATGCTTTAAGAAGCTAAACCACAGAAGGTCACACATCAACTGCCATTTTGTGTTTGTGCTAATGAATCTTATTTGTGCATTACTTATTGTTTATTTTAATTTATACATGCTACACTACCTCACAATAATAGAGTAATTGTATTAGAATTTAATTCCTTTACTGAGATGTTTCCCTGCACAAACCGAATTAGAAACAAAGTGGTGGCCAAAATGGTTGGCATGTTATAAGTCATTTTATAAGAACATGGATTTAAAGCCTTTCTTTTCACAGGAAATGCCACCAGAGTCTCACTAAATCACCTAAAATCATTAACTTCCGTTAATGACAATACAAAAACCATCCAGTCTGATGACAGCCATAAAGTAGAAGATCAGCTACAGATTTCAACAATGCAGTCTCAATTACACACATTAAATTTTGTGTTTTAAACTTGCTCAACTTATACTTTTACCTGTTAAAATAACATAGTTACTGAGAGTAGTTACATATCAAACTGAATCCTTTTCATAACAGAGATGAACAACTTTATACTCCTTAACTCACTCTATTATAGACACAAAGAGAAAATTTACTCACAGACCACCACAGCAAGTGAACTGAGCTCCATTCTGTCCCTCTAATGACTGACTGACTGCAGTAGCATGAGTTAAAGATTCACCACTTCCTCTATACTCTTACACTCAATGAAAGATAAAAGAAAAATGCACAGATATCTGAACGTTTTTTTGTCTTTTAATTTGCCATGTTGAATGTTAATGTTAATGCCTATTGAGTATTATTATTTAAAAAAGCAAACCCTGAAAAAAACAAACAAAAAAAACACAGAAAAAAGAAAAAAAAAAACATGGAAAAGCCATCCAAAAATCCTGCCCCATTCAAGTAATGACACTAATATTGTGCAGTTAAAAAAGAAGTTGAAACAGTTATTTATCCTGCTTTTAACAAAAAACATGTCACCTCTCCTTATAGAATGTAGAGGGTCATTCAGCTAATTGTAGCGGAAATGCCTTTGATACACCTCCTGGCAAACTGACCCCACCTCACCTCACCTTATCAAAACATTGATCCAGTATTAAAACATCTCTTAAAAAATAACCTGCTTCAACAGGGAGTTACCCCAAAGCTGGCGAAAGGACTCCATGCTGACACAAAAAAGCTGCTAGAGCTGTGGGAGATAATTGCTCTGAGGCTGGGGCTTGTTCACCCAATAGATGGTTTTGAATAATTTCTTCTCTTTAGCCTCCCCTGTCTCAGCTCTCACAGGAAAGGGACAAGCAGAACATATTCCCTTGATGAAGACGGCAGAGCTGGCATTCCAAGCCCTAAAAACGACACTTACCAGTGCACTGGTGTTGAGAAATCACAACTTTAACAGGTCCTTCATACACACATCGGAAACAGGGCAGGATGCCATGCTATTCCAGATCTTCGAGAATGATGAACACCCCGTGCACTATGCCAGCAATAAGATGACACTTGGCAAGCAAAATTATGCCACAGTGGAGCGGGAAGCCCTGGCCATCAAGTCGGTGATTGAGGAGTTGAGATATTGCCCAAATTTTACACTTATCACTGACCAAGCACCACTACAATAGATGGCCCACACGAAAGATTCTAATGCTAGAATAACCTGCTGGTTTCTGTCCATACAGGTCTAGCATACAGCTAGATCTGTATGTACACCATGGAAACACAAATGGCCTCTCCCCAAGATATAGGCTTTGGGCAGAGACATCAGCAAACAGTAGATTCGGAGCTAGTGGGGGTACTATGATGACAGGCTACAGACCCGCACCCAAAAAAAAGGAACATGCTCCAAACCAGAGTGCTGAATGGACAGCGCCGATTAAGCATTAGGATTATGGAAAACTGGGAGGCACATGATTGGAGGGCGGGGTAGAGAAATATATGCGGATAATTAGTGTGGGATCTCCTGACTATTTTAAAGAAGACTGGTGTATATAAAAGAATGATGGAAAGGCAACAGGGAGGAGAAGCGAACATAGCGTCTGTGTCTTTGTTTTTCTCCAGGCAGGAACAGCAACAGCAAAGATGATGGCCCCAGTTAGAGCACTCCCAGTTCTTCTGCAGATCTCTCTGACCCCCTCAGAAGCCAAGAATTAGGCAGCGTTCAATGTGGGCCTTAACCTGAAGATCGGATCCTCTGTCCATTTCTCTAAAGTTTCCGGAATGTTCCCGAACGCCTTGGGCACCACATACACTTCACTTCACCTCCACCTCACTTACTATTTTTTTACAAGGGTTAAACAAATGAAGAATCTGTCCCAGTCAAATATCTGAGTCTAGCATCCAGTGTTCAGCCCCTCGCACAGCTAGCCACTACTGCAATTCAATGTTTTTGAATGTTTTTAAATTGTTTTTTTATTTGTGTGTGTGTGTGTGTGTGTGTGTGTGTGTGTGTGTGTGTGTGTATTAGTTCAGTCTCTTTGTGTTAAGGAGTTTTATGGCTTGGCTTGTAGGATGAAACTGTAAAAGCTTCAATGCAAATTATACATAAATAACATCTAGTGGTGGCCTACAACTTTATCAGGAAGTCTATGTGTAATAGTTTTCAGTTAAAATAAGGTGCTAATGCAGTGTAGGCAAAGCTTTACTGTAAATGATCTGGCACATTTGGGTTCACACTTCCCTCGCTTCACTGCTGAATGTGCATGAATGTGTAATGAAGCTAAACCACAGCAGTCAACACATGAACTGCTTTTTTCTGTTTGTGCAAAGCTAATGAGAATATCTCATTTCTGCTTGACCAACTGTTTATGACTCCAATTTCAAAAAAGGTTGGGACACTGTGGAAAATGTAAATAAAAACAGAATGCAATAATACGCAAATCGCAAACATATTTGTTTAAACCGAGGAAATGTACTATTTTAATAGAAAAAAAGATCAATTTCAATTTGATAGCTGACACAACAGTACATACTGTAATATCATCAAAAGGTTTTAAGAGTCTGGAGAAATCTCTAAGCGCGAAAATAATTAATCGATGCTCACGATGCTTTTAACCATTTGATATGTTTTTGGTTTGATTGTAAATAGAATACGGATTTATGAGATTTGCAAATCATTGCATTCTGTTTTATTTACGTTTTACACAGTGTCCCAAGAATTTTGGAATTGACTTTAATTGAATTTATACATGCCACACTACCCCACATTAATGAGATAATTGTATTAGAAGACAATTCCTGTACCGAGATGTTTCTCTGAACAAAAACCAAATTAGTAATAAAAAGGTTTAAACAATGGTTGGCATTTTATAAGTAAGTCTAAATGAACCTGGATTTGTTAAATCAAATCAAATCAATCAAATCAAATTTTATTTGCAGTGAAATGCTTTATACGACTGACCGGCATGAGGGAATAGGGTAGGGGAAGAAATAAAACAAGGGAAAAAGAAGGCAGATAAATAAAACCAATAAACTATGTAAAAAATATATATATATATATATATATATATATATATATATATATATATATATATATATATATATATATATGAAATATATATGACACAGGTATGCTTATGATACAGTAAACAGTAATCACATAAGGTGGTTGATGTGATTGTCTTTAAAGTGAACGTGTGCGGTATGGTGTGGTATAAAGTGCACTGTGCCGTGCAAGTCCACAGTTAAAGTGGCTGTCCAGGGTTTAAAGTGTTGTAGTGCGAGAAAAAAAAGAAAAAGAAAAATATATGCAGAAGTGTGAGGATGAAGAGAGAGTGACCAGCTTTTAGATCCAGTTTTTAGATCCTGGGTGTCTCTATTTAAGCTGTCTCTGTTAAAGCCTTTCTGTTCAATTTTTTATTCTAACAGTTTAAATAATCATGAGAGGTTGTAGATTAATTATATTATTCAACCCCTGTATTTTATACTTGTTCTTCTTGAACTCTTACCTGTTGAGTCCCACATCAAACTAAATCCTTCTCATAACAGTTATGGATATACAGATGGTCCCTGAGTTACAATGGTTCGACTTATGATTTTTCAAATTTACGATGGCGATAGTGATACGACAAAATTGTACAAATATTAAACATTTCCCACAACAGGCACAGGCAGCAGCGTACGATGTACAATATGTTGGATGCACAGCTGGGATGAGCGTAACTCTCGCCCAGTGAGATGCCCCACTCTCGCTAGCGTTTGATGGAGTAAAGTTGTCTCAGTGTGAGTGTGTATTTCTTTCTGTTTCAGAAACAGATTTAAACAGCAATTTTAGTAATAAAAGCTTCCAAGTCCAAGTCTTCCAAGTGCCCAAGTATGTCTCCTGCAGCTAGTGAAAAAATAAGAGGAAACCCATCAGTTTATAGCAGAAAATTATCTCCATCATAAGTAGAGGAATACCTGTACATATCCACCTAAACAGTCATGCTGAAGTACACACAATGTCCTAATCACACAAACACATCACTGAGCACATTAAGCACATTATAAACATATTTAAACCCCATCTCTCACTCTAATAAAGCAGGGCTTCACAAGGAGTGGACTCGAATCCATCCTGTCTCTCTAATGATGTACAGAAGTGGCTTGAGTATTGTCTGACAATCAGCAGAATAAAAAAGAGAAGTGGGAAGTGGTGGAGATAGACTTCTATTTCAGTGAACACAGACAGAGACACAGCCATCTGAACAGTTTCTGTTCTTTCATTTGTCATAGTAAAGTTTTTAAATTAAAATAGTGCAATGGTGCATGTTAAAGCCATGCGATTTTGTGTGTTCTTACAGACAGTCAAAAGCTCCCGAATAAGACAAAAACACAGGAAAACACAGGAAAAATTATATGACATGCATTTACGTCCATAATTGCAAAAGGCTAAAAAACGCTAATCCTGCATCTTAACATTTTCCAACAATGGCAGTAATATTCTGCACTTAAGAGAGCAGTGGAAAACAACAACAGACAGGACATACCACCCATACCCAACAGTGTGTTTTGTGCCTGTTTGTAAATATTATAGCATGCAAAATACTTCACTACAGATTGCCCTGAAGATAAGCGGTATGTACAGGGTCCTTCAGCTAGCTGGGGTGAAATGGCTTGTCCATGCACCTCCTACCAATTTTTGATTGACTTGATATGGAAAACTATCGTAGGAAACATTTCTGTTAAAAGTCGCTGGTTATACAAACTAACATCAGGTAAAGCTTAACAGACAGGATCACTGCAGTTGTCAATCTTTTTTTTGCATTCATTAAGCGTTCAGCATTGGGAATACCTACTTCCCAAATTCTGAGAGTTGCTGACAGTATGTGTCATTCTGAGAGATGCTGACTTCAGGGTGTTTAGTGCTGGGTTGCATAACAGAGGCTCTTCCTACACACCATTTGTTTTCCATGATAACTTGTCCATTCATTTTACATATCAGTAAAAAGGGGTTCATCTTGCCAGGTCAAGATGTCCATTTTTCCTTTCTCCTTATAAGGACACAAGCCCCTGTTTGTGCTATCTAAAGTCTGAGGAATACTAGGTCTTGAGGTCCTACCTGCTATATATAATATTGGTGCTCTTTAACAGTGTTGGCCAGACCACAGAAACAACAATAAATAAAATAAAAATAAAGACTGCTGAATATTTTATATTAAATCTTATGGAGGTTCAATTATCACTATTTTGTGCCACAGGGATGAGGCATCAGGTTTTTGTAAAGACAAAGACTCTCTCCCAGTTAGATAATTGGGATTGCAACCAAAATCATTTAGACAACTGAGCTCACACCTCCTCTACAAGACTATTATAAATGTGTCTTTTGTACCTTTCAGGGACTAGGTATTCAAAACTAAACCTACAACCACTCTAATTCCCCGCACAGTAAGGGTCCTACACTGAACCACCCCATTCTGTCTGAATGTTTTGTGGAGAACTATTTTAGATCAAATAATGAAGGGAGAGATCTAGAGTTGTCAGCACTTTGTTCACTTGTCATGGGAGTGGTTATGCAATGGAGTTGTCCTGAGATTGAACCACTTTGTCTGATTTGCAGTTTTATACATATACTCCGACTACTAATAATTTTTATCCAGCAAGCCAGTAATAATCCAAAAAGGAATTGCAGATCTACATTTAAAGACTTGTCTTGATGTAGTGCCAGAAAACCTTAACTTTGCATGATATTGTATCTCTAACTATAAAAAAAAAAAACGACTCCTTTCCCAATCTCATAAACACTTTTTCATGTGTCCCAAAAAATCTTGCAATTGAAACTAGTTTTTGCCATTGAAACTCTTGTTGAAATGCCAGTAATACATCTTAAGGTAGGGACACACCAAACCAATGCCGAAGAACTAGCTCGAAGGACTGTGGTGCGTCAGGCTAAAAAAGTTGCACTAGAACACATCGAACAGATTACAACTCTCCCTAACCCAAAAGTGACAGTAGTTTGAATTTGACATCCAAACAGGGAAGATTGTTAAACAAAGCTTGTTTAAGGTTTGGAAATTTGCTCTGATTTTGAAATCAAATCTTTTTGCAGATGAAGCTTATTAAACATAAGTTGGGGTTAGGCGTGTTGTGTAATCTACAGTATGTACGTATATTGTGCTTTACGTTTTACACGTGTTCATTCGCTAAGCTGAATAGCCATTCAGAGTTCTCTTTCTCAACAACAAGCTCCGCTACCAATTTGACATGCAGAATCGGCCGAAAAACATTTGACACCATCTGAATATTGCCTATGGTGGAACACATGAAAAAAACTAAACACGAACGACTCTCAAAAACCACCTGACATTGCCCCAACAGCTGACAGTTGGCTGATGGTCGACTGGGCGGTAGGTTCCTGTCATTAGTATGCAGTTAATTATAATCCATTTGTGATAATAAAATGGCCTAGCCGGGGATGGCTAACTTTCGAATACCCTGAGAATGCGAGGTGATGTCAAGCAGGTCTTCAACTGTTCAAAAGCTTGTTGGTATTGTGGTGATCAGTAAAAGCCTGTCCCTTTTTCACTACATTTACATTTGCGGCATTTAGCAGACGCCCTTCTCTGTTGCTTTGTGCTTTGAGTATCTAGCAATGAATAAATCTACACTGGTACACTAGATTACAAATTTAGGATAAATCAGACTACAACTCTTGATTTTTACAAAGCAAACTTGGAAAGTGCTAATTTAAGTGTTTCAGGAAGAGGTAGGTCTAAAGATAGCCAGGGACTCCGCTGTTCGGTGCCAGAACAGATAAAAAACATCCCTAAGCAGGACTCAACCCAGGGATCTCCACACTGTGAAGCATGAGCGCTACCACTGCCTCTCTATGCAATGCCCCAAAAATGTGTGAAGCACTAAAGTTGTGTAATCCTAAGGACAGGATCCATGGATACCCACCAGTAGCCACTGTTTAGGTTGACAAATATGGGTGCCCCAGAGAGTGATTTGAGGATCTCAGTAAGGTTTGGGAGGGGACAACCCTGAATCTGAGGCTTTTTTGTGGACTGGAACTATATTTTTACCCAGACAGAGAAGATTACTAACCATATTTCAGAATCTACTTAAACTGCTCTCTCACAACAGCTTGTTTGACCGTGGTTAAGTGCTAAGGTTGATGTTTGAACTGATAACAATTACAATAGATGATATTCCTCACACCTCCAACATTATACCAGTGGCCTTTCAAGAAGGCTGTTTGTGATGGGTCCTTTAGGCACCATGGCAGCAGTTGTGTGGCCGAGCGCCACCTTGTGAAAGGAAGGCAGAACTGGGAAAAACAGTGAGGGTCACACACCTGCACATGATTTGTATTTAAGTGTACTATCTTGCATTTACATTTACGGCATGTGGCAGACACAGTTATTCAGAGCGTCTTACAATTCTCATTTATACAACTGAGCAGTTGAGGGTGGTGGCAGTGGGATCAGAACTCTCAACCTTTTGACCAGAAATCCAATGTTTTAACAACTCGGCTAACACCTTCCAGTGAGCACTGAAATGCAATCAACTGCAGTGAGCAGTGAAAGGATAAAGGGGCATGGAATCAGAGCATTTCAGAGCAGAGATAGAAAGAGCATTCATGATAAAACTGCAAAAGACGAAGTCAGAAATAAAGAAGTAAGAAGCAAGAAATGAAATGAAAAGGACTGCCTCCTGCTGCCTCAATCCCCCCCTCAAAAGTTTTTGCACTAGTGTAGAGATGTTCGAGATTCAGAGAAGAAGGAATGGTAGACAGATGACAAGTTTCACTTCTTACAGAATAATTTTTCGCTTTTCTGCAATTTATTGCACATACATACACATGCGCCCAGACATATGCACATGCCGTGTACAGTTTTCTCTCTCACTGCTCTACTTTCATGTTCCTTTTATCCTCTTGTAATGTCTGGCACAGGTAATTTAGGTTTCAGGTCCCAGGCATTCCTTTTAACCCTTGACATCTGAATTTCAATCAAAGGATGAGCACCAAGGCTTACACTTTAATTGGGAGTTTGTATACCACAGTGTCATACCCACACCCCGGAAGACACGAAGCAGGACAAACTCTGACCTCTCCAGCTGACTTTAAAGCAGCAGTCAACTGATAACACAAGCCAGTCTCTATACCTTACACAGTACACACACACACACACACACACACACACACACACACACACACACACACACACACACCACACTGAAAGCCAGATAACCCCCTAGCCTCTCTGGTTGACTTAACAGGGACCCTCAAACCCATATAACAATTCACTCTCGAAACTCTGCCCTAGTACGTCTGTTTGTGACACACACACAGACACGCGTCTTCTTGGCCGGGGAGACCCAGAATTAATAAAAATAAATAATAAAAGATTATACTGTCTGTTCGGCATACGAACAGACCAAATAAGTGTAACGTTAATTCCATTACCGTCAATTTAACTTAATTTAAATATTTATGAGTGACTATAACCCGTTATAATTACTTATAAATATTACCTTTTTTTTGCGAGCTAAATTCACTACACTCTCATTCATTAATGGAAATCATGTGCAGGTGTTTGATCCTTACAACTCACTTCCCTCTTTTCACAAGCTGGTACTAAGCCACGCACCAACTCTCATACCTGCACATGCTTTAAGGACATTTTATAGTCATTTTAAAGTTGTAGCTGTTCTCCAGATGATTGTTAGTTATCACGAGTTTCTCTTTTGAGCGGCTTCAGAGCCAGCATGTAAAGTAAGGTTTTATGCTTTTAGGTATCCTTATGGCCATTTCATGCAAGGGGTCTGTGTCATCAGAGTCTTAAAAAAAGTAAAATGTTAGTTTGAAATGGTCACTTTTGACGGCTGGAACAAAGAGTCATTAGAGAAGTAAGAGAAAGTGGTGGAGTGGTAGTAGGTGGTGGGCCAGTAGGTGGTGGACCAGTTCCTGTGTCTTCAGCTCAAAGTAATTTCTGTCAAGCAGGTGGTACATTGATTGATTTCTGTGAGCAAGCTTTTCAGAAATCCATTGACCTCCAGCTGTAGCTGTTCCAAAAAGAAGAGTATCTTTGACACAAAAGATGCATCAGCTTTTTGGAGTTCCTTATAAAACAACCTGTTCAGCAGCAAGTTTAACTATGAGTCTCTTCTGAAAAGAAGCTGTTTTCTTCAGCTTCTTTTCACTAGGCCACTGTAGATGAGAGCCATATGCTTTCTGATTAGAATGAACTAGAAGGTGCATTAGTTGTGCTGTATCTAAATCTAAATCTAAAATGCATTACCTAGAAATGAATACTGGTTTGAATTAGCATTGTGTTTATCATCTTGTTCAAATATTTGGATAATTAAGACCATAATAAACAGGGAAAACTTGCACAGGCTTCATTGGATTAAAAAAATAGAATAAATTGAATGAACTTCATTCACTTCATTTACATGCTCCTTCATGCTGCACTAACAATTCATCAGAAAGCCAAAGGGTAATTTTACATAAAAATGATAGTGAAGTGTGTGTTTTAGCAGAATTAGTGAATGCTAATAAAGTGTGGGCAAAAGTTGAATGAATATAGGTCAGCTGCAGACAAAAACTCTTTGACCTCCTATCTCTACTGCTTATGCTTTATCTTCAACACTCTTTACTGCACACACACTGGTTTTTAAATTGGACCCTGCACATTTACCACATTTGTCCTTTTTTTTTTACCTTTCAGTCATTACTCACATCCCCTTTTGCTGAACACATATGGAAACCACAACTTTCAACATGTCTCCGTTTTCAGCCCTTAACCCTCTCAATGCCCTTGTGTGTATACAAGACTAGTGAGAATTATGTGCAATGTTACTGTAGATTATTAACCATTATCTCAGCAAGTCCGACTAATACTATCGTAATTTAAAGTCTTTATTAAAGACTGTTTACAGGAAACACTACCAGAGTCTGACCACACCAGATAAGCACGTTACAGCTTATCACAAACACAATATCTATCACTAGATTATCTAAACCCTGTGTATTCAATTGGCTCTACTTGTAGTTTTACCTGTTGAGCTCCCATAGTTAAATGGTAGTATTTACACATTAAATTAAACCCTTCATATAATAAATATAGATATGCTGCTCCACCTGAGCAGTCATGCTCAAGTCTACACAATGCCTTAATCACACTTCAAACTGCAAATAACAGTTGTTTTACCCTAACACTCATTTTAATTAAGACACAAAGACAACATTTACTCACAAAGCATCACTGCAAGTGGACTGAGCTTCATCTTGTCCTTCTAATAAGTGACAGAACAGTGGTGTGCTTTAAAGCCTTACCACTTCCTGTATACCCACAGAGCATGCTCTCTCTCTCTCTCTCTCTCTCTCTCTCTCTCACACAGTGTTACTGCCCACAGGAAACATCACAGCAGCAAAGCATATTACGACTCATCACAACCATGACTTCCATAAACCATATTTCCAAAAATATGAACATCATTTGATAATTTTCTTCTGGCAGTTAAATTGATCATGTGCAATTATCATAGAACAGCACATGACAACAGGACACAAAAATTCTTAGATTTCAACAATGCAAACTTTCTTACACTTATTAGATTAATGCAACCCCCTTACTCTTCTTGTACTCTTACCTAACAAACTGAGCTCCATCCTGTTCCTCTAATGATTTAACAGAAGTCTTTTGTCTCCTCTTTAGCCACCTCTGAGTGCTCATCAACTGTAACTCAACCCCAGCAAAACTAAATTGCTGGCCTCCTGTACATAAGACCCCTTAAGTGGTGGCACAGGACCCATGGGTTCTCACTAAATTGGAATCCCCTCCATATGTTTGTGGGGTGTCTGTGTGTGTGGGGGGGTGGGTGAGAGACTGGCTTGCGTTATTATTTTAATGCTGCATTAAAGTCGACTAGAGAGGTCAGGAATTAACCTGTTTTGTATCTTTGGTGCAGGGGTACAACACTGTGATACGAAACCCCCCAATAGAGGTATAACCCATGGTGCTTGTCCTTTGAGTGAACTGCAAATGTTAAAGGTTAAAACCTGGGACATGAAATCTAAAAAACACTAGCCAGACCCTACATATTCCCCCTTTTGGCGGGTGGAGTTCCTAATGAAGGGGAACATCATCAGCCAACAGCTATGAAGGTCGGCTGGTAGGTGGATCATGGTGGTCAGAAGGCAGGTAGATCATGGTGGTCTGGAAGCAGGTGGATCATGGTGGCCTAATGGCACTAGCTTCTAGCTTCTCTCAGCCCTTGGGTTCTCAGGCTGAGGGTTGAGCTTAGTAAAGTTTAGCATTGTCTTTGATTAAGTCCCACATCTCTGATGTTTTCGCTTGAAGGCACGGAGAAGAGCAGCAGTGCACCGGTTCATTGACCTTTTTACTCCATTGATTCTTTCAAACAGGAATAGGGTAAGGCCAAGGTTCAGTGCATACCTGATGGCTGTGGAGATGGAAAGCGCTGTCTAGGTGGTGGTCCAGGACAGGTAAAAGGGAAGTTGGTTGGTATTAGCAGTTGAAACTTGGAGGGCCGATTGGGGTGATGTTGATTGTTTAACACGGAGAGCCTTTTGTAGTTTTCTTTTTCCTCCTGCACCTCTCTGCCATTACCAGGTCCAGCTGACTGTGAACACATGCTGGGTCCTTCTGAGCCTCCTCAGCTTGGTTCCTTAGTGCTGATGATTCCTGTCCAAGGTTGGAGATGCTTGCTTTATCCCTCTTTGTAGCATTCAGGTTATCACAAAGCCATTCTGGGCTCAGATTCTGTAGGTCAATAGGAGCCTTGGGCAGAAGGGTACCAGTCATGGCATTCAACCAGATCTAGTTAATCCCAGTGGGCATCAGGACTGGATGGTCAGGACATGCTGGTCTCAAAGAGACAAAGACAGCACAAAAGGCCAATTCAAGTTCTACATTCATATTCTATGCCCAGTTTGACCTGATGGGTTCAGACAGCTAGCAGGGGATAGATCAGGCTGGCGGCATGATAACCTAATGGATCACCTAAAGATTTGGCTACCTTGAGTTGCTAAGCTTTCCTTGATAATTCCCAAGTTAGGTCTCACCCTCACACCAAAACCAAATAAAATGAGGACAAACAGATCAACTACTCACAACACGAATGTGATAGAGCAGGACGAGGCCTGTAACTGCTGTTACAGGTTTGGATGGATTTTTACATAAAAGGAAGCTCTGTCGGAGCTAGTTTGTGGGTTATTTGTCTTGTTTAAATGGCGGAAGCAGGCAAAAAAATGCATTGAAGGTTGAGGGTAAACCTAATGCTGTTTTGGGGTTTTGCCTGATGTTGACAATGCACAGAGACTGGACTTGTAGTACTCAGGGCATAGGTGTTTACATCCAGTCTCAGTCAGTGCCAGGGAAAAACCTGGATGGGTGGCTTCACTCGCGGTCATGCACGGCGGAGGCAACCTTCCTTCCCTGACCAAGTAAAGGAGAAGTGCTACAAAGGTTAACCCTAAATAGCCAAACACCTAATTGTAAATGTAATTTTACCCTCTGTTTAAAATGTATTTAAAATAAGTGAGAGGAGGAGGAGGGAAGAAAATAAGTGAGAGGATAGAGAAGAGAAAAATAAAAATAAATAAACAAATGAATAATCAAAATAGATAACAAAAGTAAAAATGAAAAAACCAGTTTATCAAAACAAAAACAAAAATTTAAGTAAAATAAAAAAACTAATAATATTAATAATAATAATAATAATGAGGATGATATTAAATTAAAATAATAATAATAAAAATTAAAACAAATGCAAACACACAAATACCAGGAGGCAGAGAGAGAGAGAGAGAGAGAGAGAGAGAGAGAGAGTGCCGACCTAGCTAAGGAGTTTACACACACTGAAGTTAGTCGTTAGAGGGAGGAAGTTTGCAAAAGTGCTACACTTAAACAGCCTGTCCCCTAGTGTTTATCTGAAAGTGTTGCGCCCTAAATTACTTCGATAGTGGTTGTGATTGATAATGTTTGGTGTAGGATTATTCTCGACCCTATGTATCGTGTGATGCTGTCTGAAACAGATTTTAAGGTTTGTGTCATTAGGCAGGATTTCTTTGCTGTTCCTACAGATAGATACCTCAGATAAGGTCTTTAGAAGACAGTACAAGGAACATCGCTCAAATCAATCTTTATCAAAATGAGAGACAATTTCTTAATTCCAAAAGATCCTTAGAGTTTGTGCCCTTAATGGCACAAAGTATGCTTTATATATTATAAGCTTTTATTAATTCTATAAATCTCCCTGGCCAAGAAAGACACGACCCCCATTACTTTATACTGTACAAATAATAGAGCATGTAGTGGGATCCAAAATATTGCAGGAACTTAATGTGAGCGGCATTTAAAAACAATCAATTATAACAAATACGGCATTTGATGATTGAGTCAAAAACAACATGGAACTAACTACACAAACATACAAAAAGGAAGAAAAAAAAGAAAAAGAAAAGAAACTAAAAGTATAGGTAAAAGGAAAAGAGAAGGAAAAAGAAGAAAGTGAGAGAAAGAAAGAAAATGAATGGCAAGCTTAACTTCAAAATAAACACAACCTAAACAAGAATCTTTAAGAAATTCAAATTCACCTTAAAAATAAGGGGCTCAAGTTTAATTACGCGTTTAGACTGGTTGGTAAAAAGATTACTTGCATTGGTTACTTTGTTGAACAAGAGACTGGATGCGGTAGACAATGGAAATTCTTGAAGAGTCCATTAGGAGAAAGTTAGAAGTTCTTCCATGTTCTCCTGAAGATCAGAGAAGGAGAAGTTCTTAAAGGTAAAGCTTGCCGGAAGATCCGCATCAAAGGGTTTGAGTCCCGTCTCGGAGAAGAGGTTCTAAGCGATGATTGGTGGGGTTCAGGACATTTTAAAGGTCCCTGAGCCACACCCATCTTTGGTGGAATGGCCAATGCCAGGCATCAACTTTTCGGAGGGAGAAACTTTCTTTGTTCGTGCATTTGTGGGGTGTGTGTGTGTGTGTGTGTGTGCCACACTCACACTTTGTGTCCTCCGGGGTGGTTGGTTTGTACTGTGTATAGGGTATAGAGACTGGCTTGCGTTATCATTTGAATGCTGCCCCCCCCAATAGGGGTGTAAACCATGGTGCTTGTCCTGTGAGTAAACTGCAAATGTTAAAGGTTAAAAGGAATACCTGAGACATGAAATCTATAAGACACTAGCCAGACCTTACAGCGGAATTGCATTTGTTTAGCTGATTTTCCTGGTCTCTCGTAGATACGGCATTGTTTTTATGATTTTTTTTGTTGGAATAATGGAATTTATTAATAAAATTATAATTATTAAATATAAAATGAAGTAAAAATGTTAATACTTTACAGTACATGTCCTCACTATAAATGTGATACAGTGAACTGTATTTCTACAAATTTACACAAAATTCATCTCGCTATATTCTTGCAAATGTTTTCAGGGTGTGTTTAAAGTGTGTGTGAGGATGATTTACAGCTTAAACAATAAAAGAAAAAGCATTTTTGCGGTGGCGTCCGTTTATCGTGTTTTTTTGTTTATCGCGGGTGGTTTTGGAATGTAACCACCGCGATAAACGGGGGATTACTGTAGAGGCACAAGTCAAAACCAGAACTGAACGTTTCCCCTCTTTTCTCTAAAATAGAATCCCCATTCATGATGTTATCGATGTGGAGGTGGGATCAAGACAGGCTTGGGCAGACTGGAAACTCTGGTTGGGAGTTGGACCTGCACACAACACAGCATACAAAAAGTACACACAACAGTGTGTATGCATTATTAACTTTGTATGCATTATCCAATTTAAGCAGGGCCTCCATTAATGGAATGGATAATGTGTGGAGTCTGTAGTGACTGAAGAGGGAGTTTAAGGTGGGTCACTGTATCGTGGTCAATTAAATACAACTTACAACAGAAAAATGGACAATTGGTAGCTCAGTGGATAAGATTTTAAACTTGGTAAATCCAAACACCAGCAACATTAAGCTACTATTGATGGTACTATTTAGCAAGACTCATAACCCTTAACTGCTCAGCTGTATGAAATAATTGTAAGTTGCTCTGGATAAGTGCATCTGCCAAATGCAATAGTTCTGTCAATACAAAAGGAGTTCCTGAGAAAGAAATTGTGCTACAACAGAGAATGTCTGGTGAGACAGAAACTGGAATGAATCATTGTTTTATGTGGATATTTTAATTCCTTGGCCAGAACTAAAAAACTTTTTTAATGTGTTTAATGTGTTTTGGAGATTTTCAGTCTTATGTTAATCCTGTACATCACTGTAGCTGTGTGTAGCCATACTGTAGGATCCAATGATCTACTTTTAGCAACAGAAACAAAGTACACATTGTCTTGGTTAAATGTTTATTATTTAGGCTTCGCAAATGTTTAAGTAGCAATACATGATCATATAAAATTATAAATGCCGCGATTTGAATTGGAACAGAAGAAGTTTGTTTACATGTACTTCATATATGTTATTGCAACCAGGTGAAAGTCAGTGAATGATGCATTTTATAAAAACACTCAAATTGCAAATCTCCTCACACTACAATTCAAGTTCACACGGATAAAAAAAAGGCAATTAAAATATATAAAATACACACTTTGAATCTGATCTGAACAATGCACACCAAGAGGATTATTGTAATGTTACATGAAATGTATTGAGGTTATAATGTGAAAAATCATTTAAGAATTTATGTTCAAAAGCGAAGCACAATCCTCACACACTGCATCAAACTATAAGCTTATTACTTTTTTACTTTCCTCTTTTCATTTATATTAAAGGAATATGCAAATTTTATCTCCATACTTTGCATTAGCAACATCTTCATTCTTTCGTTTCACAAAAATCAGGTCAGAACCAGTGTCTGTAAAATACTGTGATATAAACAGCGCAACAGCATTATTATAAAATCCTTAAAATAACTTTAAAGAAAACAAAAGAAACAAAAAATAGGCATTCTATCCTCTTTTTATGCTTGAACTTTGTTCACTCCTCTGTGACTGCACTCTCAGTTCTCTTCATCAGTTTCAGCTGTTAAAGAAAATAAAAAGGTAATTTCATTTCATACCAGCAAAGCAACAATTTGCATTTGACCACATCTGAAACATAGTATATATGAGGTTTGTTTAATGCTTAGTGCTTCAGGAAAAGATCAGCATTTATTCAGAAATCTTCAGTAATTGCAAAATGTAGATCAGAGATTCTCAATTATCAAAACCATTTTATTACCATGTCCTTTTTGTGCTATTAAAATGTGACCTTTTTATTTTAACCCTAAAATAGATTATCTCATGCCTGTCAGTAACCTCCTATACCACTGAACTTCAGAAATATTTCTGTTAAAATTTACCATATTTATCAAAGTCTGTCATATTAGTTAAAATATATTTTAAATAAAAATAATGTATCAAGAAATTCATTATTTTTTAAACAAGTTAAATGTAATTTTATGAGATGTTTTGTCACATGACTGACACGTGTACAAATTGGGACACTAAAGTGTATATAACTGTAAAGTGTATATAAAAACATATTTGCAAATCCTATAAACTCATATTTTAATAAAAACAAATGCTTTGATTCTGAATCTGAAGGGTAGAACTCAGGTTTAGGCAGGGCCATGTCTACCACTGAATAACAACAAATGAGACAATAAATGTTCTTTTATGAATAAAATATGAGTTTATGAGATTTGCAAATGTACATTTCACACAGTGTCTCAAATGTTTTAAAATTGGGGTTGTAGGTTCACCTTCAGAAATGCTGTGTTTTATATCCTTCTTTTTTAAATTCTACTGTAAATGCTCATGTTCTTTTGGCACTTTTTAAATGAATATTACTAATACTAATATGAAGTTTATCTGCTCATTATGTGAAATGTAGAGATGTACCATAAGAGTTCTTACCTCGAGCTCTGTAACATTTGACCAGCAGAATAATGGTGGTCAGCAGATATGGAGAGGCCGTCACTACACTACTGATGATCATAAGCACTGAGAATGGAGCTTCTACACATGATGAACCTGATACAGAATACAATAATAATTCATAACAATAATAATAAACTGTTTGCACTTTTTGGCTAAAATTGCAGTATAAATACATTTATTTTCACTCATAAATACACACAATAGCATGTAAACACACTTTATTCTGTAGACAAACTATATATATATATATATATATATATATATATATATATATATATATATTATAGCTTACATTATATAGAGACACTGAGTTCAAGTCATTGTCACAGTATATATGTTTTACATATTCATTTAAATGTATATGTAAATGGATTTCTCACATCTGACTGAGATCCAGCTTCTCGGTGACTCTCCTCTCTCTGGGTGTTTACAGTGGTAGAAACCTTCATCTGACTTTGAGACTTTATGGATGATCATCTCTCCTGTATTCTGGTTCTGGACAACTGATCCATCTTTATTGAAATCAGCTCGGAGGTTTGATGGATTTGTGTTACGATATAAACAGCGTAGAGTCAGAGGATGTCCCTCAGTCACAGGATGGACAGAACTCTCCAGAATCACATCACCATCTAGAACACAGGTTTTACACTATTGCTCAACTTCAGAATGAAACTCATTAGTGTGTTTTATGTTCTGTGTTATTGAGCTTAATCAAATCTTTTTAGATAAATGTAAAATGTAAGTTAAGTGTCTCTTGTCAAACAGTTCTCCCACTAGGAAACATAAACTAAGTTCTGAATTTTCTGTAATGAAACATTTCACTTTGCCTTTAACAGTAAACACACTACATGAAGACTCACCATGAACTGTGATGTTGACAGGATTACTGTTTTCTCCAGATTCAGACTCACACCAGTAAACTCCAGTGTAGGATGTGGAGAGGAAGCTAATGTTACATGTAGATCCTGTAACTGATCCCCACTGTGAACAATCTAACACTCCTTCACTGTCTGTGTATCGTCTCACTGTCCATCCAGTAGAGTTACTCTGGTCCTCACAGCTCAGTGAGAGAGAGTCATGAGTAAAGTGTTGAGTTCTGCTGGGACTGATGATCAGAGACACTGGAGGAGATTCACCTTACACACAAAATATTATAATTTACATGTATTATGGTTGTTTTCATTGTATAACATTTTAAAACCTAATTTAATTATATCTTGCTATTTGAATGAGAACAATCCTCTACCATATACAACTGCCTTCAACATTCTTCATTTAGGAGGGTGAATATGAGGATTTTTACCAACAATAATCACAGTTCTGATCCTCCATTTATTTCCCTGTTTAAAATATAGCTGTGTACATTTTTTATTATGCAGTATTTTATTTACATATCCATATTCAACACTTCAACACACAAGATTTGTTATTTTGTCCTCACCAGAGATCCATAGAGGCTGTTCATTGCTGTACCCTGTGTAAATAGCTGGTTCTCCTCTCTCTCCTCTACACACATAAACTCCTGTGTGATGAAGAGCAGAAGGACTGAGAGTGTAGGAGCCTCCAGATCCTCTGCTGCTGTCTGAGAGGAGCTTTGGTTTAAAATCTTCAGCAAGGAAATTAAAATGAAATTGTACATAAGGAACAGCTGTGTGCCAGCTGAATGTCCAGTCTGTAGAGGAGTCTGTAACCTCACAGCTTAGAGTCAATGAGTCTCCTTCAGTCAGCCAGTTCTGTGGAGATACACTCAGTACTGCCTGTGGTCTCTCTGTTATACAGGAAATACAAATGTATACTTTATCTTGCACTTTATTTACTTTATACACAACTGCCTTGCCATGTCCAAAAAAATTGTGTAAGGAGTACATGATAGTAAATACAGATATAAGACTTTAGACATGTTTTAATTCTTCTTGACATCACTGGTGGCCTATTTTATTAACCAAATAAGTGGAATTATTTGACTGTATCTCACATTTGACAGTGAATCTTTTCCTGATAAACGCACACTCAGCTGTTTTCACTGACATCTCACTATCAACTAATGACATTAAAAAAGTAATTTACATTTAACATTAATGTTCTTTTTTTTTTAACAAAACATATTAAATCCAGATTTCTCTAAAATCTTTAAAAGAGGATAGAAATAAATTGAAATACATTTATAGAAATATATTTTATATTTTGTATTTAAAATTTATATCCATTTTTGTAAATCTGCTTTCTGCTAATGTACATTTTTCTCGAAGCATTATACTAATACAAGTACATGCAATCGTACATATGAGCAGATAAGTATAAAAGATCACTATTATTATTTGATGTGAATTAAAAAAAAAAAATGTTTAAAGAAGCGCAGCTGATCCGAGATGCGCTGGGAGAAAAAGCGCATCCGGTACAGGATAGTGGAGTCCAAATGGAACGGAGCGCATAGAGTCATGCATGTAACAATGAACAAAAACAGACAAGGAGTGTGTGTGAACAAGGAGTTTATGTAGGAGCTGGGGATGAGTAATGAATGAGTCCCAGGTGTGTGTGTGTGATTAAGCCGGGAGCTCCAGGGAGAGCGGAGGCATGACAGCCACCGAAGGGGGGGTGGCAGGTGGATTCCTGACATACAGTTGTGTTTAAAATTATTCAACCCCCAATGCTGTAAATGGTTTTAGGGAATTTAGTGTACATTTGTAATTGTATTCAGAATGAAATCCTACAAGGACTTCTTAAAGAACCATATGCAACTAAAATGACATCAATTAGTTTTGTAATACAGTAGTAAATGTTTCTTTTGTGAATTCTTCATTGACATAATTATTCAACCCCTTAAAGACTACCACTCTGAAGAACAGAGGTTCAATGAAGTGTTTTCAATCAGGTATTGAAAACACCTGTGGATATCAGGGAGCAGCAATAAAGCCTAATAAGCACCAATTAGGCAGCTTTAAAATGACTGTGATACTCAGCTCCTTCTAGACATTTACTGGTGTGGTTACAAACATGGTGAGGTCAAGAGAATGGTCCAGGAAGACAAGAGAACAGGTGATTACTCTTCACAGGAAGGGCAATGGCTATAAGAAGATTGCAAAGATGTTAAACATACCAAGAGACACCATAGGAAGCATCATTTGCAAATTCAAGGCAAAGGGCACTGTTAAAACGCTACCTGGTCGTGGCAGAAAGAAGATGCTGACTTCGACTGCTGTGCGATACCTGAAGCGTAGAGTGGAGAAAAGTCCCCGTGTGACTGCTGAGGAACTGAGAAAAGATTTGTCCTCTACGGGTCCTCTACGGGTATCTTCGCCCATTCATCATGGGCAAAAGCCTCCAGTTCAGTCACATTCTTAGGCTTGCGCACTGCAACTGCTTTCTTTATGTCCCACCAGAGGTTCTCAATCGGATTTAAGTCTGGTGACTGCGATGGCCACTTCAAAATGTTCCAGCCTTTAATCTGCAACCATGCTCTAGTGGACTTGGAGGTATGCTTGGGATCATTGTCCTGTTGAAAGGTCCAACGTCTTCCAAGCCTCAGGTTTGTGACGGACTGCATCACATTGTCATCCAATATCTCCTGGTACTGAAGAGAATTCATGGTACCTTGCACACGCTGAAGCTTCCCAGTACCTGCAGAAGCAAAACAGCCCCAAAGCATGATTGACCCCCCGCCATGCTTCACAGTAGGCAAGGTGTTCTTTTCTTCATAGGCCTTGTTCTTCCTCCTCCAAACATAGCGTTGATCCATGGGCCCAAACAGTTCTAATTTTGTTTCATCAGTCCACAGAACACTATCCCAAAACTTCTGTGGTTTGTCCACATGACTTTTGGCATACTGCAGTCGACTCTTCTTATTCTTTGGGGACAGCAAGGGGGTGCGCCTGGGAGTTCTGGCATGGAGGCCTTCATTACGCAGGGTGCGCCGTATTGTCTGAGCAGAAACTTCAGTACCCACATCTGACAAATCTTTTCTCAGTTCCTCAGCAGTCACACGGGGACTTTTCTCCACTCTACGCTTCAGGTATCGCACAGCAGTCGAAGTCAGCATCTTCTTTCTGCCACGACCAGGTAGCGTTTCAACAGTGCCCTTTGCCTTGAATTTGCGAATGATGCTTCCTATGGTGTCTCTTGGTATGTTTAACATCTTTGCAATCTTCTTATAGCCATTGCCCTTCCTGTGAAGAGTAATCACCTGTTCTCTTGTCTTCCTGGACCATTCTCTTGACCTCACCATGTTTGTAACCACACCAGTAAATGTCTAGAAGGAGCTGAGTATCACAGTCATTTTAAAGCTGCCTAATTGGTGCTTATTAGGCTTTATTGCTGCTCCCTGATATCCACAGGTGTTTTCAATACCTGATTGAAAACACTTCATTGAACCTCTGTTCTTCAGAGTGGTAGTCTTTAAGGGGTTGAATAATTATGTCAATGAAGAATTCACAAAAGAAACATTTACTACTGTATTACAAAACTAATTGATGTCATTTTAGTTGCATATGGTTCTTTAAGAAGTCCTTGTAGGATTTCATTCTGAATACAATTACAAATGTACACTAAATTCCTAAAACCATTTACAGCATTGGGGTTGAATAATTTTGAACACAACTCTATATATATATATATATATATATATATATATATATATATATATATATATATATATATATATATATATATATATATATATATAATATAATATATACAGTAAACAAGATTAAATCATGAATATTTATTTATACATTCAGAAATAGAAATTCAGTAATAATGATTTTATTTAAATATCTTTAGTTTATGGTGTGTAATTGTTAGTGTTAAGATGTTTCTCACACTATCTCACACACATCCCTTTGTCTGTTCAGTGTCTATAGAATATTTACGATGTTAGTCTGTAAGGTAAACAGGTAGTCCTTATCTGGGCTCACACATCTCCGGCTAGTATATCCTCTTGTCTAAACAGGAAACAAATTTAGGACAGCCTTTTCTCTGTATTTGTGTATATATACGTTCTGCTGCCTGCAATAAACAGAAGAAGAAGAACATGCATTCTGTGTGCTGTGTATTTCTTCTTCCCTGATATCAGAAAGGCACCAGGGGCATATCAGGTCGTATGGAAAACCTCTCCAAGAATTATGTTTCGTTTGGGCATGATAAAAATCTAACAGTTTTAGTGTCAGAAGTGGGATACTTTCGGCAATACTCAAAAGGGAAATCACGCATTGAGGTAAGTTTTAAGATACTTCCTTGTTTGTGGGGATTGTCCCGTATGCCAGCCAATAGGGCTGCATATGTGTTCGTGTCTTGGTTATGCATTAATTGTTTAATTAATGATAATTTACTTTGGTGAGATGATTTTGTCGCGACATTGGTTTCCTCACCTTAGATGTAAGATGCAAGATTAGAAGACATTTTTTATGGGGTGTCTAATATAGGTGATATTGTCTGAAGTATCCAAAAGAATCCACGATAATTTACAAGCCCGAAAAAAATAGATAAATGAAAAATTAATTGTTTAAAACAAACAAACAAAAAAAAAAGTGAGAGAAAAGGAATTAAAGAAAAACGGACATTTTGAAAAGACTTAAAACTTTTTCAAAAGACTTCAATCTTGTTTTGGCTTTATAGTCTATTTTTTTCTCCTAACTTACAAAATCTGTGATCCAATTGGAGAGACTGAATTACTTTTTTTGTTTGAAGACTGCGATCCCCCTGGTGCCTAGCGCAGCTGTATTGTCTAAGTGTTATGTGTTGTGTGTGTATTGTCTGTGTGTTAAGTGTTGTGTGTCTGTTCTTTGCTCTTTATAAATAAGATGGGTCATGACATTTCTCGCTTATTGCCGGAAGAAAATCACAAAGATTGTATGTATAGGAATTGTGCCGGTTAATGAACTAATCCTTATTTAGACCATTTGGCATTATGGAGTGAAACTGTGTCACATCTAGATACTTTTTCCTAGAGATTTAGATGCTGCTAGAGGTTTCTACTATGCTCCAGGTTAAGTTAACCCGTTATGCTCTGCACTGCAACAGGAAGTGGTGCATTCCAGCCTCAGCACAAAACTCAAGGAGGAGGTCCTAGGAAAAAGGGGAAGTTCATCTATTAGGGAATGGATAGATTTCCAATTTCATGTCCTGTAACTCACCTTTTGCCTGTAGTGACACCGACTGGTACAAATTTTTATCATAGCTTTACAATAATTCCAAACTCGCCTTTAAACCTTTTAGGAAGAGATATGATGCACAAAATGGGAATGGAAATTCTGTTTTTTGAAACCAATGTTTCACTGTCTTTTTCTTCTGTCCTTATGCTCTCAACCGACAACCACATAGGTCCTGCCTGATGAACCAAATTTAGGTGAAGTTAACCCTAAATTATGGGCCTCTCTCGAAGATGAGGCAGGTTTAATCCAGGTAAAACCGTATCATGCACTCATAAAAACACACCATCTGATTTTTGTTAAACAATATCCATTGTCAAAAGAGAAGAATGTTGGCATTGCTCCAGTTATTGACAATTTATTGTCACAAGGTGTTTTGAATGAGACACATTCACCGTATAACACACCAATTAATCCTGTCTTGAAGGCAGATAAAAAATGCTGGAGGCTTACACAAGATTTACGTGAGATAAATAAATGAGTTATTCCGTTAGCTCCTTTGGTGCCCAATGTAGCTACCATTGTTAACTCTATACCAGCGACTCACAGATTTTTTACTGTGATTGATCTTTGTTCTGCTTTTTTCGGTGTCCCTATGGCCTCAGAGACGCAGACGCTTTTCGCATTTACCCATAGGAGATGTCAATTCACCTGGACCCGTCTTTGTCAGGGTTTCGTTGACTTTTCAGCCAAATTATACTAAACCTTTTCACCTTTATGTGTACAAACGTGGTGGTACGACTGCGGGGATCCTAGCCCAGGAACACGGTGACAGATATTGCCCTGTTGCGTATCTTTCCAAATCTTTAGACAACATAACACAAGGGTTGCCTTTGTGCTTGCGTGCAGTGGCTGCTGCGGCTCTGATGGTCCGGGATGCTGAGAAAATGGTGCTGTCACATCCTTTGATACTGTACACCTCACATCAGGTAACAGCTATTTTACACAACATATGACAGCACAACGTAGATCTGGTTATAAAACCACACTCTTGGCAACGGAAAACTTAACCATTAAGCCTCTTCTCAGCCGCATTCAGCTGTAGTAGCACTGCGTGATCTGCTAGACGATATTGACGTAGATGGTTTTGACGACATGATTGCCTTGAACATATTGAACAAGAGACCTCTTGTAGGCCCGATCTTTTAGATACGACCCTGGAAGAAGGGGATTGTCTATATGTAGATGTTCATGTTTAAAACCTTCTGATGATGTGTATTTATGTGGATATGCGGTTGTAAGATTACCTGATGTAATAGTTGAATCTAAATCATTACCATACACATCAGCATAAGCTGCAGAGTTGGTCGCACTTACAAGAGCATGTCAGTTGTCTGAAGGTAAAGTAGTGACTATATACACTGATTCTAAGTATGCTTATGGTGTTGTGCATGATTTTGCCAAAACATGGAAGCAAAGAGATTTTAAAACAGCTGATGGAAAGCCCATAGCACATTTTAAACTCATAGGCGACTTTTTAAAAGCTGTTCAACTCCCTGCCAAAGTGGCCATAGTTACACATATGCCACCTGTAGGAAATTTGAGATACATGTTGGTTATAGTTGACAGATTCAGTAAGTGGCCAGAAGCATTTGCATGTGCGACAGAGGATGCTAAAACGGTTGTCAAAATATTAACAAAAGAGATCATCTCTAGGTTTGGTATTTCTAGTGTGATTGAAAGTGATAACGGCACACCTTTTGCTTCGAAGGTAACACAACTTTTGGCTAAAAGCTTAGCAATTGATTGTTATTTTAATATTCCCTATCACCCACAGTCAGCTGGAGTGGTAGAGAGAACAAACAGAACCAGTAAGGAACGTGTTACTAAAGCCTGCATTGAAACAGGCTGAAATTGGACTGTTGTTCTCCTGGTAGTACTCACAGAAATGAGAATGACCCCATCTTCAACAAAACTAACCTTTTGAAAGTTTTATGTTCTAACCTTTCCCGACCCCATGGGTCAGGGAATGCACTGGCATTTCTTCTTTAGGTAACCTGGAAGTGATGGTGGACGACTACGTTTCTGCCCTGGTTGAGAAATTAAATTCTATCAGTGCTGATGTCTCACTAACTCTTCCTCTGCCCACAGATAAGCCAACACACCCTTTTGTGCCTAATCAGCAGGTCCTGATAAGAAGTCTGAAGCCTACCAAGGTCGTTGAGTCAAAGTATCTGGGTCCAGCGACTGTTCTAGCTGTAACCAGAACTGGAGTTCTGACTATTTATCAGCCACAGTGGATACACGCAAGCAGGATCAAAACAGCACCCACTTATTCTATGCACTAATTGGTCTGTTGGCCTAAGAAGCCAACCTAAGTGAGTATTCAGGGCTGAAACAGTTGAGAGCCCACGGAAAGATCCTTTCTTTATAGTAGAAAGGGGGCCACCTCCGGGGTGAAGATCTGACTCACTTGACTGTTTAGTTTAGCTCACCCTGATACCTGCTCTAGGTCTAAATTCTATAACTATATGTGCATAGTTGTAACTAGACTCCGAATTTTTCTTATTCTCTTGAACACATTATTCAGAGAGTAGACTGTTACATATACCTTATAATACTGCTAATAGACATATTGAACAAGCACTGAGAAATAATTGTCTCATGATGTCTTGGAGAACGTGAAACAACTGCTGAACAAAGTTTTTTTGAGAAGATTAAGAGTTTGTTTACGAGTGTTGAACACTATTTTGTTTTAGGATTGATTCTTGTATTGATTGTTGGAATTGTACTTTGTATGTTGCCATGTTTGATGACGATGGTAAGACAGGCCATAAAAGCCTCGATTGGATTGGTGATGATGAAGGATTATATGCATGTTGGGAAAGAATGAAATAGAATCTGTATGTTTTTGTTTGTCTTTATCTTTTCATTTGCAGTTTGTCATCAGTTCTGTTCCCAGGATGAACATCCTACGTTTTGGTGTGTGATGATAAATCATAAATGATTTAAAGTGGCCATTGTTAGTGTTAAGATGTTTCTCACACTATCTCACACACATCCCTTTGTCTGTGTCTATAGAATATTTACGATGTTAGTCTGTAAGGTAAACAGGGAGTCCTTATCTGAGCTCACACATCGCCAGCTAGTATATCCTCTTGTCTAAACAGGACAGCCTTTTCTCTGTATGTGTATATATACGTTCTGCTGCCTGCAATAAACAGAAGAAGAAAACATGCATTCTGTGTGCTGTGTATTTCTTCTTCCCTGATATCAGAAAGGCACCACGGGCATAGCAGGTCGTATGGAAAACCTCTCCAAGAATTATGTTCGTTTGGGCATGATAAAGATCTAACAGTAATATAATTACACATTTATTTACAGTACGTATATTCTGTGCGTTTTTTTGGTGTGTTTGGGTAAAATAACAATCCCAAAGCATTTACAACTTTCATAAATTACTGTGAGAATCCAGCTAAGTGTCTCTTTTTGATCAGTTCTCCAAATGTTTTAATTTAGAATTCTGAATATTCTGTAATCAAACTTAAACCTTTATCTCACTACATAAAGACTCACCATGAACTGTGATGTTGACAGGATTACTCTTTTCTCCAGATTCAGACTCACACCAGTAAACTCCAGTGTGGGCTGTGGAAAGGGAGTTGACCTCAATTGTAGATTCTGCAACTGAATCCCACAGGAAAAAATCTGTCTCACTGCCTGTGTATTGTCTCACTGTCCATACAGTAGATTTACTCTGGTCCTCACAGCTCAGTGAGAGAGAGTCCTCAATAAAGTGTTGAGTTCTGTTGGGACTAATGATCAGAGACACTGGAGGAGATTCACCTTAAACACAAAATGTTATAGTTCATGTATTATTATGGTTGTGTTTTCATTGCAACACATTCACAACAATCATTTAAATACACAGTACTGTTTGAATAAGATTAATCTTTTCACTGTCCTTAGGCCTTAAACATTCCTCAGTCAGAACGGTGAATATAGAGTTTTACACCAAAAATTAACACAGACTGTGATTCTCTACATTTAATATAAATGCTGTGTATTTTTTTTTTTGTTATTATATTGTAATTGTGCATCCACATTCAACACTCCAACACACAAGATTTGTTATTTTCTTCCTCACCATAGATCCATAGAGGCTGTGGTTTGCTGTACTCTGTGTGACTAGCAGGTTCTCCTCTCTCTCCTCTACATTTATAAACTCCTGTGTGATGAAGAGCAGCAGGACTGAGAGTGTAGGAGCCTCCAGATCCTCTGCTGCTGTCTGAGAGGAGCTTCACTTCAACAGATTGATAATCAAATCCACGGTAATGAACAACTGTGTGCCAGCTGAATGTCCAGTCTGTAGAAGAGTCTGTAACCGCACAGCTTAAAGTCACTGAGTCTCCTTCAGTCAGCCAGTTCTGTGGAGATACACTCAGTACTGCCTGTGGTCTCTCTGTTACACAGGAAATACAAATTTATACTTTATCTTGCACTTTATTTACTTTATACACAACTGCCTTGCCATGTCTAAAAAAAATATGTAATGAGTACATAGTAGTAAATACAGATATACAGTGGAACCCGGTTATCTCGACCTCGGTTACCTCGACAACCCTATTAAGTCGACGTTTTTGAAGTGGAACCGCCAAATTCTCGCTTTTTCTAAGCATTTTTTATCGGTTATGTCGACTTTTTTTATGTCGCCGAACCCTAATATCTCGAACACAAGGGTGGAAAAATTTGCCATTTAACGTCGGTTATCTCGGTGCAGCCGCAGAAGAACTCGCGGAAGTGGCGGAATAATCAAGTCTTACAGCTGCTACAGGTGTTGTATTGTATACTGGTGTTGGGCGTGGTGCAGAGGCGGAAGCCGGAGTAACTTTATTTAACAAAGGCAGAGCCAACACAAAATACCCGCGTAGATCGGGATAATCCGGCAAACGGCAGTCCAATAATAACATCAACGGTGTGTTATCGAGGAAGTGCGGCGCAGAGGAAGCGACGGGGAAGCGTTGAAAGTCCGAGGTGCGCTGGGGAAGGAAAACGCAGCTGTGGAGTGAGCGAGGAGTCCGGGAGGAGACGGTATGTAGCGGGTGCAGCATGAGCACATATACTGTAATAACGGACCCCGAGAGTGGGTAAGTGAGCGGTTAGTCTGAATGAGGCGTGGCGGGTGGATTCCTGACAACTGGTGAATCTCTGCTGTTAGTTAGTGCACATATGCCTTTTGCTGTTAAATGTTATGCGATGAACGGGAGGCGAAAGCCGCGCTTGGTGGCGCGGAACGTGTGATGACCATCCAAAAGCATAGAATGAACACCAGCAGGATCGGGGGAATCCGCGATGCGCTTTGGAAAGAAAACAGCAGCCGGTGAGAGAGCGCGGATGGGAAGACATGTACCGGGATACGCATGCGCAATAACAACGACCGCCGTGAACCAACATATACCAACAATAACGGACAGTGAGAGTGTGGAAGTTTAAATAGGAGCTGGTGATGATGATAAACAAGCACCATATGTGCGCGATTGAAGCGGAGCTTCAGAGAAAGCGGCCGAAAAGGCACCTGCCACGCTGAAGGGGGCCGAAGGGGGCGTGGCAGGTGGATTCATGACAGATAAACATGTACTGTATGTATTTTTATAGCATGCCTTCATCAAACAAATTGCGGCAACGCTGTTGTGTAAAAAAACCCTTCAAAAACACGCACATGCACATTCTCATTTATTAACGCACATCATGTACATAAAGAAATTTCAAGCACGTTAATATACTGCCGCCATTTTGATTTTCGTTTATCTCGATCATCGGTTATCTCGATGCTTTTTGGCGACCCCCTAGGACATCGACATAACCGGGTTCCACTGTAATACTAATTAAAGCAAATTGTTAGATAAGACTTTAGACATGTTTTAATTCTTCTTGACATCACTGGTGGCCAATCCTTTTACCAAATAAGTGGAATCATATGACTCTCTCACATTTGACAGTGAATCTTTTCCTGATAAACACACACTCAGCTGTTTTCACTGTGTCAGGAATCCACCAGCCACACCTTCACCTAACCCACCTATCACTCCAAGCAGTTCTCCTACTTACTAATCATCTACACCTGGCCCTCATCAGTTCTCACGCTACATGACCTCCGTTCCTCCACCAGCTCATTGTCCGTTCTACAGCTTAGGCTAAGAAACACTGTCGGACTACTCAAGCTACATTGTTTGGTTTTTCTTTGTTTACGGGATTCTGTGTGTTTAGTTGCAACTGTCTAGTCACAGCTTTCACCAGGGTTAGTTAACCTGGAGTTTTGTTGCGGTTTGCCGTTTTCTGCCTTGCCCTTTTGTTCTTCATTCTTCAAAAAACCTTTGTGGATTTCACTTCGGTTTCTGGCACATTCTTTCGCCTGACACACTGACATCTCACTATAAACTAATGACAAATACTTTTTAAATTAATGTAAATCATTCCTTTTTCAAATCAATCTTGAATTATAAGAGCACTAGTGTCTGCCACACAGATAAGACGTGCTTTCTTTTTAAACCTGGTTCCTCTTAAGAATTCTCCTTCATGGAATCTCCCAGAGTTTCTTTTTTCTGCACCACCATTGCTGGTTTAATCATTGAAAAAGTAATTTACATTTACCATTAATTTAGCTTTTTTTCAATAAAAAATTTAATCCAGATTTCTCTAAAATCTTTAAAAGAGGATAGAAATAAATTGAAATACATTTATAGAAATATTTTATATTTTGTATTTCAAATTTGTATTCATTTTTGTAAATCTGCTTTCTGCTAATGTCAGTTCTTCTCAAAGCATTATACTAATACAAGTACATGTATTCGTACAGATGAGCAGATAAGTATAAAAGATCACTATTAATATTTAATGTAAATTAAAAAAAAGTTGAATTATATACAGTAAAAGAGATTAATCATGAATATTTATTTATACATTCAGTAATAAAATTCTGTAATAATGATTTTATTTAAATATCTTTAGTTTATGGTGTGTATTATAATTACACATTTATTTACAGTATTATATACTGTGTCATTTGTTGGTGTGTTTGGGTAAAATAACAATCACAAAACCTTCACAACTTTCATAAACTTACTGTGATAATCCAGCTAAGTGTCTCTTTTTGATCAGTTATCCAAATGTTTTAATTCTGAATATTCTGTAATCAAACTTGAAACTTTTCCTCACTACATGAAGACTCACCATGAACTGTGAGGTTGACAGGATTACTGTTTTCTCCAGATTCAGACTCACACCAGTAAACTCCAGTTTGGTCTGAGGAGAGGGAGTTAACTTCCATTGTAGATTCTGTAAATAAATACCACAGGAAAAAATCAAACACTTCTTTACTGTCTGTGTATTGTCTCACTGTCCATCCAGTAGAGTTACTCTGGTCCTCACAGCTCAGAGTGAGAGAGTCATCAGTAAAGTGTTGAGTTCTGTTGGGACTGATGATCAGAGACACTGGAGGAGATTCACCTTAAACACAAAATGTTATAGTTCATGTGTTATTATGGTTGTGTTTCATTGCATAAATTGTAGTGAACACATTTACAACCCTCATTTATTTAAACAGTACTATTTGAATAAGAAAAATCCTTTACCTGTCCCACTCAAGAGGGTGAAAATAGAGTTTTACACCAAACATTTACACAGCTGTGATTCTCTACTTTTAAAATAAATGCTATGTATTTTATTTATTTATTATATTATATGTTTGCATCTATATTCAACACTTCAACACACAAGATTTGTTATTTTTTCCTCACCAGTGATCCATAGAGGCTGTTCATTGCTGTACCCTGTGTAAATGGCTGGTTCTTCTCTCTCTCCTCTGCACACATAAACTCCTGTGTGTTTAAGAGCAACAGGACTGAGAGTGTAGGAGCCTCCAGATCCTCTGCTGCTGTCTGAGAGGTGCTTCGGTTTAAACTCTTCATCAAAAAAATAAGAATAAAATTGATTCTGTCTATCAACTGTGTACCAGCTGAATGTCCAGTCTGTATAGGAGTCTGTAACCTCACAGCTTAGAGTCACTGAGTCTCCTTCAGTCAGCCAGTTCTGTGGAGATACACTTAGTACTGGCTTTGGTGTCTCTGTTACACAAGAAATACAAAAATTATATTTAATTCTGTATTTTATTTACTTGATACACAATTTTGTCATGTCAGAAACATCATGTAAGGTGTAAAAAAAAAAAGTACAAAAATACTAATTATAAATTAAAAACCTAATTAGGCTCAGTCATTAGATAAGTAATTTGAAATGTATTAATTCCTCGTCTTTTTAAACCTAAAAACAAGAGATATTTCTATTTTTTAGAATTACTGCCATATTTACCTTTTTAAAGAGATGTAAAAAAACTAAATATAATGGCTGCAACAGGTCTTAAAAAAGTTGGGGCCGGGCAACATAAGGCTGGAAATAGTAAGTGTTTTTAAAAGAAGAAATAAATAAAATTTATGGCTCATTAACTATTGGGGTATAAATATATGATTGGGTATAAATATTGTATCTTAGAGAGGCAGAACCTTTTACTATTAAAGATGTGGGACAATTTTAGAATAATTCAGAAGGCATGCGTAAACATGATCCGGAAATGCCACTAACCTTTCTGGACCAAAGCTCGTTTAAAATGTACTGGGGAAAGTGGAAAACTTTTTTGTGTTTAGATTAATTTGAATTTATTATAGAAACATGTACACCACATCTTCTGTACTAAAGAAGAGAGGGACCATTTGGCTTGTTATCAGTGCTCAGTACAAAAAGCCACATCTCTGATGGCATGGAAGTGCATTAGAGTCTGTGGAATTGGCAGCATGCACATTTAGAAAAGCTCCATCAATGCTGAATGGTATGTACTGGTTTTAGAGTAACAAATGGTTACATCCAGAAAACATATTTTTCAGAGATGGCCATTCATATTTGAGCAAGACAATTAAAGACACACAAAACAGCAAGACAGTTGTGTTTTGTGTATTTTTCGATCTTCCACCACCCCTTGTGTTTTGTCTCTGGCTCTGCTGCCATACTATAGGTGGAGTCACCTGTCAATCATAATCAAATGGAATATGGATTTATGAGATTTGCAAATCATTGCATTCTGGTTTTTATTTAAATTTTGCACATAGTCCCAACTTATTTGGAATTGGGGTTGTAATAAAAAAGAAATACATGTAAAAAATAAATATCCGTATGTAATCACCTTCAGTATGTGCCATTTGTATAAGTGAAATCAGCACTAAAAGAGAAGAGAAACAGTGAACATAAAAACATGGAAAAGTTTTAGTAATTGAGGCAGACTTAACATATACACAAAAGCCTCGGTGAATTGAATGAGTTACTTTTTAAACAAAAGACACACAAAGCAGTATACACACATAAATAACCTCCAAAGTAAATACCACTGTGACTGGGAAGACACATACACATGAGGACCAATAATAAGATGGAATGAGACATTACATGAATGAAAATGTATACACATGTGGCTATGACAACTGACCATAGAATGAGCCAGTCATATAAGGGAGTTGTGCTGTTGCACCCCTTGCATGAGCATAGGGGCAGGCCATGCCATGTCCTCCTGGCATGAGCTAATCATTGAAGACGTCCAACGCTACCACCCATGGTGAAGGCTTGTTTCTGGCATAATCTTGGCTTGAGGTGCCTCTTTGGAGACCTCAAACCCATTAAAGAGTAATGGCACAAGTCAGCTGTCACACGCAAGTGCAAAATCAAGTGGAAAAAAAATCCTTCTTTTTCTTATCTACACCTTGTGAAATGTACATATTCCCTCCAATATCTCCTCCTTAACAATTTTCGTTCTCCAGTAATCTTAAGAGGTCTTGCAAACTCCTTCTTTTTTCATAGTTTACATATCTTTGCATACCCCAAACACCTTGGCTTCAATAAACTTTAGTTTAAACATCTAAGTTCTTTAGTCTTAACACCACAGCTCTTTTTCTAAAGTTGCTTTCCACTTTTTCAACATTGTGTTGTGTTTTGAAATGTCTCTTGTACATCTTACCAAAGTTTATTTTCCTCCTTTATATGGGTTTACTTATTGTTTTATTGCATGAAGCTCACAAAATTTGGAGTACTAGATGCTCATTATATATTCTTGCTTAAAGTGAAGGTTATATTCTGCTGTACCGGTGCATCTCAATAAATTAGAATATCATTTAAAAAGTTTATATATTTCAAGTATTTATTTCTTTTCATTTTGATGATTATGGCTTACATCTAATGAAAACCCAAAATTCAGTATCTCAAAAAATTAGAATATTGTAAAAAAGTTCAATATTGGAGACTAGTGGAGTCACACTCTAATCAGCTAATTATCTCAAAACAACTGCAAAGGTTTCCTGAGTCTTTAAGTGGTGTCTCAGTCTGGTTCGGCTACAGAATCATGGGGGAAGACTTCTGACTTGACAATCTGACAGACGATCATTGACACCCTGCACATGGACGGTAAGACACAAATGGTCATCGCTAAAGAAGCTGCTGTTCACAGAGTGTCATATCCAAGCACATTAATGGAAAGTTGAAAAGAAGGAAATAATGTGGTAGAAAAAGGTGAAACAAAGCCCATTCAAGAATTTTGGGAGATTCACAAAGAGCTGACTGCAGCTGGAGTCAGTGGTTCAAGAGCCACCATGCACAGACATATCCATGGGCTACAACTGACTCATTCCTTGTGTCAAGCCACTCCTGAACCAGAGACAATGTCAGAGGTGTCTTGCCTGGGCAAAGGACAAAAAGGACTGGACTGTTGCTCAGTGGGCCAAAGTCATCTTTTCAGATAAAATATTTTGTATTTCATTTAGAAATGAAGGTCCCAGAGTCTGGAAAAAAAGAGGCACAGAATCCAAACTGCATGAGGTCCAGTGTAAAGTTTGCACAGTCAGTGGTGGTTTGGGGAGTCGTGTCATCTGCTGATGTTGGTCAACTGTGTTATATCAGGTCCAAGGTCAGCACAGCCATCACCAGGATGTTTTAGAGCACTACATGCTTCCCTCTGCTGACCAGCTTTATGAAGAGATGATCATTTCAATTTCCAACAGGACTTGGCACCTGCCCACACTGCCAAATGTTTTAAGGAGCTTGGTATCCATGTGCTTTATTGGCCAGCAAACTCACCCGACCTAAACCCCATGGAGAATCTATGGGGTATTGTAAAGAGGAAGATATGAGACAACAGACCCAACAACGTAGAAGAGCTGAAGGCCTCTATCAGAGAAACCTGGGCTTCGATAACATGTCAGCAGCATCAAAGACTGATCGCCTCCATGCCACGTTGCTGCAGTAATTGATGCAAAGAGAGCCCCGACCGAGTATTGAGGTCTGTACATGTTCATACTTTTCAGTAGTCCAACATTTCTGTGTAAAAAATCTTTTCTTTTTTATAGATCTTAAGTAATATTTTAATGTATATATCAAGGTGTAAAAAAAAAAAGTACAAAAATACTAATTATAAATTAAAAACCTAATTAGGCTCAGTCATTAGATAAGTAATTTGAAATGTATTAATTCCTCGTCTTTTTAAACCTAAAAACAAGAGATATTTCTATTTTTTAGAATTACTGCCATATTTACCTTTTTAAAGAGATGTAAAAAAACTAAATATAATGGCTGCAACAGGTCTTAAAAAAGTTGGGGCCGGGCAACATAAGGCTGGAAATAGTAAGTGTTTTTAAAAGAAGAAATAAATAAAATTTATGGCTCATTAACTATTGGGGTATAAATATATGATTGGGTATAAATATTGTATCTTAGAGAGGCAGAACCTTTTACTATTAAAGATGTGGGACAATTTTAGAATAATTCAGAAGGCATGCGTAAACATGATCCGGAAATGCCACTAACCTTTCTGGACCAAAGCTCGTTTAAAATGTACTGGGGAAAGTGGAAAACTTTTTTGTGTTTAGATTAATTTGAATTTATTATAGAAACATGTACACCACATCTTCTGTACTAAAGAAGAGAGGGACCATTTGGCTTGTTATCAGTGCTCAGTACAAAAAGCCACATCTCTGATGGCATGGAAGTGCATTAGAGTCTGTGGAATTGGCAGCATGCACATTTAGAAAAGCTCCATCAATGCTGAATGGTATGTACTGGTTTTAGAGTAACAAATGGTTACATCCAGAAAACATATTTTTCAGAGATGGCCATTCATATTTGAGCAAGACAATTAAAGACACACAAAACAGCAAGACAGTTGTGTTTTGTGTATTTTTCGATCTTCCACCACCCCTTGTGTTTTGTCTCTGGCTCTCTGCTGCCATACTATAGGTGGAGTCACCTGTCAATCATAATCAAATGGAATATGGATTTATGAGATTTGCAAATCATTGCATTCTGTTTTTATTTAAATTTTGCACATAGTCCCAACTTATTTGGAATTGGGGTTGTAATAAAAAAGAAATACATGTAAAAAATAAATATCCGGTATGTAATCACCTTCAGTATGTGCCATTTGTATAAGTGAAATCAGCACTAAAAGAGAAGAGAAACAGTGAACATAAAAACATGGAAAAGTTTTAGTAATTGAGGCAGACTTAACATATACACAAAAGCCTCGGTGAATTGAATGAGTTACTTTTTAAACAAAAGACACACAAAGCAGTATACACACATAAATAACCTCCAAAGTAAATACCACTGTGACTGGGAAGACACATACACATGAGGACCAATAATAAGATGGAATGAGACATTACATGAATGAAAATGTATACACATGTGGCTATGACAACTGACCATAGAATGAGCCAGTCATATAAGGGAGTTGTGCTGTTGCACCCCTTGCATGAGCATAGGGGCAGGCCATGCCATGTCCTCCTGGCATGAGCTAATCATTGAAGACGTCCAACGCTACCACCCATGGTGAAGGCTTGTTTCTGGCATAATCTTGGCTTGAGGTGCCTCTTTGGAGACCTCAAACCCATTAAAGAGTAATGGCACAAGTCAGCTGTCACACGCAAGTGCAAAATCAAGTGGAAAAAAAATCCTTCTTTTTCTTATCTACACCTTGTGAAATGTACATATTCCCTCCAATATCTCCTCCTTAACAATTTTCGTTCTCCAGTAATCTTAAGAGGTCTTGCAAACTCCTTCTTTTTTCATAGTTTACATATCTTTGCATACCCCAAACACCTTGGCTTCAATAAACTTTAGTTTAAACATCTAAGTTCTTTAGTCTTAACACCACAGCTCTTTTTCTAAAGTTGCTTTCCACTTTTTCAACATTGTGTTGTGTTTTGAAATGTCTCTTGTACATCTTACCAAAGTTTATTTTCCTCCTTTATATGGGTTTACTTATTGTTTTATTGCATGAAGCTCACAAAATTTGGAGTACTAGATGCTCATTATATATTCTTGCTTAAAGTGAAGGTTATATTCTGCTGTACGGTGCATCTCAATAAATTAGAATATCATTTAAAAAGTTTATATATTTCAAGTATTTATTTCTTTTCATTTTGATGATTATGGCTTACATCTAATGAAAACCCAAAATTCAGTATCTCAAAAAATTAGAATATTGTAAAAAAGTTCAATATTGGAGACTAGTGGAGTCACACTCTAATCAGCTAATTATCTCAAAACAACTGCAAAGGTTTCCTGAGCCTTTAAATGGTGTCTCAGTCTGGTTCGGCTACAGAATCATGGGGGAAGACTTCTGACTTGACAATCTGACAGACAATCATTGACACCCTGCACATGGACGGTAAGACACAAATGGTCATCGCTAAAGAAGCTGCTGTTCACAGAGTGTCATATCCAAGCACATTAATGGAAAGTTGAAAAGAAGGAAATAATGTGGTAGAAAAAGGTGAAACAAAGCCCATTCAAGAATTTGGGAGATTCACAAAGAGTGGACTGCAGCTGGAGTCAGTGGTTCAAGAGCCACCATGCACAGACATATCCATGGGCTACAACTGACTCATTCCTTGTGTCAAGCCACTCCTGAACCAGAGACAATGTCAGAGGTGTCTTGCCTGGGCAAAGGACAAAAGGACTGGACTGTTGCTCAGTGGGCCAAAGTCATCTTTTCAGATAAAATATTTTGTATTTCATTTAGAAATGAAGGTCCCAGAGTCTGGAAAAAAAGAGGCACAGAATCCAAACTGCATGAGGTCCAGTGTAAAGTTTGCACAGTCAGTGGTGGTTTGGGGAGTCGTGTCATCTGCTGATGTTGGTCAACTGTGTTATATCAGGTCCAAGGTCAGCACAGCCATCACCAGGATGTTTTAGAGCACTACATGCTTCCCTCTGCTGACCAGCTTTATGAAGAGATGATCATTTAAATTTCCAACAGGACTTGGCACCTGCCCACACTGCCAAATGTTTTAAGGAGCTTGGTATCCATGTGCTTTATTGGCCAGCAAACTCACCCGACCTAAACCCCATGGAGAATCTATGGGGTATTGTAAAGAGGAAGATATGAGACAACAGACCCAACAACGTAGAAGAGCTGAAGGCCTCTATCAGAGAAACCTGGGCTTCGATAACATGTCAGCAGCATCACAGACTGATCGCCTCCATGCCACGCTACATTGCTGCAGTAATTGATGCAAAGAGAGCCCCGACCGAGTATTGAGGTCTGTACATGTTCATACTTTTCAGTAGTCCAACATTTCTGTGTAAAAAATCTTTTCTTTTTTATAGATCTTAAGTAATATTTTAATGTATTTTGAGTTTTTATTAGCTGTAAGCCATAATCATTAAAATTAAAAGAAATAAACACTTGAAATATATCAGTCTATGTGTGATGAATCAGTTTAATTTGAGTTTCACTTTTTGTTTTGAATTATTAAAATAAATCAACATTTTAATGATTTTACAATCTATTGAGATCACCTGTATATGTTTTTATGCATATTGCACATTTGGTAGTGGAGAATTCTGAGAGACTTCAGGTGGACTACCACTAAAAACAGTGTCTTGGAAGTCATGAAGGGCCTGATGAGGTGTTGGGCGAGCCTCCTTGGGGCTTTGTCAGGGGTGGGCACCCAGGTTTTCAGGTTGATGTGAAGAAATAAAGCAGAGTGGCGCCATCTCTAAAGCAGGGCTTTAAAGCAGAGCAACGTCCTCAGTGCCATCTGCATGGCTCGCAAGCAGAGGAGCACCATCTGCGGGATTCAGGATCAGAGCAACATGCTCAGTGGGGCTTGGAAGGCCTCGACTCCTTCTCCATTCCTCAAGCATCCACTGCATCGATGATCAGTGGAGAATGGTCACCCTGTGTTTTTCTAAAGTCAACAACCATCTCTTTAGTTTTGTCGACGTTCAGAGACAGGTTGTTGGCTCCACACCAGGCTTTTAACCGTTGCACCACCTCTCTGTATGCTGACTCGTCATTCTTGCTGATTAGACCCACCACGGTCGTGTCATCGGCGAACTTTATTATGTGATTCGAGCTGTGCGTTGCTACACAGTCGTGAGTCAGCAGAGTAAACAGCAGTGGACTGAGCAAACAGCCCTGAGGGGCTCCAGTGCTCAGTGTGGTGGTGCTGGAGATGCTGTTTCCGATCAGGACTGACTGAGGTCTCCCAGTCAGGAAGTCCAGGATCCAGTTACAGAGGGGGATGTTCAGGCCCATTATGCTCAAATTCTCAATCAGGTACTGAGCGACAATCGTGTTAAATGCTGAGCTGAAGTCTATGAACAGTATCCTTACATACGAGTCCTTGTTTTTCTAGGTGGTAGAGGGCCAGATAGAGGGTTGTGGAGATGGCATCGTCCGTGGAGCGGTTTGGACGATACGCGAACTGCATAGGGTTCAGTGTGGATGGAAGCTGGGTCTTGATGTGCCTCATGACGAGCCTCTCGAAGCACTTCATCACGATGGGTGTGAGTGCAATGGGACGATAGTCATTGAGGCAGGAGACAGTAGACTTCTTTGGCAAGGGAATAATGGTCTTTGTCTTGAGGCACGTAGGAACAGTGGCGCTGCTCAGGGAGATGTTGAAGATATCGGTGAAGACATCCGCTAGCTGTTGTGCACTTTCCCTGAGCAATCTGCCAGGAATGTTGTCTGGTCCAGCAGACTTCTGTGGGTTTAATCTGCATAGAGTTTTCCTCACTTCAGCTGTGGTTAGACAGAGCACCTGGTCACTGGAAGGAAGGGATGGTCTTCCTCGCCACCATGTTGTTCTGCACCTCGAACCGGGCGTAGACGTCGTTCAGGGTATCTGGGAGGGAGGCGTCACGGTCACAAGCAGGTGATGTTGTCTTGTAATTCGTGATCGCCTGGATGCCCTGCCACATGCGCCAGGTGTCTCCGCTGTCCCGGAAGTGGCCTTGAATTCTCTTGGCGTGTGCGCGCTTCACCTCTCTGATGGCACGGGACAGTTTGGCCCTTGCTGTTTTCAAGGCCGCCTTGTCCCCTGCTCTGAAGGCAGAGTGTCTTTGTTTCAGCAGCACACGCACCTTAGCGGTCATCTACGGCTTCTGGTTGGAGCGTGTAGTGATCTTGGAGATGGTCACATCATCAATGCACTTGCCGATGTAGCTGGTCACTGTTGACGTGTACTCCTCCAAGTTGATGAAATCGCCATTGGTTGCAGCTTCCCTGAACATGTCCCAGTCAGTGCATTCAAAACAGTCCTGGAGAGCAGACATGGATCCTGCTGGCCAGGTTCTCACTTGTTTTCGATCTGTTCTTGAACGCCTGCTGAGTGGTCTGTATACTGGGATCAGCATAACAGAGATGTGGTCTGATTACCTGAGGTGGGGGCGGGGCTTCGCCCGGTATGCGCCCCGGATGTTTGTGTAAACAACAACATCCAGCGTGTTTTCTCCTCTGGTTGCAAAGTCCACATTTTGATGAAATTTGGGAAGCACAGTTCTGAGATTTGCGTGATTAAAATCTCAGGCGACAATATGTATGTGTAATACGGGTGTGTGTTTTGAAGTTCGCTAATAGTCCCGTAGAGCACGCTGAGCGCTTCCTTAGCATTAGCGCTATGTGGTATGTACACTCCGAGCACAATAGCGGTGGTGAATTCCCGGGGTAAATAAAAAGGTCTTCATCTCACAACAATAAACTCCCGCAGCGATAAGCAGTAGGTAGAAACAAGGACAGAGTTCTTACACCATTCCATATTGAAGTAAACACACAGACCGCCGCCGCGAGTCTTATCACACAAAGCTGCATTTCTGTCGGCACGAAACACGGCTAGCCCGTCCAGCTGAATGGCGGTGTCCGGAACTCTGTCGCTCAGCCACGTCTCAGTAAACACAAAAACACAGCAGTGTCTGTACTTACGCTGAGTAGCTTGTTGGAGTCTGATGTAGTCTAATTTATTGTCCAGGGAGCAGACATTTGCCAGCAGAAGAGATAGTAGAGCTAGGGTTAGCTTTTAGCCTAGCATTAGCACCTGCTCGCTTTCTGCTTCCTTGCGGAGCGCTTTCGATTTCCCCTCCTCCGTCCATCCACCGCAGGCGAAGCCGAGGTCTGGAGGCCTGGTTCTCGGAGCATGCCGCGGTCGCGTAGCTTCTGCCGCAGGTCATCATTTATTGTGTTGTTTGGGTTATTTATGAGTCCTTTGAGGGTTTTGCAGTTGTACACCGGGGCACCGATTGCTCCGATGTCCATGTGTTGGGTAAGGCGGGCTACACTTTTCTGTAATCTGTACAGAAACGAAAGAAAGAATCTGCCTTGGGCACCAAGATACAAGATGGGAACAGTGGGTTTGCTCTATGCAGATGCTGTTTAATAGGTAAATGTTTATGAGATTATGAGTTATGTTCGTTCTACAGTCTTATACTGTCATTTTGTGGTTATAAAACTAGGAGCTACTGAGCAACTCATAAAATAGCTCAACATTTGTGATCATTATAGATCCAACACCAGCTTTTCCATGCCTTTAATGAGTCTTTAAACAATCAAGAAAGTCCAGTGTCCAAACTCCACATGAAGTGGGATCCAATTGGTGCTGGTACGTCTCTAGATTGTTCTTGATATTTGTGGGGTTGGCATCTACTTCTTTAAAGGTCCACAATCTTCATGAGGTGGGACGTGACTAGGGCTGGCACAACCTCAGGATGCCTCGGAATAGGTAGAGAAAGAGGGACAGTAGAGAGAAATTAGCGTAGCTGCTGTTCATGATATTAAGAAGCACAAGTTGATAATGTGTATTTGATCAGATGTATTGGAGCACAAGGTTATGATATGTGATGTATGTTATGTGTAGGCTTTACTAAAAAGATACGTTTATAATCTGCACTTAAACTGGGGTAGAGTGTGTCTGAACCACGAACACTGTCAGGAAGACTATTCCAAAATAGGAGGGTAATATGAGAATGTTCTACCACCTTAAGTGGACTTTGCTATTCTAGGAACTACTAGACGTCCCGAGTTTTGAGATCTCATGACTGATTGTATCATGTTAGAAGACTGGATAGATACATGGGAGCTAAACCATTTAGTGTTTTGTAAGTAAGTTGCAGTAGTTTGTAGTCGATTCGAAACTTAACAGGTAGCCAGTGTAGGGATGAGAAGATTGGGGTTATATGGTCATATTTCCTCAACCTTGTGAGAACTGGCTGCTGCATTCTGAACTAACTGTAGCTTGTTTATTAATGATGCAGGACAACCACCTAGTAATGCATTACAATAGTCCAGTCTGGAGGTCATGAATGCATGGACGAGCTTCTCTGCATCAGATATAAACAACTTGTTTCTTAGCTTAGCAATATTTCTAAGGTGGAAGAAGGCTGTTTTTGTGCATTAACCTGGATAGCTCTCCATTTAAGTCTACAAAATAGTAAGGAACAGATAGGTATGATTTAAACCAGCTTAATGCCAGTCTCTGAATGCCGATGTAATTTTGTAAGTGATCTAGGAGAAGATCATTATCTATAGTGTGGAATGCAGCACTAAGATCTAGTTAAACTAACAGAGAGAACTACCTAACAGTGCTCAGCTCTAGCAGCATTTATCACATGTCTGTAGTGGAGTATACTGTCTTTATATGGAATTCTATATAACTCCAATTTAGTTTTCCTCTATTTTCTTTACAGATTACGGGCTATTCTCTTGAGGGCATGTGTATGACTATTAAACCATGGCGCAGGGTGTTTTTTTCTCAAACCTTCTTTAACCGGATGGGGGCAACAGTGTCTAATGTGCTAGTGAGGATAGTGTCTATGTTGTTAGCCATTTCATCAAAATTGTTAGCATTTATGGGTGTTAAATTTAGATAAATCAGGATGCCATGCTGGAACGGGTTTGGGTTTCCAAGTTCAAGAGAACGCAAAATGATATTATTGCACATCTAAAGACGTTGTGTACAACTGAGTGAATCCAGCTTTGTGGTAACAGTTTGGAAAAGAACCACATATAGCTGGAAAGTTCATGTGATCCAATACTTTTGCAATGTTTGCAATTCTTTAATATCCATGAGAACAGTGTTCTTGTGATCAAAAGCTTAAACAATTAAGACACATTTTTAAAGCTTTCTTTTCTCATATGCACCCTTTGGTAAATATGAGAAATGAAAGCTGTGAAAATTAGTCACAGAGCAGTGAGTGTATAGGACTAACGAGAAGCATTTGTTTCTGCATTTTATTATAGCACATATAAAGACGTCCTTTACAATTGAATGCCTCAAGTTTTGTGATAACCGTTTGAAAAATAATCACATATAGCAGGTAAGTTAAGGTGACCAATACTTTTGGAAATGTAGAGTACATACAACAACCAGAATCTCAGTAAATGCTTGCTTCACAAACATAATAAATATATTATTAGAAAGCGCGAAATGTATATTTTCTGTTTATGTAATTCATATGAAAGTTAAAAGAGGTACAGTTTCTCCGGTATCACCTCATTAACCATCCGTGTGGAAACAAAGTGTCCTTATGATTTACGTAATATTAAAAACACCATAATTACTTTGACATTTACAAAAATATTTCATCTTCATGCATGTTGAGTTTGGTTTCACTAATAATAAACATACATTTGCATAAAGTGTACATGCTGATTAGAGTATTAAAACTTGCAAAGTATTACTTTAAAGTACATTAAGAACAGATAAAAATGTGTGATTAAGTTGCGATTAATCGTGAGTTAACTCATGACAATCGTGTGATTAATCACGGTTAAATATATTAATCGATTGACAACCCTAATTGTAATATGACATATGACAGTGTGACATCCAGTTACCAGCGTGACACTAAAACAGGTAGTAATAAAGACTACTTTTTACTGAATTACATGTCAGAGCCCAAAGTTCTTTACTTTAACTTGAGTAAAAAAGTGTAGTCAGAACTTCAACTTTTACCAGAGTCTTTAAAACATGAGTATCTGTTCTTCTATTTGAGTGAAGGATATGTGGACTTTTGCCACCTCTGGGCATAACATTATGACCACCTGCCTAATACTGTGTTGGTCCCCTTTTGATGTTAAAACAGTCATGACCCATCAAGCATCAACAGTATGAACTTCTTTAGCAGTTTGAGCTACAGGAGCTTGACTCCTCACAAGCATCAATGAGCCTCAGACTCCATGACCCTGTCGCCGGTTCACCCCTGTTCCTTCCTTGGAAAAGTTTTGATAGATACTGACCACTGCAGTCCATACAAGCTGCAGTTTTGGAGATGCTCGGACCCAGTCATCTAGCTGTCACAATTTGACCCTTATCAAACACTAAAATCATTATGCTTGCCCAATTTTCCCTGCTTATAACACATCAACTTTGAGGACAAAATGTTCTGGTGTGGCAAGTGTAATGGTGTCACACTAGTTTGTTGGAGTTATGATTGATCAGTGGTATCAGTGGTATTAAGGTGTGGGTTTTCTTTATTTATTTTTTAAATTTGTATTGGCGATTGCATGAGTGATGCACGGTCACGTCGTCACAGGTAGAATATGAAGTGCTTTCACGCAAGCTTTCACGTTTAAGCGCGAAGGTAGAGCTGAAGTCATTTCCTTGCGCCCTCTCTCTTTTGCCGAATGTGATAGCGATGAGAGGTATAATTTATCAGCTCTTTGGGAAAAAGTTTTAGAATAATAATAAATACTAATTGGTTAAGAAATTTTTGTGTTAAACATGATTATTTGTTAATGTTTCTCTTGATTTATGGTTAGTAATTCAATTGATAGATGTTATAATGTGTATAGTTAATTTTATAATTGTTTCGGGTAATGTCCGCCATTACACGAGCAACATCCTTTAGTTAAGTTGAGTTAAAAAAACATTTTCATTGCTATAAATTTGATTGATTAAAGATGCATTTTATTTTTAATGATCCATAAGAAGGTCCATGTATCTAATGTATTTTCTGTTACATAAATATACATTGAGAGAATATGTAATGATTGACAGGCATGGCCAGACCGGAGAATGTCCATTTATTATCTGATGGTGTCTGTTGTTTCAATACAGTGATGAGAGTGATAAGAGAACACAGAAGATGGAAGTAAACTATATGACGATTGTACCAACGTGTGGAGTCTTTTTATTTTAAAACGCACACAACGCAGAGCGAAAACACTACACAGGTGTTGCCTGATTAAATATATCCCCTCACTAACAGAGATAATAATGATGAGATAATCATTGTTATTTGCTTCACCGGTCATAATGTCTTAATATTAGTCCTGGTTGGTGTATGTACATGTGATAATTTGTTTGGTATTAGTGTGTATAAGATTGAACTTGCTCTATTGAGGTGTTTCTCTAAACAGACTAGAATTGTAACAAAAATGGCAGTATGGGTCATAAGTTTCCTCTGTACTATAAGTCCAACTTACAGTTGTGTTCAAAATTATTCAACCCCCAATGCTGTAAATGGTTTTAGGGAATTTAGTGTACATTTGTAATTGTATTCAGAATGAAATCCTACAAGCACTTCTTAAAGAACCATATGCAACTAAAATGACATCAATTAGTTTTGTAATACAGTAGTAAATGTTTCTTTTGTGAATTCTTCATTGACATAATTATTCAACCCCTTAAAGACTACCACTCTGAAGAACAGAGGTTCAATGAAGTGTTTTCAATCAGGTATTGAAAACACCTGTGGATATCAGGGAGCAGCAATAAAGCCTAATAAGCACCAATTAGGCAGCTTTAAAATGACTGTGATACTCAGCTCCTTCTAGACATTTACTGGTGTGGTTACAAACATGGTGAGGTCAAGAGAATGGTCCAGGAAGACAAGAGAACAGGTGATTACTCTTCACAGGAAGGGCAATGGCTATAAGAAGATTGCAAAGATGTTAAACATACCAAGAGACACCATAGGAAGCATCATTCGCAAATTCAAGGCAAAGGGCACTGTTGAAACGCTACCTGGTCGTGGCAGAAAGAAGATGCTGACTTCGACTGCTGTGCGCTACCTGAGCGTAGAGTGGAGAAAAGTCCCGTGTGACTGCTGAGGAACTGAGAAAAGATTTGTCAGATGTGGGTACTGAAGTTTCTGCTCAGACAATACGGCGCACCCTGCGTAATGAAGGCCTCCATGCCAGAACTCTCAGGCGCACCCCCTTGCTGTCCCCAAAGAATAAGAAGAGTCGACTGCAGTATGCCAAAAGTCATGTGGACAAACCACAGAAGTTTTGGGATAGTGTTCTGTGGACTGATGAAACAAAATTAGAACTGTTTGGGCCCATGGATCAACGCTATGTTTGGAGGAGGAAGAACAAGGCCTATGAAGAAAAGAACACCTTGCCTACTGTGAAGCATGGCGGGGGGTCAATCATGCTTTGGGGCTGTTTTGCTTCTGCAGGTACTGGGAAGCTTCAGCGTGTGCAAGGTACCATGAATTCTCTTCAGTACCAGGAGATATTGGATGACAATGTGATGCAGTCCGTCACAAACCTGAGGCTTGGAAGGCGTTGGACCTTTCAACAGGACAATGATCCCAAGCATACCTCCAAGTCCACTAGAGCATGGTTGCAGATTAAAGGCTGGAACATTTTGAAGTGGCCATCGCAGTCACCAGACTTAAATCCGATTGAGAACCTCTGGTGGGACTTAAAGAAAGCAGTTGCAGTGCGCAAGCCTAAGAATGTGACTGAACTGGAGGCTTTTGCCCATGATGAATGGGCGAAGATACCCGTAGATCGCTGCAAGACACTTGTGTCAAGCTATGCTTCACGTTTAAAAGCTGTTATAACTGTAAAGGATGTTGTACTAAGTACTAAGATTGAATGTCACTTGGGGGTTGAATAAAACTGATAATGATGTGAGCTCAGAAAAGACATTTGTGGGTTTTTCATTATAAATGTTATGTTATATTTGTCTGACCTACACGTGCCTCTTTGATTTAATTGTAAGCAGGATGACTGAATGATCATAATCAATGTCAAACCGACCAAAACAATCAATTTCAGTGGGGTTGAATAATTTTGAACACAACTGTAGGTGAGGAGACCTGGGGTGCATTCGCATTCATCCCAAAGGTGTTTAGTAGAAATGAGATCAGAGCTCTATAGCAGGCCACTAAAGATCTTCCTCTCCAAATCATGTAAACTACAGTTGTGTTCAAAATTATTCAACCCCCACTGAAATTGATTGTTTTGGTCGGTTTGACATTGATTATGATCATTCAGTCATCCTGCTTACAATTAAATCAAAGAGGCACGTGTAGGTCAGACAAAAATTAAACATAACATTTATAATGAAATAACCACAAATGTCTTTTCTGAGCTCACATCATTATCAGTTTTATTCAACCCCCAATTGACATTCAATCTTAGTACTTAGTACAACATCCTTTACAGTTATAACAGCTTTTAAACGTGAAGCATAGCTTGACACAAGTGTCTTGCAGCGATCTACGGGTATCTTCGCCCATTCATCATGGGCAAAAGCCTCCAGTTCAGTCACATTCTTAGGCTTGCACTGCAACTGCTTTCTTTAAGTCCCACCAGAGGTTCTCAATCGGATTTAAGTCTGGTGACTGCGATGGCCACTTCAAAATGTTCCAGCCTTTAATCTGCAACCATGCTCTAGTGGACTTGGAGGTATGCTTGGGATCATTGTCCTGTTGAAAGGTCCAACGCCTTCCAAGCCTCAGGTTTGTGACGGACTGCATCACATTGTCATCCAATATCTCCTGGTACTGAAGAGAATTCATGGTACCTTGCACACGCTGAAGCTTCCCAGTACCTGCAGAAGCAAAACAGCCCCAAAGCATGATTGACCCCCCGCCATGCTTCACAGTAGGCAAGGTGTTCTTTTCTTCATAGGCCTTGTTCTTCCTCCTCCAAACATAGCGTTGATCCATGGGCCCAAACAGTTCTAATTTTGTTTCATCAGTCCACAGAACACTATCCCAAAACTTCTGTGGTTTGTCCACATGACTTTTGGCATACTGCAGTCGACTCTTCTTATTCTTTGGGACAGCAAGGTGCGCCTGGGAGTTCTGGCATGGAGGCCTTCATTACGCAGGGTGCGCCGTATTGTCTGAGCAGAAACTTCAGTACCCACATCTGACAAATCTTTTCTCAGTTCCTCAGCAGTCACACGGGACTTTTCTCCACTCTACGCTCAGGTAGCGCACAGCAGTCGAAGTCAGCATCTTCTTTCTGCCACGACCAGGTAGCGTTTCAACAGTGCCCTTTGCCTTGAATTTGCGAATGATGCTTCCTATGGTGTCTCTTGGTATGTTTAACATCTTTGCAATCTTCTTATAGCCATTGCCCTTCCTGTGAAGAGTAATCACCTGTTCTCTTGTCTTCCTGGACCATTCTCTTGACCTCACCATGTTTGTAACCACACTAGTAAATGTCTAGAAGGAGCTGAGTATCACAGTCATTTTTAAGCTGCCTAATTGGTGCTTATTAGGCTTTATTGCTGCTCCATGATATCCACAGGTGTTTTCAATACCTGATTGAAAACACTTCATTGAACCTCTGTTCTTCAGAGTGGTAGTCTTTAAGGGGTTGAATAATTATGTCAATGAAGAATTCACAAAAGAAACATTTACTACTGTATTATAAAACTAATTGATGTCATTTTAGTTGCATATGGTTCTTTAAGAAGTCCTTGTAGGATTTCATTCTACTTACAATTACAAATGTACACTTAATTCCCTAAAACCATTTACAGCATTGGGGGTTGAATAATTTTGAACACAACTGTATATATTCAGGGAGTTCACTTTGTGCACAGGGGCATTGCCATGCTGGAACGGGTTTGGGTTTCCAAGTTCAAGTGAATGCAAAATCATATTATTGCACATCTAAAGACTTACTGTACAACTAAATGAATCCAGCTTTGTGGTAACAGTTTGGAAAAGAACCACATATAGCTGGAAAGTTCATGTGACTTTTGGAAATATAGTGGATGTGTGTGTATGTTGTGTTTGCAATTTTTTAATATCAATGGAAACAGTGTTCTTGTGATCAAAAGCTTAAACAGTTAAGACAAATTTTTACAGCTTTCTTTTCCCTTTGGTAAATATGAGAAATTAAAGCTGTGAAAATAAGTCACAGAGCAGTGAGTTTATAGGACTAACGAGAAGCATTTGTTTCTGCATTTTATTATAGCACATATAAAGATGTCCTTTACAATTGAATGCCTCATGTTTTGTGGTAACAGTTTGAAAAATAATCACATATAGCAGGTAAGTTCAGGTGACCCAATACTTTTGGAAATGTAGAGTAAATACAACAACCAGAATCTCAGTAAATGCTTGCTTCACAAACATAATAAATATATTATTAGAAAGCGCGAAATGTCTATTTTCTGGTTATGTAATTCAAATGAAAGTTAAAAGAGGTACAGTTTTTTCGGTATCACCTCATTAACCATCCGTGTGGAAACAAAGTGTCCTTATGATTTACGTAATTTAAAACACCATAATTACTTTAAGACATTTACAAAAATATTTTATCTTCATGCCTTATGTTAAGTTTGATTTCACTAATAATAAACATACATTTGCATAAAGTGTACATGCTGATTAGAGTATTAAAAACTTGCAAAGTATTACTTTAAGGTACATTAAGAACAGATAAAAATGTGTGATTAAGTTGCGATTAATCGTGAGTTAACTCATGACAATCGTGTGATTAATCACGGTTAAATATATTAATCGATTGACAACCCTAATTGTAATATGACATATGACAGTGTGACATCCAGTTACCAGCGTGACACTAAAACAGGTAGTAATAAAGACTACTTTTTACTGAATTACATGTCAGAGCCCAAAGTTCTTTACTTTAACTTGAGTAAAAAAGTGTAGTCAGAACTTCAACTTTTACCAAAGTCTTTAAAAAATGAGTATCTGTACTACTATTTAAGTGAATGATGTGTGGACTTTTGCCACCTCTGGGCGTAACATTATGACCACCTGCCTAATACGGTGTTGGTCCCCTTTTGTTGTCAAAACAGTCGTGACCCATCAAGCATCAACAGTATGAAATTCTTTGAGTTCTTTGAGCTACACAGTCAGTCAAGCTGACTGTTGGATCGGTCCACATGGACCAGCCTTCACTCCTCACGTGCATCAATAAGCCTCAGATGCCATGACCCTGTCGCCGGTTCACCACTGTTCCTTTTTTTGAACCAATTTTGATAGATACTGACCACTGCAGCCAATAAGAGCAGTTTTGGAGATGCTCTGACCCAGTCGTCTAGCCATCACAATTTCTCACTCTAACAAAGACACAAAGAACAATTTCACTAACGGAATATCACAGACAGAGGACAAAACTCCATCTTGTTCCTCTTATGACTGACTGACTAAGCAGTGGTCTTAAAGCATTTTCACTTCCTGTGTTCTCATGAAAAGAGAGAGAGAGAGAGAGAGAGAGAGAGAGATATGCACATATAAAATGTATTCAAAATGTGTTACAGACTTGGTAGATCCTCTTCAGTCATTGTCCAAATTAAAGCTGTATTAAGACTCAGACTGTAAGACTTACACACTTCCAAGCAACTCATATAGACTCTTGTGAGCTTGAATAGCTTATAATCAACTAGAATTTTATATTGTATACCAATATATTATATACTCGTGTAGAATTTTTTTCATTACATTTTTTCAACGGAACCAGGTAACATGGTGGAGCTGGTTTTGAGCAGGGTGTCTTTAGCAACAACTTTAACTTCTGTACAAGTTGGTACCTAGGTGCAGGTCTCTGGTGGTGGTCTGCAAGGTAGTTGTGATTGGTGGAATGAATCAGGGCAGTGAGGGCCCATTTCCAGGTGGCACAGAAACTACAAATGTTGTCCTCAGTGCTCGAATTGAGGGGGGCTTGGGGGATCCGGGCCCGGAGCTGTGGGTTATTCTGTCTGAAGAGGATGGAGAGGGCATATGGAAATATGCGACTGAAAGACTGGGGTTTTTATATGCTGTTGTCTAATAAAGAAATGAGCTGTGAATGAAACGCTGATGATTGGAACTGGATCATGACACTGATAAATGAAGAAAAATCTATCGCACACACTTTATCTCCAATACCCCAATTAAAGCACACACTCTGGCTTTTTCCTTTGTTAAAATGTTAAAATGTGGCAAGATGGTCTTCTAATTAAACAACAAAAAGTATCTTTGTTATATTATTGCACTATAGATGCAGTCATTAGTTTTAAGCCAGTTATCACACATTACCCCCTCCCCCTCCTTTTTCACAACTGCTCACACCAAACTCACAAAAGCATTCTAGCACTGAAACACTTTGAATAAAGATGGCATTAGTGTGTTTTAATGTGTACTTGTGGTACTGAGATGTTTACTTGCATAGATCAAAGAAGTAATAAAAAGAGAAATACAGTTCATTAGGCTTTTTTTTTTCCAGGAAGTCTAGTTGATGTTACTTTAAATTATACAATACATCCCAGTTTGATCAGGAACTGCCTTCATGGGGCATTTGTTCTGGAAATGCTTGGATTCCCACACCAGCATAGGCTTTATTCAACAACTTTGATGTTTGTAACACCAGCAACAGAGAGAACCGGCCCACACAAAGTTAAATCAGAATGTTTTTACCACTTACGTAGCATATATACAGACATTCTGCAAAGATGGGGAGAAAACAAAACACACAGGCAGAGAAAGGCAGGGGTGAGTTAAAAAAAAGCGTTTCACAGTCTCTAGACAGTTTCCTGAAACATGTGGTTTGTACTGCAACTTATTTTCTACATGTTTTCTTCACATGTGTCATTCTCATTTCCCTTTATCTAAGCAGAACTGGTTTAAAAATATCCAATTCATGTTAAGGTTCTGTGCTTGAAAAAAAGACACAGATGTCTAACAGCTAAAGACATTCAGTTATTGACACACATTCAGACTGCAAATAATCAACTTTATACCGCACCACTCACGATAACATAGACACAAAATATTTACTCCACTGCCTTCCCTCTCATTCATGCACATGTACTCTATCTTACTCCTACTGACTTTCATAGGCAGTATATACCATCTATACCATACCACATTTCCCTGTGTAGACTTGAAAGTTCCAAGCATAAACCTGCATTTTTTCAGGAAGTCTAGTTAATAATAACATTGTTTTGTTATCATCTTTCTGTTCTGTTAGTCTGACAAACAAAGAAACACATTGTCACACAAAGAAACATATCTACTCACAGAGCATCACCCGGAGCAAACTAATCTCCATCCTGTCCTTCTAATGACTGACTGACTAACTGACTGAGCAGAGGTGTAAAACCCTCAAAACTTCCTGTGTTCTCTCTTTCTCTCTCTCTCTCTCTCTCTCTCTCTCTGACACACACACAACTGATGACAGAGTCATTAGCAGTCAAGGTTGCTGAAGCTCATGCGATGAAACCACTGAAGCGGAGCATGGTCCGAACAGAGGGTGAAGGCCCGTCCCAACAGTTAGTACCGGAGGGTGAGGACCGCCCACTTGATGGCCAGACACTCCTTTTCAATGGTGCTGTGCCGGCTTTCCTGCACCAACAACTAATGCCTGATGTACAGCACCGGGAGCTCCTCCCTTTAAGGCCGCTGCCAGTCTTTGCTATATATGACTATGTTATCCAAATTATTGCCGTTATGAGGGCGGAGAATCCGATCCATGTGCCCGTTGAAACGTCGCTGGGGCCCCGAACAAACTAAACGAAAGAGTAACGAACTGGTGTAACTGCCAGTTGAATTTACTCTCTTCTGGTAAGGTAGGATTCTAACTTTGTATATCTATTTAACTCAGTTGATTCTAGAGTGTTGGTCTGTGCTTATTAGCTTGGTCAGGTGATTAATCAAGAGTAGTTTCAGTCTCACTTGAGGTGTGAATTGTGGGCAGGGCTTACTCACTTATATTGAAGGCGTAACCAGCTCAATCTTCAGTGTGCTTTAGCTCTATCTTGAATTTACTCTCTTCTGGTAAGGTAGGATTCTAACTTTGTATATCTATTTAACTCAGTTGATTCTAGAGTGTTGGTCTGTGCTTATTAGCTTGGTCAGGTGATTAATCAAGAGTAGTTTCAGTCTCACTTGAGGTGTGAATTGTGGGCAGGGCTTACTCACTTATATTGAAGGCGTAGTAGGTAGTAGGTAGTCCCCACAAGTAGGTAACCCCCTTAAAGTCAGTAACTCTTAGTGTTATTTAGAAAGTCCTATTTATACTATTTCTTACTTTAAAAACACATTGATCTCAAACTGGGAGATTAGTCATGTGCCTCAAACCCATCTCTGTAGTCATCTCTTACAGACACAGACGTTCCTATCCACAGAACAGATCTCACATCTTCAGTAACCTCATCTACCCTTCCCTGTTGTCTCAATCTCAAACAGCGGTGGTAGGTGGGCTCTGGAATTGTCAGTCTGCTGTAAGGAAAGCTGACTTCATCACAGGCTTGGCTTCCCACTACACATTTGACTTTCTGGCACTTACTGAGACCTGGATATCCCCACAGAACACTGCTACACCAGCTGCTCTGTCTTCTGCCTATGCTTTCTCTCATTCACCAAGAGAAACTGGTAGAGGTGGTGGTACAGGTCTACTTTTATCACGGAGATGGTGTTTCACACCTCTCCCTTTGTCTCATTTAACCATCTCTTCTTTTGAATTTCATGCAGTTTCAGTTACCTCTCCAATCAACCTTTTCATCATTGTTATCTACTGCCCTCCTGGTCCCCTTGGGGACTTCCTAGAAGAGATGGACACGCTCCTTAGTACTTTCCCCTCTGACGGCACCCCTCTGACAGTTCTTGGTGACTTCAACCTCCCATCCGACAAACTTCAGTCATCTTGCCTCTTGCCTTTTCTGAATACCTTCTCCTTGACATTTAACAGCTGCCCTCCAACACACAAGGGAGGAAATGTCCTGGACCTGGTTTTCACCCGTCCTACTCCAGCTACAGACATGACTGCCACTCCACTTCCAATCTCTGATCATCACCTGGTTTCCTTTTTAATCACTCTTCCTATTCAACCTAAAAATAATTTACATGTCTCTCTTATCCGTCCTAACCTTCACTCTATCTCCCCCTCCTCTGTAACTTCATGTACTCTTTCATCTCTTCCTGACCCCGTCTCCTTTTCCTCTGTACCCTTAGACGTTGCTACGGACTCCTTCCTCTCATCTCTTTCCTCAACCATGGACCTCCTTTGTCCCTTTACTACAAGACCCAAGAAGACTTCTTGTCCCACACCGTGGCTGTCAGAAGTTTTGCGCAGTAATCGACGAGAACTCCGATCTGCAGAGAGGAAGTGGAAAAATTACAGCTTGATGTAGACCTCTCATCTTACCGTGCACTCCTGACCAAATTTTCTTTGGAGGTGACTTCTGCCAAAACTGCCTTCTACAAGGAAAAGCTTGAGGCCTCTGCACAAGATCCTCGTAAGCTTCACAACATCTTCTCTTCTCTACTAAACCTCCCTGACTGCTAATGACTTTGCCTCCTTCTATGATGAGAAGATTAGGAAAATCTGCCAGACCTTCACTTCCTCTCCAACAATGATTACACAACACAGCCAACAATCCACTACGTCTCTGTCAAGCTTCTCAACCTTAACAGAAGATGAGATACTGCAAGTCATCCGATCCTGCAATCCCACCACCTGTCCTCTAGATCCAATCCCTTCAACTACGCTCCAGACCATCACGCAAGATCTCCTGCCCTTCATCTCCACAATCATCAATGGGTCATTAACATCTGGCTATGTACCAACTACCTTCAAGCAAGCAAGGGTCATTCCTATCTTGAAGAAACCGGCTCTGGATCCATCAGACATCAACAACTACAGACCGGTATCACTCCTTTCCTTTCTTTCTAAATCTCTGAACGCACTGTTTTAACCAACTGTCTGTCTATCTCTCACAGAACAACCTCCACGATCCGAACCAGTCTGGGTTCAAAGCGGCACATTCCACAGAGACGGCCCTATTGGCTGTTTCTGAGAAACTACATGCTGCTCGGTCAGCCAAGCTGTCATCTGTACTTATCTTTCTGGACCTTTCAGCAGCATTTGACACAGTCAACCACAAGACACTTTTGTCAACCCTCAAGAGCCTTGGTATCTGCGGAACAGCATGGGAATGGTTTGCTTCCTACCTGGAAGGTCGCTCATACCAGGTAACATGGAGGGGATCCACATCTGCCCCATGCAGACTCACCACTGGTGTCCCACAAGGCTCGGTACTTGGTCCCCTCCTTTTCTCCCTCTATACCCACTCCATTGGTGAAGTCATATCCTCACATGGGTTTTCTTATCACTGCTATGCAGATGACACTCAACTCATCTTTTCTTTCCCTCCATCAGATACCACAGCTTCAGCTCGGATCTCAGCATGCTTGTCAGACATATCTTTATGGATGAGGGCTCACCAACTTAAACTCAACCCCAGCAAAACAGAACTGCTGGTCATCCCAGGTGATTCATCTCCAGGTCAAGATCTACAAATAACACTTCATGACTCTCTGCTCTCCCTTCAGCCACTGCTCGTAACCTTGGGGTAACTATGGACAATGAACTGTCTTTTTCCCACATGTCGCTAATGTTGCTCGTTCTTGTCGATTTCTTCTCTATAACATCCGAAGGATTCGACCATTTCTGTCCATACAGGCTGCCCAGTTGCTTGTTCAGTCTCTTGTCATTTCAAGACTGGACTACTGCAACTCTCTGCTGGCAGGTCTTCCCCTGAACGCTATTCGTCCACTGCAAATGATCCAAAACGCAGCTGCACGACTTGTGTTCAATCAGCCCAAGTTTTCCCACACCACCCCACTGCTGCGCTCCTTCACTGGCTTCCAGTAGCTGCACGTATCAGATTCAAAACACTGATGCTTGCCTACAAGGCCAAAATGGACCAGCACCATCTTACCTCAGTGACCTCATCACATCTCGCACTGCACCACGCTGTCTGAGATCCTCCAGCACTGCTCGACTGGTACCACCTTCTCTCAGAATGAGAGGTAAGTACAATTCAAGGCTCTTCTCTGTTCTGGCACCAAAGTGGTGGAATGAACTTCCCCTAGATGTCCGTACAGCAGAGTCCCTGATTATCTTTAAGCGACGACTGAAGACCTACCTCTTCCTGAAATACCTAAATTAGCACTTTCCAAGTTTGTAGAATTCGAGTTATATTTATATTGAGTTTGTATTCTTGCGTACCAGTGTAGATTTATTCACTACTAGAGATTTAAAGCACGTTTGTACGTCGCTCTGGATAAGGGCGTCTGCTAAATGCCGCAAATGTAAATGTAAATGTGTAACTGAACGGAGTGGAAAAGCCAATTTTTCCCGTGACATTGGCATCAAGTGGATCTGCCAATATATCTTGGTCAAATCCAGCGTCGAATAAAAGTGAGCCGTGCCTAACCGATCAAGCAGCTCATCAATGCGGGGCATTGGATACGCGTTTAATTTAGACACCACGTTGACCTACAATAGTCTACACAGAAACAGACCGACCCGTCACTCTTGGGCACCAAGACCACCGGGCTTCTCCAATCAACGTGGGACTCCTTGACTACTCCCATGTCAAGCATTGCATGTAATTCCTCTAGAACCACGTTCTTTTTGTGTTCGGGCTGCCCTGTATCGGCGACTGCGCACCACGATACCGGGAGATGTCTCAATATGGTATTCTATGAGGTTTGTCTGCCCAGGTAGGGGAAAAATCACATCCGCAAACTCTTGTTGCAATTTCTTCACCTGTGCTCTCTGCAATGGTGAGAGGTGGTCTCCACAGAGGATCGAGGGAAATTCTGATGCAGCTTTTGGTCTTACCTCCCGTCCCAGCTCCTCCCTCTCAGGAAGCACTGTCACCAGAGACACAGGCACCACCTTCCTTCATGGTTTTTGGAGGTTCAGGTGGTACACCTGGAGCACATCACCCCTCTCTGTGCCTCGCACCTCATAGTCGACATCTCCCACCCGCCGTGTAACCACAAAAGGTCCTTGCCACTTTGCGAGTAATTTAGAGCTTGATGAGGACTTTATCCCCCGTTGAAAACTGTCGTAGCTGCGGGCCCCTATCATACAGCCGGGATTGCCATTCTTGAGCCTGTAGAAAATTCCCCAGGGTTAGTTTTCCTAATGTGTTTTGCTCTCAGGTCCAGAAAGTACTGAATTTCATTTTTACTACTCGAAGGTCCCTCCTCCCACTTTTCACTGAGGACATCAAGCACTCCATGCAGCTTATGGCCATATAGTAATTCAAAAGGGGGAAACCCTGTGGAGGCTTGCGGGACCTCTCGTACTGCAAATTACAGGGGCTTGAGCCTCTTATCCCAGTTCTGTGCATCCCCGTGTACGAACTTCCAAATCATGTTTTTGAGGGTGCAGTTGAAACGATCCACCAAGCCATCAGTTTGCAGATGGTAGACACTGGTGCGGATTGACTTAATCGCGTTACATAATCTACTGAAACTAATACAAAGCGATGTCCGCGTGCCGTCCACTCTAATGGCCTGACGAGGTCCATGCCAATTCTCTCAAAGGGGACCTCAATGAAGGGTAATGGGTGCAAAGGCGCTTTTGGGAAAGCTGGCAGATTCATCAGCTGACATTCCCGACATGCCGCACATTAACTACGCACATCGCCATGAATGCCAATAAAACCGTTCCATTAAGCAGTCTAAGGTTTCTGACCATCGGATTATGGTGAGCCGCATAAAATAGAGGTTTCCTGCAGCTCTTCGGGACCAACAACTGGTCCGTTTCCTCTCCTGTTTGAGTGTCCTGCATCACTCGATATAATTTATCTTAAATGGTGAAAGTATGGATAGGAAAGCGCGCTATCCGGCTGGACTCGCTGACCATCGATTACTCTAGGGCGGAGTCTGTCTGACGGGGAGCGGATGTTACCGGCACCGCATCCCCAGTCAACATAGCGCACATTTTACACTGCTTCACCTTGCCGCAGGACCCATCCACACACATTTCCCTTAGTAAACGAGAAAAAGCGGACCAATTCAGGAGGCAGGAAAGAAAGAGGGTGGAGCTCGCAGCTGAGCCATCGGCTTCAGGGGGAATCGGCCCCTGTTTTCGTTGTAGGGGAATGGGAGGAGAGGGGAAAGAAACAGGGGACAGGAGAGAGGGAAAGCCAGAAGTAGCGGCAGGGGATTCGCCCGCCCCTGCGTATGCCGCCAGGTGATTCTTTGCCAGCTGAATCGCCTTCTCCACCATTTCTGGCCTCTGGCACTGGTCGGGACGAAGTGATCCAGAACATCGTCCATGCTCCGGTTCTTTTCCTCAGCCATCACCGGCATGCGTTGTGGAGCTGCTGGGCAAACGCAAACGGTCAGCTGACCTCGAAGTGTCAGTGTGCGGAATCCCTGCCGGTGCTGCTCTGGGGCCTGTCTCACTCGCAGGAGGATCACCCACTTCAGGACATCGTACTCCAGTATGCGATCAGCCAGCGAGTTGGGCTTTCCCGGAAAGTAGCGGCGCAGGCGAAGGGCTCACTCCGAGCCTGTCCACTTCCCGCCTACGGTCACGCACTTGAATAGCTACAGGAAGGCCTCGACATTGTCCTGCAAGCCCATCTTATTCAGCGGGATGGTAGGCGTAGGGTTCGGGAATGCCGCCCGGTCCTCTGCCTATGCTCGGGCCACTTCCTGGAACCGCTGTTCCTGCTCGGCACACACCTGGAAGAGGGCTTGGTGTTGGGTTTGTTGGGGCTCGGCAAGCAACTTCACTAGCCCTGCCAACGGTGATGATTCCATATTTTCGTCCTGCGTTCTGTCCTGGGTTTCGGCACCACTGAAGGGAGAGCGTATGGTTTGGGGAAAGGAATGCCATGACGGCACAGGACAGGTTCAGAATCAACAAAATCCTTTATTTTTATGTTCACTTTGTGCTCAGTGTCTCAGTCATTCATTCTCCAGGACACACACACACAAATCCTTACACTCCTCCTTAAATGCTCCCTCTGATCACTGCAAGAGAGAGAACACTCATTAGTCAGAATTCCCTTCAGGTGAGTCATTCCCGTGTCTACCTGCTTCCGGCCTCACACTCCATTCACAAACCGGCGCTCGGCTCTGCCCCCGCTGCCACAATGACAATAACCCTAAGCCCACAGTCAAGACAACAAAATGGGCTTATTGACAACTCTGTGAATATCCTTGAGTGGTCCAGACTGAGCCCTGACTCTGAAAGAGTTAAAAGTGTTCAGCTTAAGAGGATTTGCCATGAAGGAAGACAGAAAATCCACTTATCTACAGTAGATGTACAAAGCTTGTAGAATCATGGGTAAAAGGTCTAAATCATTGTGATTATTTATTTACATATTTTATTTATTTATTTTTTTTTATGTACAAACTGAGATTTCTGAGTGTACATTATGAGTGTACTGACTGTGAAGAAATAAGAAAAAAAAAACTTATTTAAACAATTGTAGTTTCAGGCTGCAACATACAATTTAAAAAAGTAAAAGGGGGTCTGAATACTCTCTGAATACACTGTACATAAATGAGGCATGCAATTAGAATGCGCATAACTCATGCCTGTTAAAAAACTTTTTAAAACATACTACTGAAAAACAACTGTTTCCATGCATTGTGTTTGGCGATGAGCCAAACTGGCAGTGACTCTCATATTTGGTGAGAGAGACAGAACCACAGTGTAATAATGCTTGGTAAACTTGCATGACACACATACACAGCATTAACTGTGATGAAGGAAAATCTGCAAATACAGGGTTTTTTTGTAAATGTGACCCTCGTGTTATTTAAACATTTGCCTGTCTATCATGTCTTCTTTCATGGACTCATGCACCAGGGTTCTTCAGTGCTGTTCAAACCCAGGATGTTGGAAGATTTAAAAACCATCATGGAAGCCTCCTGAGGCAGTGTGAGTATTGACAAGCACGGAGTCGCAAGTCAAAGGCAGATCCATACAAAACAAGCATTAAGAGCACACCTGTTGCTGATAAGACTATTCAGTACACCCTCTTTCAGTGTCTGGCAATGAAAATAAAAGGAGATAGATACAAACTTTGGGAGAGAAGCGGGCAGAGTTGACGACAGACATGGTGACGTGAGGGAAAGAGGAGGATGCTGAGTGAAGACATGCTGATCCGAGTTTGGGCGCAGGTTTCTGGGTCGGCGTCAAGGGAAGATGGGCAGGACTGAGAGAGTGTGTGTTTCCCCTGGCCTGAAGTCAAGTGAAAGAAATCACCTGGGAAAGAGTGGAAAATAAATTAAAAAAACTCTCTCTGGATTACCTGTCATCTCTTTCTTTCAACCCAAAACCAGTTGGTCTCTTACACTTCCCCACTAGAAAATTGTCAAATCCATTATTTACCTTAAGCAACACCAAGTGTTACTCATTGCTCCTCAGGTACACATTGACACTGTCAAAGCAAAGTGGCTCTAGAAACCTCTGGCAGGAACTTAGAAATTTAACAGATTATAATTGAAAATTAACATCTACACTTACTTTACAGATGCAGTTCAATGCTTATGGAACTAGCAGTGCTAATAGGGCAATTATTATTGTGCTATTAGTGCTTATTCTGTTATTAGCATGAATTGCTGAATGCTGAATGAAAATTGGGAGTGCAACGGGACCAGGTGGCATCACAAAGTTATTAAAACCTGCACTGGCCAGTTGCGGAAATAAGCACACATGTTTACAGATATAATCAACCTCCCCCTGAATGGGAATGTATTATTCAGCCAGATAGATCACTTTATTATATATATATATATATATATATATATATATATATATATATATATATATATATATATATATATATATATATACACATATAAGTACATAATACAGATGCACTGGGACACATCATCAGTGATGTATCCTGGGGTCATTGGGTGTTTCGTCCAGGCGACCTAGCCGGGGTTGATCAGACTCCGGCCTGTGTCCCAGTAGCAATTGGGTTCTGCCCTCTTAATACAAAGCCATTTAGTGGCTATCTCTGTGGCTTCAGTTGCGGTTCTAATTGCCTTCCTCTTTGCCTCCCCAGTAATTCCTAGTAAAGTGAGCACTTTGCAGAGTGAATGCCCTGCAAAACCTCTACAGCCCACCTCCAATGGTTCACAATGAGTTTTCCAGCCCTGCCTTCTACACTCTTCAGCTAACTCTTGGTATTAGCCCGCTTCCTCTCTTTGGCCTCTTCCATGCGCTCTTCCCAGGGCACAGTCTTCTTCTTCTTTTGGCTGCTCCCATTAGAGGTCGCCACAGCGGATCATCTGTCTCCATACCACCCTGTCCTCTACATCTGCCTCTTTCACACCAACTACCTTTATGTCTTCCCTCACCACATCCATGAACCTCCTCCTTGGCCTTCCTCTTTTCCTCCTACCTGGTGGCTCCATCCTAAGCATTCTTTTACCAATATAATTCATGTCCCTCCTCTGCACATGTCCAAACCATCTCAATCTCGCCTCCCTCACCTTGTCACCAAAACATCCTACCTGCGCTGTCCCTCTAATAAACTAATTTCTAATTTTGTCCATCCTCGTCACTCCCAACGAAAACCTTAACATCTTCAGTTCTGCTACCTCCAGCTCCACCTCCTGTCTTTTACTCAATGCCACTGTCTTGTATGTAATCCATACAACATCGCAGGTCTCACCACAGTCCTATAAACTTTCCCATTCTTGCAGATACCCTACTATCACAAATCACTCCTGTCACTCTTCTCCACCCACTCCACCCTGCCTGCACTCTTTTCTTTACTTCTCTAACACACTCTCCATTACTTTGCACTGTTGACCCCAGGTACCTGAACTCCTCCACCTTCTCCAGCTCTTCTCCCTGCAACCGCACCACTCCACTGCCCTCCCTCTCATTCACACACATGTACTCTGTCTTACTCCTACTGACCTTCATTCCCCTTTTTCCAGCGCATATCTCCACCTCTCCAGGCTCTTCTCAACCTGCTCCCTACTCTCACCGCACAGTGAGCTCCAATAAAATCAGTTGCTTGGTGGAATCTGAGATAATCATGAAGTCTGGACGAAGTTGTGTAGACGTTATTCTGGTAGGGATCTTCAGCCATTTATCTAGATCTATATATACTGTGTATATATATATATATATATATATATATATATATATATATATATATATATATATATATATATATATATATTGTAGTGCCTCGCTCGCGTGCTGGGATGAACACACACACACCAGAGATCTGAATGTCAAAGAAAAAATCACAGGGGGTTTTATTTATAGTTTTACAGGAGTGCCGGAGGAAAGAAGAAGTGAAATTTTGCATAAGACAGCGAATTTAGTCCTTAATGCCGTGCCGCTGGAGCTTCTGACGTAGCGCCGCCCCAAATTGCCATTGTTCGCGGCCACGACCCGTCCGGGGAAAGCTGAGACCCAAACCTGTCTGTGCGAATGGGTGCTCGGTGTCCTCAGCACGTAGAGGACTTTACACAGTCGTCGGAAGAGAATCGGCATATTCGCGGCCACTCCGCCCTGCTGCCATGTGCTCTGCAGCTTCCCACAACACGGGTGCTGATATGGCGCTGTCCATCCAGCACCTCTCTGGTTGTCGTGTTCGGAGCGCTTGCCTGCGATGTGATGCCGCCTTCACAGTACCCCCCCCTTGAGCTCCGAACCTTCTGCCAGCAAAGATCGAGCCCAGAGACTGTGCCTTCGTGAGAGAGCGTCTGCATTGCCGTTCATGGTTCCAGCCCGGTGCCGTACCTGGAATGAGAAGTCTTGGATCGACAAAAACCAGCGGGTTACTCTGGCATTAGAATTTTTTGCTCTCACCATCCATTGCAGAGGAGCATGGTCCGTTACCAGGGTAAACTGTCGGCCCTCTAGGTAGTAGCGCAGTTCTTCAACCGCCCATTTGATGGCCAGGGCTTCCCGCTCTACCACAGCGTACCTTTGTTCCGCTGGCATCAGTTTCCTGCTGACATACAGCACTGGGTGTTCTTCCCCATTGAAGCTCTGTGAGAGGACAGCGCCCAGACCGGTCTCCGACGCATCTGTGTGGACCACGAACGGCAAACTAAAGTCAGGGTTTTGCAGCACCGGCTCGCTGGTCAGTGCCGTCTTAAGCGCCTGAAACGCCTGCTCCGTCCTCTTTGACCACTGGACCCCCTCGGGCTGTCCCTTCTTTGTAAGATCTGAGAGGGGGGATGCTATGGAGGAGAAGTTAGGCACAAACCTCCTATAATAGCTCGCCAACACTAAGAAAGCACGTACCTGTTTCTTCGATGTGGGGCGGGGGTATGCCTTCACTGCCTCTATCTTCTTCTCTTGCGGTTTTAAAAGGCCCCTGCCAATACGGTATCCCAGATACTGTGCTTCGGTCAGCCCCAAGTGGCATTTCCGCGGGTTTGCCGTCAGTCCGGTCTTCCTGAGCTCTCTCAGCACTTCACGTAGATGGTGGAGATGGTCTGCCCACGTTCTAGAATGCACGACTACGTCGTCCAGGTAGGCAGCTGCGAAGTGCTGATGAGGCCGTAGGACTATATCCATGAGTCTCTGGAAGGTAGCTGGTGCTCCATGGAGGCCAAATGGGAGGACTCAGTACTGCCAGTGACCGTTAGCCGTGCTGAAAGCCATTTTAGCCCTGGCCTCCGGGGCCAGCGCTACCTGCCAGTACCCTTTTCGTCAGGTCCAAATTGGAAATAAATCTGGGCCTTCCCAGCCATTCCACGAGGTCGTCCACTCTGGGTAGCGGGTAGCTGTTGAACTCCGAGACCTGGTTAAGCTTACGGAAGTCGTTGCAGAGCCTTAAGCTCCCATCCGGCTTTGGCACCACCACTATGGGGCTAGACCACGGACTGGCCGAGTGCTCGATTATACCATCTAGCAGCATCTTCTCCACCTCCTCTTCAATAGCCCGGCGGCGGGCCTTTGGGACCCTGTAGGGACGTTGACGAATTATCACCCCCAGTGGTGTTTTAATTTCGTGCTGCACCAGGTGGGTCATACCAGGAGTCGCAGAGAACACATCCGAAAACTGGCCCGCCAGTTCTGTCAGGTTCTGCTGTTGCGCCGGCATTAGCTCCTCCCCTGCCGACCAAGGCCCACTCGAGCGGATCTGTGGGGGATATGCAGAGGGCTGACACCACCGGGTTAGTCCCAACCCATTTTTTCAACAGATTAACATGATAGAGTTGAATATCTTTTCTCTTACCCGGCTGTTGCAGGCGGTAGTTCACTGGACCGACTTTCTCAAGGACTGTGAACGGGCCCTGCCACCGGGCTAAAAACTTGCAGGTCGAAGTCGGAACCAACAGGAGGACCCGATCGCCCGGGTTAAATTCCCTCTGTTGAGCCGGTCGGTTGTATACTCTCCGATGCTCAGCCTGCGCCTGTTCCATATGCTCCTTCACTATTGGGGTCCACCTTCTGTATGTGCTCCTGCATTTCCTGGACATACTCAACCAGCGACCGATATGGCGAGGGTTGCTCCTCCCACGCCTCTTTGGCCACGTCCAACAGCCCCCGAGGTCTTCTACCAAACAGGAGCTCAAACTGTGTAAACCCCGTTGATGCTTGTCTCCCTTACAGCAAACAATACATATGGGAGCAGGAGGTCCCAGTTTCTCCCCTGCTCGTCTACCACCCGTCGGAGCATTCGCTTCAGTGTCTGATTAAAACGCTCTCCCAGCCCGTCCGTCTGTGGGTGGTACACTGATGTCCTGACGTGTTTTACCTGCAACAACCGACAAAGATCCGCCATTAATTTAGAGACAAACGGTGTACCTTGGTCTGTAAGCAGATCCTTCGGGATTCCCACTCTGCTGAAAAAGAGCATCAGCTCCTGGTCGTGGCCTTTCTCAGCGGGACTGCTTCGGGGTAACACGTGGCGTAGTCCACCATGACGAGGATATACTCGTGACCTCTTGCGGATTTCGGAAGTGGCCCCACCAGGTCCATGCCGAGCCTTTCAAGGGAACCCTGATGATCGGGAGTGGTATAAGGGGGGCTGGGGGCGGCTTGGTGGGTGAGGTGTGTTGACACGTGGGGCAGCCCTGACAGAAGCGACGTACCTCCGCCTCCATGCCCGTCCAATGGAACCTGTCCCTTATCTTTTCCAGCGTGTTCCTTGGCCCCAAATGTCCACCCAACGGGTGCGTGTGAGCTAGGTGCATCACAGAGCCCGTCTTTGTTTTCGGGAGCACCAACAGGTCACAGTCCCCGACCCGTCCCCGACGTTCCATGTGGTAGTACAGGAGCCCGTTTTTCACCGTGAAGTACAAGTGGGGCAGCGGCTGGCCATTATCACCCCCCACCTGTACCACTTGGTTCCAGCAATATTTAAGGCTGTCGTCTTTCCTTTGTTCCAGCCCGAAGTTGCCCTCACGGGAGGCCTGGTGACACACATTGAAAAGAGGATTATCACCATCAACACCAGACTCACCCTCTGCACCAGTGTCCTGCGTTTCTTGCTCGTGAGCCATCAGTGCCGTATGGGTCCGTTTCCCCGACCTACGCAGCAGTTTCCGGTCCCCACCACGTCTCGACGTCCTGCGAGCGATCGCCTGCTGTCTCTGGAACCCCGGCCAGTCCCTGCCCAAGAGCAGGGGCACAGGTAGATTAGGAACCAAACCAATTACAAGCGGCCACTCACCTCCACCATTCGCCACACGGACTCTGACGGTGGGCACCTCATGCACGTCTCCGTGCACACACGCAACTGGTATAGATCCCATTCTCTTGGTCCCCCTGGCTATGACTGAGGGCCTGGCCAGTGTGACGTTACTGCCAGAGTCTAGCAGCGCCTCTGTGATTCTACCATCCAGTTTCACACTGAGGGTCGGCGACCGGGGCTGTGTAGTCGCATGCATGGTGCAGCCGGCCAGCCATGGTTTTCTGAACTGGGCCGCCAGCCCCGCACCTGGATCGGAGGGCATGGGTTCATCTTTTGGAGGAAACACTCCGGTGTCAGCCCTGCTGGCCCTCCGTTCCTGCCGGTCGCTGTTCCATTCTCGGCGCGAATGAACTTGCCGTGGCTGGTAGCGCCCTGCATTTCCCTCCAGGCTCAATGTGGACAGCGCGCACTCCAATGCTGGGGTTTTCCGGATCTCGCATCCCCTCAGCCTTCCGTTCCTCGGGGGGCAATGCTCTTATGAACTTATCAATGGCCACCCTTTCCACGATTTCGCCGGCAGTTTTCCTTTCCGGTTGGAGCCACCTATTTGTAATCCATATCAGATTTTCCATTTGGGTCCTCGGAGCAATGTAGGGTTTGTACCCCCACTTATGGAAGTCCGCTGCGGCACTTCTCAGTGACAGTCCATAACGGCCCAGTATTTCTTCCTTTAGCAAATCATAGTTGTCCGCCGATTCTACTGGGAGGCTGTAGTAAGCCAGTTGGGCATCCCCCGTGCGGTAGGGCGCTACGAGCCACGCCCACGCACGTTTCGGCCATCCTTCGTGTACTGCAGTGCACTCAAAAGTATGTAGAAATGTTTGTGGGTCGTCTTTCGCAGTCATTTTGGCAAGTAGGCGTTCCGCCTCCTGAGCCGAGCTGAAGACGGGATTTCTGTCCTCTGCATGCTTTTTCCGTATTTCCAGGAGTTCTTGAGTAACTACATGGACTCCTTTTGCCAACTCCTGCACGACTGTCTGTTGCTGAAGGTTTGATTCCAACAGGTGTTTCAAAACAGGATCCATGGTGTGTGACGGGGCGGAGATTTCACGTTTCCGTGTTCAAAGACCCGCGTTCTCCACCAATGTAGCGCCTCGCTCGCGTGCTGGGATGAACACACACACACCAGAGAGCTGAATGTCAAAGAAAAAATCACAGTGGGTTTTATTTATAGTTTTACAGGAGTGCCGGAGGAAAGAAGAAGTGGAATTTTGCATAAGACTGCGAATTTAGTCCTTAATGCCGTGCCGCTGGAGCTTCCGACGTAGCGCCGCCCCAAATTGCCATTGTTCGCGGCCACGACCCGTCCGGGGAAAGCTGAGACCCAAACCTGTCTGTGCGAGTGGGTGCTCGGTGTCCTCGGCACGTAGAGGACTTTACACAGTCGTCGGAAGAGAATCGGCGTATTCGCGGCTGTAGCTCGCGCTGCTCTCGTCGCTGTCGCTGCTTCCTGTCAAGAAAAAAAGGAGACAAATCTTTCGTTAGTTGGAAGCCAACCATCTCCCCTGTGTGCTCCTTAGTGGATCCTTTTATATCCCCCCTTCTCCTTGATGAGCATGGGGAGGTAGCGTTCTCGTCATGAGCTTCCAGCCGTGCCTCGTTATGCCACTCCGCCCCGCTGCCATGTGCTCTGCAGCTTCCACAACACGGGTGCTGATATGGCGCTGTCCATCCAGCACCCCTCTGGTTGTCGTGTTTGGAGCGCTTGCCTGTGATGTGATTCCGCCTTCACTATATATATATATATATATATATATATATATATATATATATATATATATATATATATATATATATATATATATATATATAATATTTTATTATTATTTATTATTATTTTTTAATTCTCTGCAGTTATATTCTATTTTATTATATATTTTATTCTATTTCTTTATTCTATTTTCATGATTAATTTTGAATTCTTTATTATTTTTATGAACTGGATGAACTGTTTTTTCTCAGAATAGCTGGCACTCATTTTCTTGCAGTTGTATCTGGTAAAGCTAATGATTAGAGACATTGGGTCCAAAATGATCTCAACCAATAATTTTACTTTAAATGGGAAAGAAACCTGGTTTGCTGGCTTTACACTGGGCATAGAAGGTGACTGCCCAGTGGGCAATCTTTGGTAAACAAAACTGGTGCTGCAAGATGAACCGAACGTGGGGTAAAGTCGCCCGATGACCAGACCCCATAAAGCCTGTTGGTCATCATATTGAATGGTTTTAGATATTACTGTAAAGAAGAAGAATACAACTAATTAACCCAAATTTCTGTGTTTAAATCCTAAATCTGTGATATTTCGTTAAATTAAGTACAATCAACCAAATGCAAATAAATGAGTTGAATAAACAACTGTTTATATTTGAGTAACTTTATACTTTTGTCCATTTTTAATCAACATCCTCTTTATTATTGCAGACAAAAAAATACAGTATTATTCCTTTTCCCTTTGGATAGAAGGTGTCAGCTAAACATTATTACAAAAGCATTATTAATATTTATATTATTAAAGCAATCAGAATTAATATAACAACTGACATATGGTAAAGGAATATATCGAAAAAATATATTGAAAAGGTAAAGCAAAAAATATATACAATTATGTTCTATTAAATAAGTGTGTAAAAATAAACAACAAGCAATAATGAAAAATTTGCTGCAAACACACTACATTCATTTCTTTGTATATCTGTATTATACTAAAATTGCAGCAGGCAGTGATCTGCTATATCAGGATATACACAATGACCTTAACTAAGATATGAGTTTAAATGTCATAAGAACAATTTAGAAGTAAACGTAGAATGAATATTCAACATATTTAGACGGAATAAGAATGTGGGTAATGAGCTTTGTTTTTGATGAGCTAAGGACTAGCTGAAACTAGATTATATATGCAACAGTTGCAGTTCACCTGTCAACAGTCCATTCTACAACCTCTAAAGGCATTTCAAACTAATTGTTAAATCTGAAACCCAATAGAAAGATTAACAGAACATTATGTAATTAATTTATTCTTTCATCTTGTATAGCTGTGCTACTGAATTTGCCAAAAACTTATTTCACTGTTGCTGTACAGAAGTAATGTCATCCTCCATACCCAGTGGTCCCCATGTGTCTTATTCACAGACTTGGATACATGTCTCACTGCAGGGAGAAAAAGAGATTCCTTCTGATTCTTCAACCCCATTTCCAGAAATGTTGGGACACTATAAAATGTAAAAGAATACAGAATGCACTGATTTGCAAATCTCATAAACTCATTTATCCAGAACAAAAACAAAAAAACATATCAAAAGTTAAAGCTGAGGGAATTGAACAAAAAATGTCATTTTCAATTTTATGTCTGCAACACAACAATATCAAAAATGTGGACAACTAAAGTCTGGAAAAAAATGTGTTATTTTGCAACTAATTCAGGTCAGTATATTATTGGGTATAAACAGTGTATCTTAGAGTGGCAGAGTTTGACCAATCTGTGAAAGACTTCCACAAACTGTAGAACAATTTACATCTTGCACAGCATTCATACAAACGTTTTTGGATTAAAGATTATATAATTTGCTTTTAGACGTTAAGGTACATAAACTATTTATTTACTACTTCTGAGAAATAAATATTTATGGCATTTGGTAGATGCCATAACAACACATCACACTTTTCGTGCTACGGCACATTATACACTGGACTTGCACAGCACAGTGCACTTTACATTTCATATTTTCTTTTTCATATTTATTTCATATTTTTATATTCTTATTTTTATACCACACCATTCCGCACAAAGACACTTTACACCACACCTTACTGCACACGGACACTCATGGACAATCAAAAACCATGCCTAACTTGTTTACTGTTGTTTACTGCTTAACTGCACACTGCCATAAACATTTTTTGTGTATGTGTATATATATGTATATATGTATATGTATGTATATATATATACATATATATTTATATATCTTTATATCTTTATTTATCTGATTCTTTTTCTTGTTATTATATTTTTCTTTAAAATTTTGTTATTATATTTATAATTTTTATTCTCTTTTTTACCCCATTTTATTCCCTCATGCCGGACCGTCGTTAAAAGCATTTCACTGCATGTCGTACCCTGTATGTATGTGTATGTGACAAATAAAATTTGATTTGATTTGATTTGATTTGCCCTTATCCAGTGTACTTCAAGGATTAATGCAGTTGAGGGTTAAAGACCTTACTAAAGTAACCAGAAGTGGCAAATTCCGATCAGAAGTCCAACATCTTTAGCACTAAGCTATCACTTCTCCAACATTAAATGATCTCAAAGCCTTTTCCCTGATTATGGCATTTATTAGATTGCTTTGATTATGGCATGCATACAAACCATAGACCTGAACAACTAAAGCAACACCAGATGATAAAACTGTTATTGCAGGTGGTACAGTAGTCACTCGGCATGATGGTTACATCATTTTATCCACCTCTCCTTTTACCCTGATGCTTCCATTACTCTGGAACAACATACATCTGGACTCATCAGACTGCAAGACATTTTTCTCTCGCACCACAGTCCAGTCTCAGAGTCCAGTTGCTCCCGAACAAACTTCTCAATGAGGTCATTTTTACTCTAGTGGTTAAAAGATGAACTGCAAAACATCATTCAAGATTTCAATGTTTTGTAGTTCACCTCATAACCACTAGAGCAGAAATGCTACCCAATACATATTTCTTATTATAATATAATATAAATATTTCATATTTCAATTTGTTGTAATCAGTTGTACCTTCATGTTAACCTTCAGCTCTGAGTAAAGAGTGTCAGCATCACCACTGGCTTTTTCTAAAAAGAACATAATTTGAATTAATCTCAAGAAGAAAAGAAAAACAATCCATCTCATTAGTTATATCTGTACCTTTTTTTCTCACAGATTTTTTCTTTGTTATAAGTTCTATTTCATCATAAGTCACATCACCACAACTGGATTCAGCATCAACATCTGCAGAGAAAACACCATCACGATGTTTACCAGCTTATAACACATTGATAAAGTCTCTATTGTTGTTTCTTTAGTAGCAGTAATTTCATTGCTTTCAGCATGGAGCAGTTTTTCAGGGTGGTGATGATAAATGTAATAAATGACTGTGTATACTGGAGTCTGCCCCACAAGTTGTGTATATAAATTGTTGTGGCATTAAAAAAACACTACCATTCTTCTTTTTCTTCATGACCTGTGCATAAGTCACATCGATGCTCTCAGCTGTTTCACCTGAGCACAGGGCAGAGTGTTAATCATTATTAAACACTTCTCTTCTTTAATATCTAGTATTAATCTACTGTATAATTAAGCTTCTGAATGGTGTGGAAATGCTTGATATAATCTACCCGTTCCACTCGTATCCCCCTGATCCACAGTGGCATAAATATTAACACTTCCTACAGAAAATAGAATGAAGAAAAAAGAAAATCAGAAAATATATAAAAATATGTTTACTGACCATGTGTAGAAAAAACATTTACAGAGACAGAGTCTGACCAGCCTGAAGTGGTGTGTCCCCTGACTGAGAGTCTTCAGCTCCTGACTGGCTTTGATTCTGCTCCAATGTTTGATTGGTTTTCTGCTTTTCTATAGAGGGAGAAAGAGTCTACATCTAAATAGGGTATAAATAGTAATGAAACACGATCGTCTAGAACTATAATTATAAACTTCAGATTTAAACAACATCTAAACAATGAGGAATAGTTACAAATATAAACTACGTATAAAATGCTAATAAATACTAATATTAGATTGGGATTTATGTTGTTAGGATTAAAGTACACCTACTTTAATTTATTAATAAATTAAAGTACACCTACTTTTATTTATTATCAACATAATCACCATATGTAATCTAGACTCAGCGCATATTAATTTAAAGTTTTATCAAGGTAATAGTTTCATATAAATCAATGTGATTTATTGTCTTTTATATACTCAAAGTAAGCATTACATTCTATTCTATTCTATCTTAATAAAACAATAATCAGACCTTTCTTTATTTTACAGCACCACAGCAGGATCATTACGATAAATAAAATGATGAACAAAAAAGCCAAACTCAGTCCAATAACCATAACGACTGTACCAGTTCTGGATCCAGGACCTGAGATTTAGGAAGGAAAGAGAGCAAAATGTAAAGACAAAACTGTGTTTTTAGGAGCAAATCAAATGAAAAAAAAATTATTTCTCACGTCTGACTGAGACCCAGATAGTCATTGAATTTCCTCTCTTTGAGTATTTACAGCTGTAAAAACCTTCATCTGACTTTGACACTGTATGGATGATCATCTCTACTGTAGTCTGGTTCTGGACGACTAATCGACCTTTATAGAAATCTGATCGGAGATTTGAGGAATTTGTGTTGCGAATTAAACAGCGTAGAGTCAGAGGATGTCCCTCAGGCACAGGATGGACAGGACTCTCCAGGATCACATCACCTTCTAGAAGTGAGAATTTGCAGACTGTTTAGTTTCAATGTGAAAGTCATCAGTTTGTTTGTGTTCTGTGCTGTTAAACTTTATGAAAACACGTTTGATAAAGAATAATATTTGAGCTGTGTTACATCCTCATTCAGCAGTTTATTTGTTCTACCAAAACTGATTCAGCTCAGGAGTGAAATGTAACTGTTCCAGTCTCTTGCTATTTTCAGGAAACATTAAAATTACAAAACTTTCAGAACTTTTATAACAGAGACAAAACAGTTAAGTGCATCTTGTCAAACAATTATCCCATTTAGAAACCCAGAGTTCTGAATATTCTGTAATTAAACCTTTCCCTGGTTTCCTTTAACAATAATCAAAGAACATAACGACTCACCATGAACTGTGATGTTGACAGGATTAATGTTTTCCCCAGTTTCTGACTCACACCAGTAAACTCCAGTGTCTGATGTGAAGAGGAAGCTGATGTTAAATGTAGACCCTAAACTTAATTCCCCATTGTGAACAATTTGCCAGTTTCATTTTTTGCATGTATCGTCTCACTGTCCATCTTTTTGAAGAGTGACTCTGGTCCTCACAGCTCAGTGAGAGAGAGTGATTAGAAAAGTGTTGAGATCTGTTGGGACTGATGATCAGAGATACTGGAGGAGATTCACCTTAAACACAGAATATTATAATTCATATGCATTATTAGAATTGTGTTTTCATGGCATAAATTGCAGTGAACACATTTACACCATCTTTAATTAAACAGTGCTATATGAATAAGAATAATCCTCTACCACTGCTCAGGGCTCTTCAACTGCTTTTAACATTCATCACTGAGGAGGGTGAATATAAAGATATTTACACTAAACATTAACACAGCTCAGATTCTTTATTTACAGTATTAATGTTGTGGATTTCTTTTTACTCATGCATCTACATTTAACACTCTCACACCAGTGTTGTTATGTGACCTTACCAGTGATCCATAGTGGCTTGAGATTGCTGTTCTTTGTGGAAAATGCTGGGTTTCCTCTCTCTCCTCTGCACCTATAAAGTCCTGTGTGATTTAGAACAACATGACTAAGAGTGTAGGAACCTCCAGATCCTCTGTTGCTGTCTGAGAGGAGCAGCAGCTTGTACTTGATGTGACTGTCATTGACTTTACATGGAACAACTTTGTGAAAGCTGAATGTCCAGTCTGAAAAGGAATCTTTAACCTTACAGCTTAGAGTCACTGAGTCTCCTTCAGTCAGCCAGTTCTTTGAAGATACACTCAGTAATGGTTGTGGTTTCTCTGTTGTACAGGAAATACAAGATACAATTATATATACATATATACATATATTTTTTATAATTAAAACTGTAATATAATTATTAACAGCCTTTGTTTCAATGTTGTGGTAAAAGAAGTTTAAAAAAAATGCTTATGTTCACAAATTATGTTCTTATGACCTGGTTAAAATCCTGGTGTTACCACAGACTCACCTTAAACATTCAGTGTAACAGCATCACTGAGCTCTAAAGGCTGAGAGTCATTTTTTTCTCCTCTGCAGGTGTAGTTACCAGTGGAGGTGTTTTTAACAGAGTTGATATGGATCTCTGGCGTTGTGCTGTTTTTATAGACTTTATTATCCTTCATCCAGTTGTATGTCCACTCAGTGTCTCCTCCTTCATGAATGTCACATTTGAGCATAACATTTTCTCCTTTGTACACTTGTTTATCAGGTCGAATGGACAACACAGCTTTCTGTGTCCCTACGATTAATAAATATAATTATTATCAATAAACACAAAAAGTTTACTATTTATTTAAGTAAGGACGGATACAGCACAAGACAGAGGTTTTTGCCCTACAGGTATAGAACATCCTTTAAGTTAGTGTTCAGGATTCAGAGACAGTCTCAGTATTTAAATCTAAGTTAAAGGTCATGTGGTCTTGCTGAAGTCCCTGTTTGTAATATTAACCATTTCTGGCTTTCAAAACTGCCTGCTGCATTCTGATGACCCACTTGAAGTTGCTTTCACCTGAAAATCATATGCAGCTGCAGAGGATGGCTCCACAGACACTCTAAATTCAACTGTGAATTATATTTTTTGGTCACCCTAAATACTGTACATGCTATAACCAGTTTAGTTCATAGAGTATCATAAAATTTTAGACTCTCAAGTTTGAACAGTTGATAACTTCATTAAATAAATTATAGTTTAATTCTCACTACAGGGTGCCATTAGTCATGTTTTTAATGCTCTCTGTTGTATGCTGTTAGAAGAGTAATGATTTCTAATAACACAATTCTATGTGAATGAATCTGGTTTCTCGTTGCAACAGTGTGTCAGAATCCAAATTGAGTTCAAATTGAATATGAGATTAACTGATATGAGAGAAATATCCTGAAAGCAACTGAAATAGAAAATTCTGCATAGTAATGTGCAAATATCTTCCTGCTCAGCTCCAATCTAAATCAGAGACATATACTTTACATTTATTTATTTTGTGTAACTACAATACATAATATATAACCATATTCACCTTCAGCATGGGGCATTGTTATGAGTACAATCAGCACTGAAAGAACAGAAACAGAGAACATGATTCAGTGTATAATTAAAACCAGTCGATATTTAAGAAAACTGTTTTGTGGTCAAAATAAATCTACATTTGAAATTCTTTTTGGCCACTATGAAAGCCATACTCATTTCCAGACTAGAGAGGAGAGGAATTAGTTCAAATGCCTGCATTTCTGATGTTATAATGTGCACATTAGAGCATATGGAATGGGCAGCATACACATCTGGGACGACACCAAAATGCAATCTAGATGGCATCTTTCTTCAGGGAAGGCCTTGCATATTTAAGCAAGACAATGCTAAACTGCATACTGCATCTTTAGCAATAGCATGGCCTCATAGTAGAAGAGTCTGGGTGCTGAACTGACCTACATGCAGTAGAGATATCTTAAACACATGTTGGTGTTGCCTCATGAAAGCAAAAAAATGACAAAGAAAACCCAGGACTGTTGAGCAGGTAGAATCATGCATCAGACACAAATGGGAGAACAATCCTTGCCCACAACTCCAGAAAATGGTCTCCTGGGTTTCCAAAAAGAGTATGCTAAACAGTGGTAAACATAATGCTGCCTTAAGGTGTTGGGTCCATCAAATTAAAAAAATCCTTAAAACGGTACATTTCCTCACCTTAAACATTTGATATGTTTTCAATGCTCTATTGTGAATAAAAAGGTTTATGAGATTTACAAACTGTTGCATTCTGTTTACTTTAGATTTTACACAGTGTCCAAAGTAATTTGAGATCAGGGTTATATAACAAATATATTTAATTCTTATGTCATGGGGTGACAATAATTGCTTTTTTGCTCATATATACTGAGGGTGGCAATATTAGTGAAGCGAACTGTATATAAGCTTTAAATCTTGGCGTTTTCAAACAAACTTTACTATCTATCTATCTATCTATCTATCTATCTATCTATCTATCTATCTATCTATCTATCTATCTATCTATCTATCTATCTATCTATCTATTTTTTCTCTTTTCTTTTTTTTCTTCTTCTTTCAGCTGCTCCCATTATGGGTCGCCACAGCGGATCATCCGTCTCCATACCACCCTGTCCTCTGCATCTGCCTTTTTTCTCTTTTAATAATCCTAAATTCTTTTTGTCTTCCTTACTGGTGCCTGCAGCCAGTTACCTCGACTATCACTAGTGTTGTCTATATTCATTGCCTCTTACTCTATCATATCTCTGTACCTTTACTCTGTTTGTATTATAAGCACTATGCCGGCTGTGTGTCTGCCTTTGAGCACAGGTGAGGACTCGTTCGAGTTGCAAACAGTTGGAGATGGAGGCTTTGGAGAAACATTTCCGAGCTGCATACAAAGCATGCCCAGCTGGAAACACGCATGCGCACTCGTCCCAGGTAAATTCCCTGGTTGAATCTAACGCTCCCAGCACCTCAACTCCGCGTGCTTCTCTGCCCAGGCCCAGCGCACCGACAGCGCGGCCCACCCAGGTATCGATCACTCCGGCACCGGTGCACCACGGAACTTGGATGCGGCAGCAGCGGAAGCCATGAGCCAAGCCCCAGTCGAGGACATCTCCCCCGCCATCTCAGCCTTCGATATCTCGACCGAGAACCGCTTCGCCCCTCTCCGCGAGACGGAACATGATACCATGATTCTTGAAGATTCCATCGTCCAGCATATCCGCGCTATCGGCGCTAAAGGTAAGGTGCACACTCGCTGTTTTCCTGGTGCTCATGTTCTCGATGTCGCTGCGCAGGTACTCGCGATCCTGAACGAGAAATCCAGAGCGGTTGTTCTTCATGCCGGAACGAACGACACCAGGCTAAGGCAAACAGAGATCTTAAACAGGGACTTCAGGATCCTGGTGGAGACGGTACGCAGCACATCGCCCACAACGAGGATCATAGTGTCAGGAACACTTCCCACTTGCCAGCAAGGGGCTGAGAAGTTTATTAGACTTTTAGCAGTAAATGAATGGTTACAGTCATAGTGTTAAGAGCAAAAACTTCTCTTCGTTAATAACTGGAACGGTTTCTGGGAGCGTTATAGGTTCTTCCGCCCTGATGGCCTGCACCCCAGCAGAGTTGGAGCAGCAGTGCTATCAGATAACATCTCTAGGATACTACACACCATCTGACTGGTAAGACATCAGGAAATCTTCAACTCTGAGAACACGCATACAACAGACCAAATAGTTACAAGTGAGCACACAGCCCAGTTTATAAAAACCATATCTATCCCTCGTGTAGTAAAACCAAGAATTAATTACACAAGATCCAGAAATAATCTTATTGCAGTTAAAACTGAAAAATACCAGATAAACAAACACAACAAAGTTCTAAAGTTTGGTCTTTTATACATTAGATCACTTGCACCCAAAGCACTGATTATAAATGAGATCATCACAGAGAATAATCTCGATGCACTCTGTCTCACTGAGACCTGGATTAAACTAGGTGATTATATGGGTCTAAACGAGTCGACACCGTCAGGATATGTTTATAAGCATGAGCCCCGTCAGACTGGTCATGGGGGGGGTGTAGCTACCATTTATAGTGCCTCTCCTAATGTTAGTCAGATATTAGGATTCAGCTTTAAATCATTTGAAGTGCTCGTTCCTAAAATTGTACTTTTAGACACAGTACATAGAAAACTCTGTCTCGTCACCGTGTACAGACCCCCAGGGCCCTACGCTGATTTTCTTCAAGAGTTTGCTTGGTATCTATCAGATCTCTTGATTAATTTTGAAAAAGTGCTGCTTGTAGGAGATTTTAATATTCATGTAGATGATGCAAACGATGCTCTAGGATTATCATTTGTTGACTTATCAAACTCTTTTGGGGTTAAACAAAACGTCACCAGACCAACTCCCTGTTTTAACCACACACTAGACTTAATAATATCCCACAGGGCAGACGTCACTGATATAGATATTTTATCTCAGAGTGATGACTTCGCAGACCATTACCTCATACTGTACACACTACTGGTAGAGCAGATTAGCCATATTTCACCACACTATCGACTTGGTAGGACTTTTGTTCCGACTACAAAGGAAAGATTCATAAATAACCTGCCCGATTTATCTCAATTTCCCACTAAACCCAAAACTGCTAATAATCTTGATGAAATGACTAACAACATAGACCTTATCCTCACTAGCACATTAGACACCGTTGCCCCCATCCGGTTAAAAAAGGTAAGAGAATAAGCACCTGCACCTTGGTATAATAGTCATACACATGCCTTCAAGAGAACAGCCAGTAATCTGGAGAGAAAATGGAGGGAAAATTGGAGGTATTTAGAATTGCGTATAAAGACAGTATGCTCAGCTACAGACAGGTGCTAAAAGCTGCTACAGATGAACACCGGAGCAAATTCATAGAAAATAACAAAAACAATCTCAGGTTCCTTTTCATTACAGTAGCTAAGTTAACTACAAATCAGGGTTCTGAAAAATGTGTTCCATCACAGTTGAGTAGTGAGGACTTTATGAATTTCTTTACTGAAAAAATAGATAACATGAGAAAAACAATTGTGGCAGTTCAACCCCTGAGACCATCTCCTGAGACAGTCTCACCTTCAACTCCACAACTACACTGTTTTACATGTACAGGACACGAAGAGCTGTACGATGTTATTATCAAAGCTAAATCAACAACATGTCAGTTAGATCCCATTCCAACAAATCTACTGAAGGAAGTGTTACATACAGCTGGTGAGCCTCTTCTGAATATTATTAACTCCTCACTATCTTTAGGTCATGTCCCTAAATCCCTCAAGCTAGCAGTTATTAAGCCCCTCATTAAAAAACCTAATCTGGATCCAAACACGCTATCGAATTACAGACCAATTTCAAATCTCCCATTTATGTCTAAGATTTTAGAAAGGATTGTCGCTGCCCAGTTATGTTCCCACTTGCAAGAGAACAATATCTTTGAAGAGTTTCAGTAAGGTTTTAGGCCCCATCATAGCACAGAAACTGCCCTAGTTAAAATGACTAATGACCTGTAGCTTCAGACCAAGGCTTCATTTCGCTGTTAGTTTTACTAGATCTTAGTGCTGCGTTCGACACTATAGATCATGATCTTCTCCTAGATCACTTACAGAATTACATCGGCATTCAGGGACAGGCATTAAGCTGGTTTAAATCCTATCTGTCCGATCGTTACCATTTCGTAGATTTAAATGGAGAGCTATCCAGGCTAATGCTAGTGAATTATGGCATGCCACAAGGTTCAGTTCTAGGACCCCTGCTCTTTACAATATACATGCTTACCTTAGAAAATATTATTAGAAGGCATGGAATTAGCTTCCATTGTTATGCTGATGATACCCATCTATATATCTCATTTAAACCAGGCGATACAGCTCAATTAGCTCGGATAACTGAGTGTGTTGAGAAAATAAGAGATTGGATGACCCATAACTTTCTACTTTTAAATTCTGATAAGAAAATTTCTAGTATACAAAAATCAAGTATACAGAAGCTCCAGCATCTCAACCTGCATTTAGATGGATGTTCTGTAACCACTAGCTCAACAGTATAAGACCTGGGAGTTATTTTAGACAGCAACTTGTCTTTTAAAAATCATATCAACCAAGTTACAAAAACAGCCTTCTTTCACCTTAGAAATATTTCTAAGCTAAGAATGACCGATGCAGAGAAGCTCGTCCATGCGTTTATGACCTCCAGAATAGACTATTGTAATGCATTACTAGGTGGATGTCCTGCATCATTAATAAACAAGCTTCAGTTAGTTCAGAATGCGGCATCAGGAGATCTTACTAGGTCAAGAAAATATGACCACATAACCCCAATCTTATCGTCCCTACGTTGGCTTCCTGTTAAGTTTCGAATAGACTACAAACTACTGCTACTCACTTATAAACACTAAATGGTTTGGCTCCCATGTATCTCTCCATTCTTTTAACACGCTACAATCCGTCACACTCCCTGAGATCTCAAAACTCTTGGCTTCTAGTAGTTCCTAGAATAGCAAAGTCCACTAAAGGCGGTAGAGCATTTTCACATTTAGCTCCCAAACTTTGGAATAGTCTTCCTGACAGTGTTCAGGGCTCAGACACACTCTCCCAGTTTAAGTGCAGATTAAAAACATATCTTTTTAGCCATGCCTACACATAACACGTCTCACATCATAATCTTGTGCTCCAGAACATATGATAACATGCACATTATCAACTTGCGCTGTTAATATCATGAACAGCAGCTACGCTAATTGCTCTCCACTGCTTCTCTTTCTCTCCCCATCCCGAGGCTTCCTGAGGTTTGGCCAGCTCCAGTCACGTCCCACCTCATGAAGATTATGGACTTTAAAGAAGTAGATGCCAAACTCGCAAACATCCTGAACCATCTAGAGACGTACCAGTGCCAATTGGATCCCACTACATGTGTTGAGTTTTGACATTGGACCTCCTGGATTGTTTAAAGTCTCTGGCTTGGAGAAGCTGTTGCTGGATCTGTGATGATCACAAATGTTGAGCTCAGTAGCTTCTACTTTTATACCAAATACTGCAGAAAGAACATTTACTTATAATCTTATACTCCAGTACTCATGTTAGTTTTTTGATCAAACTCTTGATGTCACCCAAATGAGGATGGGTTCCCCTTTTGAGTCTGGTTCCTCTCAAGGTTTCTTCCTCGTAACATCTAAGGCAGTTTTTCCTTGCCACAGTCGCCATGGCTGCTTATCAGGGATAAATGCACACCATTCACATTAACTGTTGATTTCTGTAAAGCTGCTTTGAGACAATGTCTGTTGTGAAAAGCGCTATAGAAATAAACGTGACTTGACTTAACTAAACGACAAAGGCAAAGACTTGACATGAGCACCAGTGGAGTTCAATTTGTCCAGTGGTCAAGGGGTTAAGTTAGTTGTTGCATTAACATGAGAACATGCACGCCATTTCCAGCTCTTCACAGCTAAATTGGCACCTCTACAAAAAAACCCCAACAACAACTGCAAACCAGCCTCTGTTCATTCACAGTATCACTGCTATGTATGTGTGCAGGACTAATGAGAAGCTTTTGTTTCTGCACATTAATTATTATTATATCAACATAGATTAATAAATACTGCTAAGTTATTTTTAAGTGCTACAGTATGAAGTAGTTTGGTGTTTGCGTGTATAAGATTGATCTTACTGTGAGCTGTTTCTCTCCACAAACTACAATAGTGAAAAAGTAAATTATATTAATACTAAAATGATGTGCACAGGAAACACCACGATCATCAAGTAAAGTCAAGATGATTTCATCATCACATCAGCTAAAAACATTTCATTGATTCATAGCCTTAAAAGAGGTTGTCACTGAGCAGCAGATGACTGCCAAACACAGAACACAGAAAACTACAACAATACAGAATTATTTACATTCATTAGATTATTTAAACTGTCTGAAAAAAATTCTAATGTCCAAATCACACAATAAACCTATTACTCAGAAAATGTAGACTGCAAATGAATAACACTATAATCCAAGACTGAGTCTAATGAAGTCACAAAGAGAACATTTACACACAGTAGCATGAGGAGTAGACTCTACTGTCCAGAATAAGACTCTCAATAAGACACAAATGTCAGTCTTACTTAAGAAACAGCTGTACAACAGTGCTGTGAACAGTATGATTTTCAGAATGGCTTAATAAGTTATATACTTATTTACCATCGTCAGTAGTTTTATGTCATTTATGACACATTAACACCTCCTCCTCCTGCACTCATACCAGCAGAACTTAAACCAGCAGAACTACAAAAACCAACACCCTAAAACTGCACTAAGATCTTTATTTATCTAAATAATCAGTGATTACTTATTTAAAATAAATGCACATTCTTTACTAGTTTGGTATTAGTATGAATACGAATAAATTTGTTGTACTGTGACTTTCCGGCACAGAATATAATAGTAATAAAATTATCATGCTGATTTTTTGTGAACACCCAACAACTCATTAATCAGCACAGTCAGTCTGTTCAATCTATAGATGATAAAAATTTATACCCAAACATTCAACTTACTGAAGGAACTAAGAGAACATTTACTTACAGAACATCACAGGAAGTGGAGTGAGCTCCATCCTCTCCTTCTAATGACTGACTGAGTGACAGACTGACAGAGAAATGATGTGTGTTAAAGCCTTACCACTTCCTCAAATAAGAGAGAAGAGAAGAGAAGAGAAGAGAAGAGAAGAGAAGAGAAGAGAAGAGAAGAGAAGAGAAGAGAAGAGAATTATGGGTATACAGCAAAATGCAAAAAAATATGTTGATAAAGATAAAGTCCTACAGGTGATTGACTGCTGATCTTTTGTGATTTTACAAAATGATTATTCTGTGTATGTTTAAACAAAAAAAAAATTACAAAAAAGGAAGCAATGGTTCTGTGGTCAAACTGATCCAAGCTGACAGGAACACTACAGTCACTAAATTAGCCACTCTACAAGTTTGATGTGTGAACAAACAGCACATAAAACTCTTTAAATCAAGAGTTTAGAAGCTTTCTTAATTTAAAAAATATAAACAAAAATACAGTGAAGCTTCCCTACTACAAAACAGAGAACAATCGCCTCCCTAAAGGAAATTGCAGTCACACCCCTACTGCCAATAAACTAAGTGAATATGTACATTAATATATATAATTCAGGTCCCCAAGTCCAAAAGTGCAACCAAAACTAAGGGTCAAAATACAGGAAAAAGTCATATCCAGAACAAACATATACCACTAATCTAAACAAACTTCACTACAACAACCCTATCTGGTAGCTTCTCCTTATCCTCCTTAAATAGTGGAATCAGTCAAGAGGAATCATCAATTAAAGGCAGGTTCGGGCAAACTGAAAAACTCTGGTCGGGAGTGGAACCTGCACATAACACACAAAAAAGGCCTGGAAAAATAAGGGTTGCACCTGTGCTACTGGCATTAACTTCCAGCTTAAATGGTCTGCTAAAGTCTGGGGCAGACAGAACTGAGAAGCTAGTCAGGAAGAGTTTAACTGCCTTAAAGGCTGACTAACACTTAAATGGCACATTTTTACCTAACAAGTTTGTAAGAGGCAAAACCACATCAGTAAAATTCTCATGAATGGATACACACAGCCTTTGTGTGGCTTGTTTGGAAGCGGAGCAGGCCAAGTTGGCTCTCCTCGGTGGCTGCCCAAGATATAGCTTGGGCAGCCAATGAGCATAAAGCCCCTCCATCCAGTAAGCTTGACGAGCACTTTTTGCTCCCGGTATCACAACCTCCACGTCAGGGTCTTCCCCAAGACTGTGGCGTATTCCAACATCATGGGGCTCAGGGATCACGGTTATTGCCAGGGTTGAAGACATACTCTCTTAAGACCCCGACACTAGGTCAGCACTAATGGTTAAGGCGTACTCCTCGGTAGGTCAGGCTGCTGGATGTCTGAACACCATGGCGGTGTTACAGGCATACCAAGCCGACCTGCTACGGGAGTTGGATGTGGGAGACATCTTGGGCGACCAGATGCAAGACTTGGCCCTGCGAGCCACTTAAGAGACCACTAAGGCTATTGGCCGGTCAATGGCCACCCAAACAGCCACAAAGGGACATCTGACAAAGCCGTGCTGCTGGACACCCCAATCTCGCCCTCAGACCTTTCGGTGACTCCATTAACTTGGTAGACAAAAGGTTTCAGGAAGTGAAGAAACAATCAGCGGCATTCCAGCGGTACCTCCCATGGGTAGGCAAATCACTCTCGTGGGGCTGCTTGGTGGGCGCAGCCCCAACCACAACCCAGCACCTCCCACCTGTAAGGGTTTCCCAAACGGCGTCCTGACAAGACCTTCTGGGGTGGTGACCGGAGGGGGTGTAGCACCACCTTCCTCTGTGCCCATTTCTCTCCAGCCCCCTCAGGGACCTGGTCTGTTAACCCTGCCACGCAATGTGTTGCAGGGCATGGCCAGCTTCAGCGAGCTCCCTCCTTGGTTTCCGCATGGCCCCAGGAGGTCTCACCTCTAGAGCTGCGTCAGTGCACTGCCCCGGCTCTAGACATACCGGAGGTCAGTCTCAAGACATTGATACCCTTAGGAGACCAGCTGTCAGCCTGGGAAGCTCTGCCAGACATGTCTCGATTGGACCTGTGCACTGTAGAGCGAGGCTAAACGATTCAGTTCGGGTCTCGTCCGCTCCGGTTAAACGAGTTTGTCCCACTCTGGTGGGAATCAAGCAAGCTCTGGTCATGTCCAAGCATTTCGTAATGAAGAGTATTAGTATACAAAACATTATATAATGGTTAATAACCTCTTAGCCTTCAGCGAAGCGCGACAGATATCCCATTGTTTTTCGGTATTAATTTTTAGCAATAGATTAAATGAAAAAGGACAAGAGTAACCATGAATAACTATACATCATTCAGGTCTAAGCCTCAAGCAGTGATTTCAGATCACTGTTTTTTTAATAGAAAAGGTATAATGAATATATTGCCTGAATAAGTAGTACACACAAACAACATGTATTAAAAAAATGCACTACTTACATTATTTTTGCAAGAACGAGTCACAAACGCATCCGCTGCTGCAAATACCAGTTTATTAGGAAAGAAAAAGCTCCACTGAACAAGATGCTGTAAAGCATTTTTGCTTCCACCGAACAATAGTGCTGTAATTTAGATAGGTATTCTTTTGTATACATCACAGTATTTCGATTGGTGTATTGTTTGTATATGTTTTGGAATAACTTTCGCATAAACAAACGACATCTTGGTGGTAAAAAAAAAACAAATATGGCTGGTAGAATATAGTGTTACAAAACAAATGAGACCACGCACTAAAATAAAGTCAAAGAAAGGCGGAATCTCTGGCTTGAGCCTCCATTCTGTAGGCAGATGCTGTGACGTTCTGCTCTGCATCACCTATCATTTCAAACCTTTTATTTTCAGCCAGTAGCTTTATGGAAACAAAATGATTAATGAAAAATGTAGCCAGTGAGTGCAGGATTCTAACGATATATGGGAGGATTTTATTGGGTGAGTTCTATGTTTTATTATTCTTTACAAACTTTTAGTGGTCAAAGCAGCATGTTGCACAATGACACACCAGGAAGTGGATGCAGCTCTCCAAAACAGCTGTTTCCAGCTTGTGCTAACCAGACTTTATTTACAAAAAAAAAGGAAAACAAAGGAAAAAATGGACAGTAAAATAAGTTGTTTTATCTGAGATTTGCACAAAGCAGTGATGATGAAAATATTTTTGGGGTGGAGTAACAACAGAGACTTGGAGCTCTGCATGGAGATAGAAAATCTGAGCCTATTTTACATCTGTAAGTTACAACATACCTTCCTTCACATTTTTATACAATGTTATACGTTTTATTGCCTGTTTGTTTTTATAAAAGAAATGCTTGAAAAATAAGTGTGTGTGTGTGTATTGTTGAGATTGGAACGGTCGGACATCAGTACAAATGGCCATGACTGTAAAACAATAGCTTGTCTGGCTACCTGGTCATCAATAGGAATACCAAATCAGTATCAATATCCAAACATGTAAAACAAAAGCCTTTAATGATCAGCCATTCATTTATATGCAGACTCTATGAATAGAGTATGAATGGCCACTAGGTGGCTCTCAAACAGGGGGAGGGAGAAAAGACTTGGGGCATAGACTCAGACAACTGTTTTGTAGGAAGATCTTCATAAAATGTAAAATATAAACTCATGAGACATTTGGCTTTCAACCCAGTACTTTTCTGGCTTGCTCCAGGACTGATTTCATGTATTTATATATGAAATAAAAATAATGTTTAATGCAGGAAATGTATATCTATGGGACTTCATCATCTATAACATAATATCTTTTTGAGCAATATTAACTATGAATGTAAAGTTCAAAGTGTCTTCTTTCTGAAGATATTTAAATTGTGTATGTAGCACACTTTTATCAGTAACTGCTAACATTTAAATTTAGGTAGAGCATTTCAGCTGTGAGTCCTAAAATTTGGGCTGGGTGGGGCAGGGAGGGGTGAACCAGACATAGTCTCAGATAAATATTAATAGGAATCAAATTTTTCATGATATTTCCAATCAATTTAAAATATAGACTAATAAGACATGTGGCTTTTAGCCCATTACTTTTCTGGATTGCTACCAGGACTGATTTCATGTATTTATATATAAAGTATGAATTAAAAGTTCTATTCAGGAAGTGTATATTCATGGTACTTCATTATTGTCAGGGAGCTACCTGTTCCTTCTCCTGTGCGGGCCACGCCCGCTCGTAGCTCATCCCCAGCATTCTAGGCACACACACCTGAACCTCGTTAATCACTCATCACCTAACCCATAATAGCCCCTCACCTCCACTCACACCTTGTCAGTTATTGTTTATGGTTTTGCTGCCCGTCACACGCTTTCCCGTGGACTGTTCAGTACCGCACTTCTTCCCAAGCGCACCGTGGATTTATACACCGACTACCAGTTTGTTGTGTTCATGCACCGTGGCCCGCGCTTCCGCTGCGCCCCACCGGATTATTTACCCTTTTCGGCGAGTGTATTTGGATTTGCCCTGTGTCTCAAATAAACCTTATCAAATAAATCTTTTGCTTTCACTTCGGCTTTCGCCTCCAGATTCCTCGCATAACAGAATAACTGACCGAACGAAAACAGTAAGGAGCTATTTTCCGGCTCTTACCTGGAGATGGATACTGGACCCAGCAGCTCCTCCGACCCGGTTCAGGATCTCGTCGCCGCGCTGCAAGCCACCTTTCCATCAGCCGCGGCTCGACCAAACCCCCTGCTCCAGGTAAACCTCTACATAGAGATGCAACCGCAGCGATTTCCATCCGAACGGTCCAAGGTAGCGTTCTTTATCTCACTCCTCTTCGGGAGAGCACTAGCTTGGGCTCAATCGCTGTGGGATTCGAAAAGCCCGGTATTAAACGCCTATGCTTTGTTTACTGCCCACTTCCTGGAGGTTTTCAGCGCCGCTTCCGGGGTCTTAACCACCGCCGACCAGCTGCTCAGTTTGCGCCAGGGGAGTGATGACATCACGGCTTACAGCCTGCGTTTTCGCACACTGGCGGCATCTAGTGGTTGGAACGAGTCGGCGCTTCTGAGCATATATCGAGTGGGACTTTCACCAGAGATTAAACAGGCAATGGCGATCTATGATGACAAAATGGGACGGCCCTGGTTACAACAACACGCCCCGTGGTGTTCCTGGGACCCGTGCGACATTCTGGAGTGGAGTGCACACTGCAGGGAAAACTGCCTCTCCCAGCTCCCCACACGGGCCCCTAAGGCCGTGGTCGGTGCCACCAGGGTAGAGGAAGCCACTACCAAGACCCAGGCGGCGATTCCCAAAGAATACCGGGCATTTGAGGATGTGTTTTGTGCCAAAGCAGCCACCCGTCTCCCCCCTCATCTGCCCGGGGATTGCTGCATTGACCTGCTTCCTGGAGCTAAGCTGCCCAAGGGCCGTGTTTATCCCCTGTCCGCTCCTGAACACCGAGCTATGGAGGAGTACGTCCAACAGGCGCTCCAGCAGGGATTCATCACCCAATCCTCCTCACCGGCGGCCTCAAGCTTTTTCTTTGTGGGAAAGAAGGACGGGGGTCTTCGACCATGCATCGACTACCGGCAGCTAAACGCCCAGATCGCTCCTCTCCCTTATCCCCTCCCTCTCGTACCTTCAGCTCTGGAGAACCTAAGGGAGGCGAGAGTATTTTCCAAACTCGACCTCCGGAGCGCATACAACCTGGTACGCATCAGAAGGGGAGACGAATGGAAGACCGCCTTCATTACACCCTCAGGGCACTACGAGTACCGGGTCATGCCGTACGGCCTCTCCATTGCTCCGGCCGTGTTCCAGGGGTTCATGAACGAGGTGCTCCGGCCCTTCCTCCAGAAGTGTGTCATGGTCTACATCGATGACATCCTGATCTACTCACGTAACCTGGAGGAGCACCATCGTCACGTGCGCGACATCCTAGGGGCACTTCGTTTTCAACAGCTCTATCTAAACCTCTCCAAGTGCGAGTTCCACCTGGAAAAGATACAGTTCCTGGGTTACGTGATCAGTGCACAGGGGATACAAATGGATGAAGGCCAGGTGAAGGCTGTGAGGAACTGGCCCATTCCAGAGTCAATCAAGGAGCTCCAGTGATTCCTGGGCTTTGCTAATTTCTATCGTCGGTTCATCCAGGGTTACAGCCAGATCACTGCACCCCTCACGACCCTCCTCAGGGGTAAAGCACGAACCCTGAGATGGACCCCAGAGGCTCAGGAGGCCTTCGATGAGCCCCGCCAGCGCTTCTGCCTCGCCCCTGTGTTGCGTCATCCTGATCCCTGGAGACCATTTGTGGTCGAGGTCGATGCCTCCTCAACCGGCGTAGGGGCTGCTCTCTCCCAGCTATCAGGCAACCCGCCACAGCTCCACCCCTGCGCTTACTTCTCGCATAAGCTCTCAGCTGTTGAACAGAATTACGACATCGGCAACCGTGAGCTATTGGCCATAAAGATGGCCCTGGACGAATGGAGGCACTGGCTGGAGGGGGCCAGGCACCCATTCACCGTGATCACCGACCACAAGAACCCCGGAGGCCTGGAGGTTCAACCCCAGGCAGGCTTGCTGGGCCCTCTTCTTCACTTGGTTCTGGTTTCACGTCACCTACCGAGCCGGGGCGCTCAATGGTAAGGCCGACGCCCCCTCCCGGGTGTTTGGGCCTGAGGAACCCAGCGATCCGGACCCTATCCTTCCTCCCACACTCATCATGGGGCCCATCGTCTGGGACATGGACAGTGAGATCCGCTCGGCTTCTCTCCAGGAACGGGACCCGAGGGGTGTCCAGAGGGACGTGTCTTTGTCCCCACCTCCTGCCGACGAGGGCTCATGCAGTCAGTTCCCGAGGGACCTGGCACGGGCCACCCAGGGGACAAGAGGACGGTTCAGCTCATCCAGACGCGTTACTGGTGGTCGAGGATGGCAGAGGAGATCACCCAGTTCGTCCAGGAGTGTGCCACTTGCGCCATGTCCAAGGTGCCACGCCACCTACCCATAGGCAAGGGGTTCCCGCAGCGCCCCTGGTCCCACCTGAGGATCGACTTCGTGACTGACCTGCCACGGTCAGGGGGACACACGTGTGTCCTGGTAGCGGTGGACCGCTTCTCCAAAGCTTGCCGTTTTGTTCCCCTCAAGGGCCTGCCAACCGCCCTCAAAACAGCCGAGGCCCTGTTCACCCATGTTTTCAGGAACACGCATGTTTTCGTGCCCCAGTTCACGTCTCGGGTGTGGAAGGCCTTCTTCCAGCTCCTGGGGGTTTCGGTGAACCTAACGTCTGGTTACCACCCGCAGTCAAACGGCCAGGCGGAACGAAAGATCCAGGAGCTGAGCAGGTACCTGAGGACGTACTGCAGCCAAGACCAGGAGGACTGGGCTCATTTCCTACCCTGGGCAGAGGACTCGCCCAGGACTCGCTCCGCCAGGATTCCACAGGTCTCACCCCTTTCCAATGTGTGCTGGGGTTCCAGCCGCCCCTGTTCCCGTGGTCGGACGAGCCCAGCAACGTACCCTCGGTGGACGCCTGGTTCCGGGAGAGCAACCGGGTCTGGGAGTCGGCACACACCCAGCTGCGTCAGGCCATCCGCAGCACTCGCTGGCACGCTGACGCCAGGCGTCTGGAGGCCCCTCGTTTCCACCCCGGGGATCTGGTATGGTTATCGACACGGGACCTGAGGCTGAAGCTGCCGTGCCGTAAGCTGAGCCCCCGGTACATCGGGCTCTTCAGGGTTTCCAGGCAGATCAGCTACGTATCCTACTGGCTGGAGCTGCCACCCAGGTACCGCATTCATCCCACCTTCCATGTGTCCCTGCTGAAACCGTGTGTCTCGCCTTCCTCTCGTCCTCCAGGTGACCCCGTGGCGTCCATCCAGCCGGAGGTCGTAGCGCAGCTGGACGTTTACACTGTGCGGGAGGTCTTAGATTCCAGGCGGCACAGGGGTCGCCTCGAGTACCTCGTGGATTGGGAGGGGTACGGTCCAGAGGAGTGGTCTTGGGTGGCTCGACAGGACGTGCTGGACCCGGCGTTGTTGGCGGAGTTCCACGCAGCTCACCTGCGCCGCCCGGCGCCCCGGGCTAGAGGTCGTCCTCGTCGCAGGGTCAGGGCGTCCGGTGCCGCCCCTGGGGGAGGGGGTGGTGTCAGGGAGCTACCTGTTCCTTCTCCTGTGCGGGCCACGCCCGCTCGTAGCTCATCCCCAGCATACTAGGCACACACACCTGAACCTCGTTAATCACTCATCACCTAACCCATAATAGCCCCTCACCTCCACTCACACCTTGTCAGTTATTGTTCATGGTTTTGCTGCCCATCACACGCTTTCCCATGGACTGTTCAGTACCGCGCTTCTTCCCAAGCGCACCGTGGATTTATACACCGACTACCAGTTTGTTGTGTTTATGCACCATGGACCGCGCTTCCGCTGCGCCCCACCGGATTATTTACCCTTTTTGGCGAGTGTATTTGGATTTTCTTTTGCTTTCACTTCGGCTTTTGCCTCCAGATTCCTCGCATAACAATTATCTATAACTATCTATAACAATATTTTTTTGAGCAATATCATCTCTGAATAATGGACAGTAAAGATCAAAGTGTCTTCGTAAAAAATATATATATTTAAATTGTGTATTTAGCCTAATTTTATCATCAACTGTTAACATTTAAAGTAAGGTAGGGCAATTTCAGCTGAAGTCCCAAAAGCTCTGGCGAAGGCTAACAGGTTAAGTTGATATTTGTTTTTTTAATGAGTGTAAGTAATATACAATAAATAATACTACAGGATCCAGTGATCTACTATAAGCATTAGAGATAAAGCTTGTAATATAAATAAATTGTTTGGTTCAATGTTAAAATTCTAGTGAACCTTAATAATAAGTACAACACAAGATTATATATATAAAAAAAAAAAAGCATATAAATGCTGATATTTACAAAGCTGGAAAAAAAAAAGTAAATAAAAAAAGACACCACAAGTCTGCACTCCAAAATGATCATCAATGTGACATGAAATGTATTAATTTATATGTGTAACGTAATTGAAGGTTTTAAGTTTAGAAGCAAAGCACAATCCTTACACGCTGCCTCAAAATATTATGCATTATATATTATATATTATATAAATATGTAGCATTGCATTATAGCAATAAATCTGTTATCAAATAATCATAATAATATATATATATATATATATATATATATATATATATATATATATATATATATATATATATATATATATATATATATTTTTATACAGCATCGCATCCCGTCTCTTATACGTGAAAATTTGCTCACTCTTCCAGAACAGCAGTCTCGATTCTCTTCTCATTAGTTTGAGCTGGTAAAGAAAAGGACAGAGGCATTTTTATTGCAAGTTCACTCAAGATGATTATACCAGTAAAACAACCAACGGCATTTGATCTCGTCCTAACCGCATGTGACTATGATGAATAACTAAATTCTTCCTGTATAATATCAGTACATATTCACATTTACAGCATGTAGCAGATGCAATTATCCAGAGCAACTTAAAATTAATTGTTTATTAATATACACTGAGTAGTTGATGGCCCAGCAGCTACAGCTCCAAAAGCTATCCCTCCTCCCAGATACAGAAATTCAGATACAGAAAAATGATTATTACAGTAGATTTTAAATAGAAATAATAAAACCAGATGTGTACATTTTCTTAGATGTGTAAAGTAAATGTGATTTTTGCGATGTTTCCCCACACTAAATGAAGCATCCATCACATTCAATTTACATTTAAACATAACTAAAATAAAATGGAGTTCAATTATTTATTTTTCTTCTAAGGTGACATTTTGTTCTATGAATGGTTTTAGCTCATAGAGTATCATAAAATCTCAGACTCTCAAGTTTAAACAGTTGATAACTTTATTAATTAAATTATAGTTTTATTCTCGTGCCATTAGTCATGTTTTTACCGCTCTCTATTGTATGCTGTTAGAAGAGTAATAATTTCTAATAACACAATTCTTTGTGAATGAATTTGGTTTCTCATTGTAACAGTGTGTCAGAATCCAAATTGAGTTCAAACTGAATATGAGATTAACTGATATGAGAGAAATATCCTGAAAGCAACTGAAATAGAAAATTCTGCATAGTAATGTGCAAATATATTCCTGCTCAGCTCCAATCTAAATCAGAGACATATACTTCACATTTATTTATTTTGTGTAACTACAATACATAATATATAACCATAATCACCTTTAGCATGGGGCATTGTTATGAGTACAATCAGAACTGAAAAAAACAGAAACATAGAACATGATTCAGTGTATAATTAAAACCAGCCGATATTTGAGAAAACTGAACACGTGTAAAGAAAACAATATACTGAACTCAATCATTATGAGCAAAAAAAAACATCAAACCTTTTGAAAACTATCAAGAATGCCTTTCCAAAATTTCTGTATAATTCCAGAATATTCCAAGAAACTTTTTAGGCTGCAGGGGCTCAGAAACACCTCCAGAAATCAATGTCTGTCAACACATTTGCTGTACAATCCACAAATGCAGGTTAATTTTTTAAGAATAAGGCCATATGTGAACATGTTTCAGAAATGCTGCCATCTTCTCTAAACAGCTCATTTATAGAATAGAGTAAGAGAAAATTGAGGAAGTGAAAAACTGTTCTGTGGTCAAAATAAATCTACATTTGAAATTATTTTTGGCCACCATGAAAGCCATACTCATTTCCACACTAAAGAGGAGAGGAATTAGTTCAAATGCCTGCATTTCTGATGGTATAAGGTGCACATTAGAGCATATGGAATGGGCAGCATACACATCTGGGAAGGCACCATGATTAGATTAGATTAGATTCAACTAAATGCTGTCTAGATGTCATCTTTCTTCATGGAAGGCCCTGCATATTTAAGCAAGACAATGCTAAACTACATACTGCATCTTTAGTAATAGCATGGCCTCATAGTAGAAGAGTCTGGGTGTGAACTGACCTACATGCAGTAGAGACATTTTGAACACATGTTGGTGTGGCATCATGAAAGCAAAAAAATGCCAAAGAAAACCCAGGACTGTTGAGCAGGTAGAATCATGCATCAGACACAAATGGGACAACATTCCTTTCCCACAACTCCAGAAAATGGTCTTTTGAGTTTCTTAAGAAGGGATGCTAAACAGTTGGGTCCATTAAATTAAAAATTACCTACATTTCCAACATTTCCTCACTTTAAACATTTTCAATGCTCTATTGTGAATAAAATCTGGTTTTATGAGATTTACAAACCATTGCATTCTGTTTACTTTACATTTTACACAAAGTACTTTGAATTCAGGGTTATATAACAAATATATTTAATTCTTATGTCATGGGGTGACTAATTGCTTTTTTGCTCATATATACTGAGGGTGGCAATATTAGTGAAGCGAACTGTATATAGGCTTTAAATGGGAAAGGCAAAGAGTTGACATGAGCACCAGTGAAGTTCAATTTGTCCAGCAGTCAAGGGGTTAAGTTAGTTGTTGCATGCACATGAGAACATGCACGCCATTTCCAGCTCTTCACAGCTAAATTAGCACCTCTACATAAAAATAAAAACCCAACAACTGCAAACCAGCCTCTGTTCTTTTACAGTATCACTGCTTTGTATGTGTGCAGGACTAATGAGAAGCTTTTGTTTCTGCACATTAATTATTATTATTTCAACATAGATTAATAAATACTGCTAAGTTATTTTTAAGTGCTACAGTATGAAGTAGTTTGGTGTTTGCGTGTGTAAGATTGATCTTACTGTGAGCTGTTTCTCTCCACAAACTACAATAGTGAAAAAGACATAAATTCTATTAATAATAAAATGATGTGCACAGGAAACACCATAATCATCAAGTCATGTCAAGATGATTTCATCATCATATCAGCTAAAAACATTTCAGTGAGTCAGAGCCTCATGCTGTCATTTTTCTGTCAGCAGAGCAAATGATTATAAGAAGTTGTCACTGAGCAGCAGATGACTGCAGAACACAGAAGATTAAGTACAAACAACAAAAATACAGAATTATTTACATTCACTAGATTATTTAAACCCAGTGTCTGAAAAAAAAAATCTCAAAATCACAAAATAAACTTATCTGTCAGAAAATGTAGACTGCAAATGAATAACACTATAATCCACCATTGAGTCTAATGAAGTCACAAAGAGAACATTTACACACAGTAGCATGAGGAGTGGACTCTACTGTCCAGAATAAGACTCTCAATAAGACCTACACATGTCTTACTTAAGAAACAGCTGTACAACAGTGCTGTGAACAGTATGATTTTCAGAATGGCTTAATAAGTTATATACTTATTCACCATCGTCAGTAGTTTTATGTCACTTATGACACATTAACACCTCCTCCTCCTGCACTCATACCAGCAGAACTCAAACCAGCACCCTAAAACTGGACTATGGTCTTTATTTAACTAAATAATCAATAATTACTAATTAAAAATAAACGCACATTCTTTACTACTTTGGTATTAGTATGAATATGAATAAATTTGCTGAACTGTGATTTTTCAGCACAGAATATAATAGTAATAAAATGATCATGCTGATGTTTTGTGAACAACCAACATCCAAATCACAAACTCAATAATAAGCACAGTCAGTTTATTCAATCTGTAGATGATAAAATCTATACCCAAACACTCAACCTACTGTAGGAACAAAGAGAACATTTACTTACAGAACATCACAGGAAGTGGGGTGAGCTCCATCCTCTCCTTCTAATGACTGACTGAGTGACAGACTGACAGAGAAATAATGCGTGTTAAGGCCTTACCACTTCCTCTAGTAAGACAGAAAGAGAAGAGGGAGAGGAGAGAGAGAGAGAGAGAGAGAGAGAGAGAGAATTTTAAGGATACAGCAAAATGCATAAAATTATGCTGATATAGATCAAGTCCTACAGGTGATTGACTGCTAAACTTCTTTGATTTTACAACATGATCATACTGTGAAAGTTTAAAACATGAACAAAAAAATGTTTAAACAAAAAAGGAAGCCATGGTCCTGTGGTCAACTGATCCAAGCTGACAGGAACTCTAAAGTCAGTAAATTAGCCACTCTACACATTTGATGTGTGAACAAACAGCACATCAAACCCTTCAAAGCATGATCTTACCCATCAAAGCATGGACTTCACAAGACCTAGTATACAAAACAATATATAATATTTCAGTTGACTTTTATTTTTTTAAATGAATGTTAGGAATGTTAAGTGTTACTACCCACTCTAGGGTTAGGCCACACAGAGTAACTAGCTCGGGATTCATTCAAAATGTATATCTTTATAAAATAACACAGGTGGTGGTATATTGATGAGACAAGTGGAATCATTTACATGTATTTACACAACTGTACAATAGATCATTATCAGTTCCGGAAGCCGCCATTCGGCTAACCAAATTTTGTGCTGACAGAAACGCAGCTCTGTGCGGTAAGACTCGCGGTGGTGGGGTGTGTTAATATCAACACGGAATGGTGCAAAAACTCTGCTTTTCTCATGCTACTGCTTATCACTAGTGGATTTCGTGACTGTCAAGTCAATTCAAGTTGATTTCTATAGCGCTTTTCACAACAGACATTGTCTCAAAGCAGCTTTAGAGAAATCAACAGCACCGTGGGGACTGTGGCAAGGAAAAACTCCCTTAGATGTTATGAGGAAGAAACCTTGAGAGGAACCAGACTCAAAAGGGGAACCCATCCTCATTTGGGTGACATCAAGAGTTGGATCATAAATCTTTCAACAATACAGAACACTGGAGAGTGAGAGCTAACGAGTAATGGAGTATAAGATTATAAGTAATGTTCTTTATACAGTCTATATGGTTAGTAGCTCCTAGTTTTATAAGCTTAACATTTGTGATCATCACAGATCCAGCATCAGCTTTTCCATGCCAGAGCCTTTAAACACTCCAGGAGGTCCAATGTCAAACCACACATGTAGTGGGATTCAATTGGCACTGGTACGTCTCTAGATCGTTCGGGATGTTTGTGAGTTCGGCATCTACTTCTTCAAAGGTCCGTAATCATCACGAGGTGGGAGGTGACTGGAGCTGGCCAAACCTCAGGGTGTCTCGGGATGGGGAGCAGTGGAGAGGAATTAGCGTAGCTGCTGTTCATGATATTAACAGCACAAGTTGATAATGTGCATTTGATCAGATGTTCTGGAGCACAAGGTTATGATGTGATGTGTGTTATGTGTAGGCTTTGCTAAAAGATATGTTTTAATATGCACTTAAACTGGATGAGTGTGTCTGAGCCCGAACACTGTCAGGAAGACTATTCCAAAGTTTAGGAGCTAAATGTGAAAATGCTCTACCGCCTTCAGTGGACTTTGCTATTCTAGGAACTACTAGAAGTCCAGAGTTTTGAGATCTCAGGGAGCGTGACGGATTGTAGCGTGTTAAAAGACTGGATAGATACATGGGAGCCAAACCATTTAGTGCTTTATAAGTAAGAAGTAATAGTTTGTAGTCTATTCAAAACTTAACAGGAAGCCAATGAAGGGACGATAAGATTGGGGTTATATGGGCATATTTTCTTGACCTTGTAAGAACTCTTGCTGCCGCATTCTGAACTAACTGAAGCTTGTTTAATAATGATGCAGGACAGACTGACAGAGAAATAATGCGTGTTAAGGCCTTACCACTTCCTCTAGTAAGACAGAAAGAGAAGAGGGGAGAGAGAGAGAGAGAGAGAGAGAGAGAGAGAGAGAGAGAATTTTAAGGATACAGCAAAATGCATAAAATTATGCTGATATAGATCAAGTCCTACAGGTGATTGACTGCTAAACTTCTTTGATTTTACAACATGATCATACTGTGAAAGTTTAAAACATGAACAAAAAAATGTTTAAACAAAAAAGGAAGCCATGGTCCTGTGGTCAACTGATCCAAGCTGACAGGAACTCTAAAGTCAGTAAATTAGCCACTCTACACATTTGATGTGTGAACAAACAGCACATCAAACCCTTCAAAGCATGATCTTACCCATCAAAGCATGGACTTCACAAGACCTAGTATACAAAACAATATATAATATTTCAGTTGACTTTTATTTTTTTAAATGAATGTTAGGAATGTTAAGTGTTACTACCCACTCTAGGGTTAGGCCACACAGAGTAACTAGCTCGGGATTCATTCAAAATGTATATCTTTATAAAATAACACAGGTGGTGGTATATTGATGAGACAAGTGGAATCATTTACATGTATTTACACAACTGTACAATAGATCATTATCAGTTCCGAAGCCGCCATTCGGCTAACCAAATTTTGTGCTGACAGAAACGCAGCTCTGTGCGGTAAGACTCATGTGGTGGGGTGTGTTAATATCAACACGGAATGGTGCAAAAACTCTGCTTTTCTCATGCTACTGCTTATCACTAGTGGATTTCGTGACTGTCAAGTCAATTCAAGTTGATTTCTATAGCGCTTTTCACAACAGACATTGTCTCAAAGCAGCTTTAGAGAAATCAACAGCACCGTGGGGACTGTGGCAAGGAAAACTCCCTTAGATGTTATGAGGAAGAAACCTTGAGAGGAACCAGACTCAAAAGGGGAACCCATCCTCATTTGGGTGACATCAAGAGTTGGATCATAAATCTTTCAACAATACAGAACACTGGAGAGTGAGAGCTAACGAGTAATGGAGTATAAGATTATAAGTAATGTTCTTTATACAGTCTATATGGTTAGTAGCTCCTAGTTTTATAAGCTTAACATTTGTGATCATCACAGATCCAGCATCAGCTTTTCCATGCCAGAGCCTTTAAACACTCCAGGAGGTCCAATGTCAAACCACACATGTAGTGGGATTCAATTGGCACTGGTACGTCTCTAGATCGTTCGGGATGTTTGTGAGTTCGGCATCTACTTCTTCAAAGGTCCGTAATCATCACGAGGTGGGAGGTGACTGGAGCTGGCCAAACCTCAGGGTGTCTCGGGATGGGGAGCAGTGGAGAGGAATTAGCGTAGCTGCTGTTCATGATATTAACAGCACAAGTTGATAATGTGCATTTGATCAGATGTTCTGGAGCACAAGGTTATGATGTGATGTGTGTTATGTGTAGGCTTTGCTAAAAAGATATGTTTTTAATATGCACTTAAACTGGATGAGTGTGTCTGAGCCCCGAACACTGTCAGGAAGACTATTCCAAAGTTTAGGAGCTAAATGTGAAAATGCTCTACCGCCTTCAGTGGACTTTGCTATTCTAGGAACTACTAGAAGTCCAGAGTTTTGAGATCTCAGGGAGCGTGACGGATTGTAGCGTGTTAAAAGACTGGATAGATACATGGGAGCCAAACCATTTAGTGCTTTATAAGTAAGAAGTAATAGTTTGTAGTCTATTCAAAACTTAACAGGAAGCCAATGAAGGGACGATAAGATTGGGGTTATATGGGCATATTTTCTTGACCTTGTAAGAACTCTTGCTGCCGCATTCTGAACTAACTGAAGCTTGTTTAATAATGATGCAGGACATCCACCTAGTAATGACTGTAAGATGCAGACCATTTTATTTACCACAGGAATTCACCACTGTCTTCATTATCCGAGTGTATATTCCCCCAGCGCTAATGCTAAGGATCTCCCTTTCCCAGCTGCCACCAAAGTGAGGGGCATTAGGTGGGTTGAATTGAAATTTGATCTTCTGTTTGGCTAGATGCCGTTGAAGTCCTTGGCTGCAATTCTTTAAGGCATCCTTTAACTCTCTCTCTCCATCCTGGAAGTTAGTGCCTATGTCAGATATCAGTTCTGAGGGGGTGCCTCTGCGTGCTATAAATCTCCTCAGACCCATGAGGAAGGATTTAGTGTCTATAGCTGTGAGAAGCTCAATGTGTACACATCGAGTTGTAAGACACTTAAAGATTATTCCCCATCATACGTCCAAAACAATTCATACCAGTACTGTAGAAGGGTGGTTTGTGAAGTCTCAACCGTGCTGGAGGAAGATCAGCCATTTTAGGGTTCTCAGGTTTAGCCTTCCACTTTCGACATTCCATGCAGTTATGCTTGGATTTTCAAATTGCTTCACGACCTCTTAGTATCCAGACACTTCTCCTCATTTCAGCAAATACTTGTTCTGGTCCTGGGTGACACAGCTTACTATCATAGTCTTAAATGAGTAATTTGGTGGTTCGATGATGAGGGTCTAGGACAATATGGTGAACTGTGTGGAGTTCTAAACCTTCAGCACAACGTAGGCGTCCTCCTACCCGTCTAAGCTGACTGGCTTTGTCAAATTCTGGAGTTAAAGTGAGTAATCTACTTGTAGTGGATACGGGCTTACCAAAGTTTAGTTGTTCATATTCCTCTGGAAAACTGTCTTGTTGAATGTTACGAAAGAGGAGATGTTCTGCTTTCATATAGTCCTTAGCTGTAGGTATACTAGGTTGATTCAAATCACTTTGACGGTGTTGAACTGTGGCTTCAACAAGATCTGAAGGCTTTGATGTTTGCGTGACACAACAGAATATACTGGCTCTCCTTTCCACTTTATCTTCAGGGGTTTTAATGGATGGCAGGATTGGCCAATCTGATTCATCTTGAAGTAAAAAGGGTGGGCCTTGACTCCACCTGTCTGGTCCAACAAGCTCTAGTCTCTCAATCTCTTCATTATATGCAACTGCCTTTGCAGGATCCTTCGCCAACCGCCTCTCTATGCTTCTTAAGTTAGGCATAACAGAGTTCTTAGAGGCACAGAGTTGTGGCATATTAGCTTTCCTTAAAAGGGGAGTTGCGTAGTGATTCACTCCATCTACCAAAACCCTGGTTGTTCTGGTTTGTAGTAAATCCATTGCCACTTGATCCTGCTTTGATTGTGTGACTAATTTCACATTTCTGTGTGGAATAGTATCACCTTGCCAGAGTCTCTCTACATCCTGGGATAGTTCTTCCATTTGAGGAGTGATAGAGATATGTAAGCATTGTTGAGGCTGTAGCTGTTGCTGCAGAAGGCGTGTTGGACCTTGTAATGACCAGCCTAGTCTAGTTCTGATAGCTGCTGGACCTACAGGGGACCCTAGGCGTGCAGGCTCAACGGGTGTTATAAAGTGAGGATGGTCTGCTCCTATCAAAAGGAGGGGTTGTACTTTATCAATGGGCTGTAAAGGAATGTCCTTTGGGTGTTGGTATCTCTGCTGGAGTGTTGCAATGGGATAAGAGTGCTCAGCCAAACCTAAGTGCTCGAAGGTAAAGGCATTCTGTATCCAGTAACTCTGTTGGGGCTGCGATATAGAGTGTACTCTAAAGGAAACTGCTGCCCCATTGAGTTTCTTGATATCTTGTCGAATAGTTCTTAATGTTAAATCTTCCTTCTGTCCTTGTAGCCCTAGTTTCTTAGCTGCAGCTGGGAGTAACAGTCCTTTCGGACCCGTCATCGAGTACTGCATAAGTGTTCAGGGCTCGATTGTTGTGTTGTTATACAACGGGAATCACTTTCAGCAGAACACGCTTGGAACCTTCTGGCCTGTCTAGATACAGGGTTTTGTTCGTAGAACTCACTAGACAGGTACTCTCCCTTTGAGGTTGACTATTAACCTCATGAAGGATTTAAAGATGTCTCCCACTGCACAGAAGACAGGGCTTCTTAAGGGTACAATCTTTAGCTAAGTGTGATCGTCCACATTTCCAACAACGCTTGTTGTCTTTGATCCACCATCTGATTTATACTGAACGCCTGGAAAGTGGTACACCGGCTTAAATAATGTTCGGCACTATAGCAGTATGGGCACAGAGGTCTGCCCTGTTCAGGTCCCCGTGCTGGCTCAAACTGATTTGAGGGCGTCAGCACTCGAGTTACTGCTTCTGGGGGTCGGTCAGCTCCATGTAGGACAGAAGCGAGTTTATGCTTTGCCAATGGACCTGGTTTGGGCTGTACCATCTTACTTCTCTGATCCTTTCTCTTATTTGAGTTCTCAGAGTCTTGACACCGGGATTCAAGCTTGAGCCACTCTGCCAGATCTGGTAGAGTGTAAGATTTCTGATGAGGCAGGTGACGTTTGAATGAAGCACGCAAATCCGGAGGTAACTTGGTGAGTAAGCGTGCTGCATGTGAGGCGCACTGTAGTTCTCCATCTCCCTCTGAGCCTAATGAGTTTAGGAAACCCACGAGAGCTTGAATTTAGAGTGCGAACAGATATGGCTATATCTCCAGGCTCTCCATTTGGGGCATCCATGACTTCTGCTATCTTAGTTAGGGCTAACTGAAAGGGTAGTCCATATGTATCATTAAGCATAGTCATAGTGTCTGTGTATGGCTGAGAGGAATTCAGGAATGAGTCTGCTATTAGGCGAGCCTCTCTAAACTTGAGGTGTCCTAGGAGAATCTGATACTTGAAGAGTTCAGTTGCATCAGGGGGGGAGGATGTTCTCGAGGGCTAACTTTATATGAGTGAACTCTCTAGGGTCTGGACTGTTGAAATTTGGAATTCTTGGATGCGGGCCCTTATAGGACGTGTCCAGGGATACAGCACACTACTATACTGCTAGTAGCTCCCGTAATTGCATCAATGTCTTCAGCATATACCCAAACACTCAACCTACTGTAGGAACAAAGAGAACATTTACTTACAGAATATCACAGGAAGTGGAGTGAGCTCCATCCTCTCCTTCTGATGACTGACTGAGTGACAGACTGACAGAGAAATGATATGTGTTAAGGCCTTACCACTTCCTCAAGTGAGAGAGAATAAAAGAGAAGAGAAGAGAAGAGAAGAGAAGAGAAGAGAAGAGAAGAGAAGAGAAGAGAAGAGAAGAGAAGAGAATTTTGGGTATGCAGCAAAATGAATAAAATTATGCTGATAAAGATAAAGATTGACTGCTGATCTTTTGTGATTTTACAACATGATCATTCTGTGAAAGTTTGAACAAAAAAATTTGCAAAAAAGGAAGCCATGGTTCTGTGGTCAAACTGATCCAAGCTGACAGGAACAGTACAGTCACTAAATTAGCCACTTTACAAGTTTGATGTGTGAACAAACAGCACATCAAACCCTTCAAAGCAAGAGTTTAAGTCAAGTCAAATCAAGACAAGTAAAGTTTATTTCTATAGCGCTTTTCACAAAAGACATTGTCTCAAAGCAGCTTTACAGAAATCAACAGTAAAGGTAAACGATGTGTATTTATCCCTGATGAGCAGCCATGGTGACTGTGGCAAGGAAAAACTCCCTTAGATGTTATGAGGAAGAAACCTTGGGAGGAACCAGACTCAAAAGGGGAACCTCATTTTCATTTGGGTGACATCAAGAGATTGATTATAAATCTTTAAACAATACAGAACACTAAAGAGTGAGAACTTACATGAGCACTTGAGTGAAAGATTATAAGGAATGCTCTTACAGAGAATGATAACAAATCCAAAAAGGAAACCAAGTTCAGGATCAGAATGCAGTAATCCCCTGCTTTACCACAGTTCGAATCTCATGTTCCCGGTTTATCTCAGAATTGCTTTTGTTTTGCTGATTTTCCTGGTCTCTCATGGATACAAAATAGTTTTTTATGGAGTTTTATGTTGGAATAATGTAATTTATTAATGAAATTATAATTATTAAATATAAAATGAAGTAAAAATGTTAATACTGTACAGTACATGTCCTCACTATAAATGTGATACAGTGAACTGTATTTCTACGAATTTACACAAAATTCATCTCGCTATATTCTTGCAAATGTTTTCTGTGTGTGTTTAAAGTATGTGGGAGGATGATTTATGGCTTAAACAATACAAGAAAAAGCATTTTTGGGGTGGCGTCCGTTTATCTAGTTTTTTTTGTTTATCGCGGGCAGTTGGATTACTGTAAAGGCACAAGTCAAAACCAGAACTTCCCCTCTTCTCCCTAAAATAGGATCCCCATTCATGATGTCATCAATGTGGAGGTGGGATCAAGGCAGGCTTGGGCAGAATTTAAACTCTGGTTGGGGAGTTGGACCTGCACACAACACAGCATACAAAAAGTACACACAACAGTGTGTTCTTTGTATGCATTATCCAATTTAAGCAGGGCCTCCATTAATGGAATGGATAATGTGTGGTGTCTGTAGTGACTGAAGAGGGAGTTTAAGGTGGGTCACTGTATCATGGTCAATTAAATTCAACTTACAACAGAAATGGGGCAATTGGTAGCTCAGTGTTTAAGATTTTGGACTTGGTAAATTCAAACACCAGCAACATTAAGTTACTATTGATGGTACTATTTAGCAAGACTCATAACCCTTAACTGCTCAGCTGTATGAGATAATTGTAAGTCGCTCTAGATAAGTGCATCTGCAAAATGCAATAGTTCTGTCAAAACAAAGGCGTGCCTGAGAAAGAAAGTGTGCTAGCAACCTTGAATGTCTGGTGAGACAGAAACTGAAATGGATCATTGTTTTTATGTGGATATTTTAATTCCTCAGCCAGGACTAAGAGACTGCCATTTCCTGTTGTGTTTTGGACATTTTCAGTCTTATGTTATTCCTGTACATCACTGTAGCTGTGTGTAGCCATACTGTAGGATCCAATGATCTACTTTTAGCAACAGAAACAAAGTACACATTGTCTTGGTTAAATGTTTATTATTTAGAGAAGAGAAGAGAAGAGAAGAGAAGAGAAGAGAAGAGAAGAGAAGAGAAGAGAAGAGAAGAGAAGAGAAGAGAAGAGAAGAGAAGAGAAGAGAAGAGAAGAGAAGAGAAGAGAAGAGAAGAGAAGAGAAGAGAAGAGAAGAGAAGAGAAGAGAAGAGAAGAGAAGAGAAGAGAAGAGAAGAGAAGAGAAGAGAAGAGAAGAGAAGAGAAGAGAAGAGAAGAGAAGAGAAGAGAAGAGAAGAGAAGAGAAGAGAAGAGAAGAGAAGAGAAGAGAAGAGAAGAGAAGAGAAGAGAAGAGAAGAGAAGAGAAGAGAAGAGAAGAGAAGAGAAGAGAAGAGAAGAGAAGAGAAGAGAAGAGAAGAGAAGAGAAGAGAAGAGAAGAGAAGAGAAGAGAAGAGAAGAGAAGAGAAGAGAAGAGAAGAGAAGAGAAGAGAAGAGAAGAGAAGAGAAGAGAAGAGAAGAGAAGAGAAGAGAAGAGAAGAGAAGAGAAGAGAAGAGAAGAGAAGAGAAGAGAAGAGAAGAGAAGAGAAGAGAAGAGAAGAGAAGAGAAGAGAAGAGAAGAGAAGAGAAGAGAAGAGAAGAGAAGAGAAGAGAAGAGAAGAGAAGAGAAGAGAAGAGAAGAGAAGAGAAGAGAAGAGAAGAGAAGAGAAGAGAAGAGAAGAGAAGAGAAGAGAAGAGAAGAGAAGAGAAGAGAAGAGAAGAGAAGAGAAGAGAAGAGAAGAGAAGAGAAGAGAAGAGAAGAGAAGAGAAGAGAAGAGAAGAGAAGAGAAGAGAAGAGAAGAGAAGAGAAGAGAAGAGAAGAGAAGAGAAGAGAAGAGAAGAGAAGAGAAGAGAAGAGAAGAGAAGAGAAGAGAAGAGAAGAGAAGAGAAGAGAAGAGAAGAGAAGAGAAGAGAAGAGAAGAGAAGAGAAGAGAAGAGAAGAGAAGAGAAGAGAAGAGAAGAGAAGAGAAGAGAAGAGAAGAGAAGAGAAGAGAAGAGAAGAGAAGAGAAGAGAAGAGAAGAGAAGAGAAGAGAAGAGAAGAGAAGAGAAGAGAAGAGAAGAGAAGAGAAGAGAAGAGAAGAGAAGAGAAGAGAAGAGAAGAGAAGAGAAGAGAAGAGAAGAGAAGAGAAGAGAAGAGAAGAGAAGAGAAGAGAAGAGAAGAGAAGAGAAGAGAAGAGAAGAGAAGAGAAGAGAAGAGAAGAGAAGAGAAGAGAAGAGAAGAGAAGAGAAGAGAAGAGAAGAGAAGAGAAGAGAAGAGAAGAGAAGAGAAGAGAAGAGAAGAGAAGAGAAGAGAAGAGAAGAGAAGAGAAGAGAAGAGAAGAGAAGAGAAGAGAAGAGAAGAGAAGAGAAGAGAAGAGAAGAGAAGAGAAGAGAAGAGAAGAGAAGAGAAGAGAAGAGAAGAGAAGAGAAGAGAAGAGAAGAGAAGAGAAGAGAAGAGAAGAGAAGAGAAGAGAAGAGAAGAGAAGAGAAGAGAAGAGAAGAGAAGAGAAGAGAAGAGAAGAGAAGAGAAGAGAAGAGAAGAGAAGAGAAGAGAAGAGAAGAGAAGAGAAGAGAAGAGAAGAGAAGAGAAGAGAAGAGAAGAGAAGAGAAGAGAAGAGAAGAGAAGAGAAGAGAAGAGAAGAGAAGAGAAGAGAAGAGAAGAGAAGAGAAGAGAAGAGAAGAGAAGAGAAGAGAAGAGAAGAGAAGAGAAGAGAAGAGAAGAGAAGAGAAGAGAAGAGAAGAGAAGAGAAGAGAAGAGAAGAGAAGAGAAGAGAAGAGAAGAGAAGAGAAGAGAAGAGAAGAGAAGAGAAGAGAAGAGAAGAGAAGAGAAGAGAAGAGAAGAGAAGAGAAGAGAAGAGAAGAGAAGAGAAGAGAAGAGAAGAGAAGAGAAGAGAAGAGAAGAGAAGAGAATTTTGGGTATGCAGCAAAATGAATAAAATTATGCTGATAAAGATAAAGATTGACTGCTGATCTTTTGTGATTTTACAACATGATCATTCTGTGAAAGTTTGAACAAAAAATTTGCAAAAAGGAAGCCATGGTTCTGTGGTCAAACTGATCCAAGCTGACAGGAACAGTACAGTCACTAAATTAGCCACTTTACAAGTTTGATGTGTGAACAAACAGCACATCAAACCCTTCAAAGCAAGAGTTTAAGTCAAGTCAAATCAAGACAAGTAAAGTTTATTTCTATAGCGCTTTTCACAAAAGACATTGTCTCAAAGCAGCTTTACAGAAATCAACAGTAAAGGTAAACGATGTGTATTTATCCCTGATGAGCAGCCATGGTGACTGTGGCAAGGAAAAACTCCCTTAGATGTTATGAGGAAGAAACCTTGGGAGGAACCAGACTCAAAAGGGGAACCTCATTTTCATTTGGGTGACATCAAGAGATTGATTATAAATCTTTAAACAATACAGAACACTAAAGAGTGAGAACTTACATGAGCACTTGAGTGGAAGATTATAAGGAATGCTCTTACAGAGAATGATAACAAATCCAAAAAGGAAACCAAGTTCAGGATCAGAATGCAGTAATCCCCTGCTTTACCACAGTTCGAATCTCATGTTCCCGGTTTATCTCAGAATTGCTTTTGTTTTGCTGATTTTCCTGGTCTCTCATGGATACAAAATAGTTTTTTATGGAGTTTTATGTTGGAATAATGTAATTTATTAATGAAATTATAATTATTAAATATAAAATGAAGTAAAAATGTTAATACTGTACAGTACATGTCCTCACTATAAATGTGATACAGTGAACTGTATTTCTACGAATTTACACAAAATTCATCTCGCTATATTCTTGCAAATGTTTTCTGTGTGTGTTTAAAGTATGTGGGAGGATGATTTATGGCTTAAACAATACAAGAAAAAGCATTTTTGGGGTGGCGTCCGTTTATCTAGTTTTTTGTTTATCGCGGCAGTTGGATTACTGTAAAGGCACAAGTCAAAACCAGAACTTCCCTCTTCTCCTAAAATAGGATCCCCATTCATGATGTCATCAATGTGGAGGTGGGATCAAGGCAGGCTTGGGCAGAATTTAAACTCTGGTTGGGGAGTTGGACCTGCACACAACACAGCATACAAAAGTACACACAACAGTGTGTTCTTTGTATGCATTATCCAATTAAGCAGGGCCTCCATTAATGGAATGGATAATGTGGTGTCTGTAGTGACTGAAGAGGGAGTTTAAGGTGGGTCACTGTATCATGGTCAATTAAATTCAACTTACAACAGAAATGGACAATTGGTAGCTCAGTGTTTAAGATTTTGGACTTGGTAAATTCAAACACCAGCAACATTAAGTTACTATTGATGGTACTATTTAGCAAGACTCATAACCCTTAACTGCTCAGCTGTATGAGATAATTGTAAGTCGCTCTAGATAAGTGCATCTGCAAAATGCAATAGTTCTGTCAAAACAAAGGCGTGCCTGAGAAAGAAAGTGTGCTAGCAACCTTGAATGTCTGGTGAGACAGAAACTGAAATGGATCATTGTTTTTATGTGGATATTTTAATTCCTCAGCCAGGACTAAGAGACTGCCATTTCCTGTTGTGTTTTGGACATTTTCAGTCTTATGTTATTCCTGTACATCACTGTAGCTGTGTGTAGCCATACTGTAGGATCCAATGATCTACTTTTAGCAACAGAAACAAAGTACACATTGTCTTGGTTAAATGTTTATTATTTAGGCTTTGCAAATATTTAGGTAGCAATACATAATCATATAAAATGTATAAATGCTGAAATTTAAAACAGAAGTTTGTTTACATGTACTTCATATATGTTATTGCAACCAGGTTAAAGTCAATGAATGATGCATTTTATAAAAACACTCAAATTACAAATCTCCTCACACTACAATTCAGGTTCACACAGCTAAAAGAAGGCAATCAAAATATATAAAATACACACTTTGAATCTGATCTGAACAATGCACACCAAGAGGATTATTGGTAATGTTACATGAAATGTATTGAGGTTATAATGTGAAAAATCATTTAAGAATTTAAGTTCAAAAGTGAAGCACAATCCTCACACACTGCATCAAACTATAAGCTTATTACTTTTTTTTACTTTACTCTTTGTATTTATATTAAAGGAATATGCTAATTTTATCTCTGTACTTTGCATTAGCAACAACTGCATTCTTTCATTTCACAAAAATCAGGTCAGAACCATCAAACTGTGTGTAAAATACTGTGATATAAACAGCCCAACATCATTATTATAAAATCCTCAAAATAACTGTAAAGAAAACAAAAGAATCAAAAAATAGCATTCTATCCTCTATTTATGCATGAACTTTGTTCACTTCTCTGTGACTGCACTCTCAGTTCTCTTCATCAGTTTCAGCTGTTAAAGAAAATAAAAAGGTATATAAAGGTAATTTCATTTCATACCAGCAAAGCAACAATTTGCATTTGATCACATCTTAAACATAGTATATATGAGGTTTGTTTAATGCTTAGTGCTTCAGGAAAAGATCAGCATTTATTCAGAAATCTTCAGTAATTGCAAAATGTAGCTCAGAGATTCTCAATTATCAAAACCATTTTATTACCATGTCCTTGTTGTGCTATTAAAATTTAACTTTTTTATTTTAACCCTAAAATAGATTATCTCATGCCTGTCAGTAACCTCCTATACCACTGAACTTCAGAAATATTTCTGTTAAAATTTACCATATTTATCAAATTCTGTCATATTAGCTAAAATATATTTTAAATAAAAATAATTTATCAATAAATGTATAATTTTTTAAAAATGTTAAATGTAATTTTATGAGATGTTTTGTCACATGACTGACCCATGTACAATTCCAATAAAGTTGGGACACTAAAGTGTATATAACTGTAAAGTGTATATAAAAACATATTTGCAATTCCTATAAACACATATTTTAATAAAAACAAATGTTGTGATTCTGAATCTGAAGGGTAGAACTCAGGTTTAGGCAGGGCCATGTCTACCACTGCATAACAACAACTGTGACAATAAATGTTCTTTTATGAATAAAATATGAGTTTATGAGATTTGCAAATGTACATTTTACACAGTGTCTTAAATGTTTTTAAATTGGGGTTGTAGGTTCACCTTCAGAAATGCTGTGTTTTATATCCTTCTTTTTTAAATTCTACTGTAAATGCTCATGTTCTTTTGGCACTTTTTATATTATATTACTAATACTAAAATTAATTTTATCTGCTCATTATGTGAAATGTAGAGATGTACTATAAGAGCTCTTACCTCGAGCTCTGTAACATTTGACCAGCAGAATGATGGTGGCCAGCAGATATGGAGAGGCCGTCACTACACTACTGATGATCATAAGCACTGAGAATGGAGCTTCTACACATGATGAACCTGATACAGAATACAATAATAATTCATAACAATAATAATAATCTGTTTGCACTTTTTAGCTTACATTATATAGAGACACTGAGTTTAAATCATTATCACAGTATATATGTTTTAAATATTCGTATGCGTAAATGGATTTCTCACATCTGACTGAGATCCAGCTTCTCGGTGACTCTCCTCTCTCTGGGTGTTTACAGTGGTAGAAACCTTCATCTGATTTTGAGACTTTATGGATGATCATCTCTCCTGTAGTCTGGTTCTGGACAACTGATCCATCTTTATAGAAATCAGCTCGGAGGTTTGAGGGATTTGTGTTACGGTATAAACAGCGTAGAGTCAGAGGATGTCCCTCAGTCACAGGATGGACAGAACTCTCCAGAATCACATCACCATCTAGAACACAGGTTTTACATTGTTGCTCAACTTCAGAATGAAACTCATTAGTGTGTTTTATGTTCTGTGGTACTGAGCTAAATCAAATCTTTTTAGATAACAAATGTAAAACTAAAGATAAGTGTCTTGTCAAACAGTTATCTCGCTTGGAAACTAAAAATAAACTAAGTTCTGAATTTTCTGTAATTAAACATTTCTCTTTCTCTGTAACAGTGAACACACTACATGAAGACTCACCATGAACTGTGATGTTGACAGGATTACTGTTTTCTCCAGATTCAGACTCACACCAGTAAACTCCAGTGTAGGATGTGAAGAGGAAGCTGATGTTACATGTAGATCCTGTAACTGATCCCCACCATGAACAATCTAACACTCCTTCACTGTCTGTGTATCGTCTCACTGTCCATCCAGTAGAGTTACTCTGGTCCTCACAGCTCAGTGAGAGAGAGTCACAGTAAAGTGTTGAGTTCTGCTGGGACTGATGATCAGAGACACTGGAGGAGATTCACCTTAAACACAGAATATTATCACTTACATGTATTATGGTTGTTTTCATTGTAAAACATATTTAAACCTCATTTAATTATATATTGCTATTTGAATGAGAAGAATCCTCTACCATATACAACTGCCTTCAACATTCTTCACTCAGGGGGTGAATATGAGGATTTTTATCAACAATAATCACAGTTCTGATTTTCCATTTATCTCCCTATTTAAAATATAGCTGTATGCATTTTTAATTATACAGTATTTTATTTTCACATCCATATTCAAATCTCCAACACACAAGATTTGTTATTTTGTCCTCACCAGAGATCCATAGAGGCTGTGGATTGCTGTACAGTGTGTGAATGACTGGTTCTCCTCTCTCCTCTACACACATAAACTCCTGTGTGATTAAGAGCAGAAGGACTGAGAGTGTAGTTGCCTCCACATTCTCTGCTGCTGTCTGAGAGAAGCTCCACATACATGATAAATCCATGACTATTTATTAATTGAGTTACACCATCTCTGTAGGGAACAACTGTGTACCAGCTGAATGTCCAGTCTGTAGAGGAGTCTGTAACCTCACAGCTTAGAGTCACTGAGTCTCCTTCAGTCAGCCAGTTCTGTGGAGATACACTCAGTACTGCCTGTGGTCTCTCTGTAAGACAGAAAATACACATTTATACTTTATCTTGCACTTTATGTTCTGTGGTACTGAGCTAAATCAAATCTTTTAGATAACAAATGTAAAACTAAAGATAAGTGTCTTGTCAAACAGTTATCTCGCTTGGAAACTAAAAATAAACTAAGTTCTGAATTTTCTGTAATTAAACATTTCTCTTTCTCTGTAACAGTGAACACACTACATGAAGACTCACCATGAACTGTGATGTTGACAGGATTACTGTTTTCTCCAGATTCAGACTCACACCAGTAAACTCCAGTGTAGGATGTGGAGAGGAAGCTGATGTTACATGTAGATCCTGTAACTGATCCCCACCATGAACAATCTAACACTCCTTCACTGTCTGTGTATCGTCTCACTGTCCATCCAGTAGAGTTACTCTGGTCCTCACAGCTCAGTGAGAGAGAGTCACGAGTAAAGTGTTGAGTTCTGCTGGGACTGATGATCAGAGACACTGGAGGAGATTCACCTTAAACACAGAATATTATCACTTACATGTATTATGGTTGTTTTCATTGTAAAACATATTTAAACCTCATTTAATTATATATTGCTATTTGAATGAGAAGAATCCTCTACCATATACAACTGCCTTCAACATTCTTCACTCAGGGGGTGAATATGAGGATTTTTATCAACAATAATCACAGTTCTGATTTTCCATTTATCTCCCTATTTAAAATATAGCTGTATGCATTTTTAATTATACAGTATTTTATTTTCACATCCATATTCAAATCTCCAACACACAAGATTTGTTATTTTGTCCTCACCAGAGATCCATAAAGGCTGTGGATTGCTGTACAGTGTGTGAATGACTGGTTCTCCTCTATCTCCTCTACACACATAAACTCCTGTGTGATTAAGAGCAGAAGGACTGAGAGTGTAGTTGCCTCCACATTCTCTGCTGCTGTCTGAGAGAAGCTCCACATACATGATAAATCCATGACTATTTATTAATTGAGTTACACCATCTCTGTAGGGAACAACTGTGTACCAGCTGAATATCCAGTCTGTAGAGGAGTCTGTAACCTCACAGCTTAGAGTCACTGAGTCTCCTTCAGTCAGCCAGTTCTGTGGAGATACACTCAGTACTGCCTGTGGTCTCTCTGTAAGACAGAAAATACACATTTATACTTTATCTTGCACTTTATTTTCTTTATACACAAGTCTTTCCATTACACGATCTTTCCAAAATCGTGTAATGAGTATAGAAAATTAAATATGGATATACAGTTGTGTTCAAAATTATTCAACCCCCAATGCTGTAAAAGGTTTTAGGGAATTTAGTGTACATTTGTAATTGTATTCAGAATGAAATCCTACAAGGACTTCTTAAAGAACCATATGCAACTAAAATGACATCAATTAGTTTTGTAATACAGTAGTAAATGTTTCTTTTGTGAATTCTTCATTGACATAATTATTCAACCCCTTAAAGACTACCACTCTGAAGAACAGAGGTTCAATGAAGTGTCTTCAATTAGGTATTGAAAACACCTGTGGATATCAGGGAGCAGTAATAAAGCCTAATAAGCACCAATTAAGCAGCTTTAAAATGACTGTGATACTCAGCTCCTTCTAGACATTTACTGGTGTGGTTACAAACATGGTGAGGTCAAGAGAATGGTCCAGGAAGACAAGAGAACAGGTGATTACTCTTCACAGGAAGGGCAATGGCTATAAGAAGATTGCAAAGATGTTAAACATACCAAGAGACACCATAGGAAGCCTCAATCGCAAATTCAAGGCAAAGGGCACTGTTGAAACGCTACCTGGTCGTGGCAGAAAGAAGATGCTGACTTGACTGCTGTGTGCTACCTGAAGCGTAGAGTGGAGAAAAGTCCCGTGTGACTGCTGAGGAACTGAGAAAAGATTTGTCAGATGTGGGTACTGAAGTTTCTGCTCAGACAATACGGGCGCACCCTGCGTAATGAAGGCCTCCATGCCAGAACTCCCAGGCGCACCCCTTGCTGTCCCCAAAGAATAAGAAGAGTCGACTGCAGTATGCCAAAAGTCATGTGGACAAACCACAGAAGTTTTGGGATAGTGTTCTGTGGACTGATGAAACAAAATTAGAACTGTTTGGGCCCATGGATCAACGCTATGTTTGGAGGAGGAAGAACAAGGCCTATGAAGAAAAGAACACCTTGCCTACTGTGAAGCATGGCGGGGGGTCAATCATGCTTTGGGGCTGTTTTGCTTCTGCAGGTACTGGGAAGCTTCAGCGTGTGCAAGGTACCATGAATTCTCTTCAGTACCAGGAGATATTGGATGACAATGTGATGCAGTCCGTCACAAACCTGAGGCTTGGAAGGCGTTGGACCTTTCAACAGGACAATGATCCCAAGCATACCTCCAAGTCCACTAGAGCATGGTTGCAGATTAAAGGCTGGAACATTTTGAAGTGGCCATCGCAGTCACCAGACTTAAATCCGATTGAGAACCTCTGGTGGGACTTAAAGAAAGCAGTTGCAGTGCGCAAGCCTAAGAATGTGACTGAACTGGAGGCTTTTGCCCATGATGAATGGCGAAGATACCCGTAGATCGCTGCAAGACACTTGTGTCAAGCTATGCTTCACGTTTAAAAGCTGTTATAACTGTAAAAGGATGTTGTACTAAGTACTAAGATTGAATGTCACTTGGGGGTTGAATAAAACTGATAATGATGTGAGCTCAGAAAAGACATTTGTGGTTATTTCATTATAAATGTTATGTTATATTTGTCTGACCTACACATGCCTCTTTGATTTAATCGTAAGCAGGATGACTGAATGATCATAATCAATGTCAAACCGACCAAAACAATCAATTTCAGTGGGGGTTGAATAATTTTGAACACAACTGTACAGTGCCTTGCAAAAGTATTGACCCCCCTTGGCGTTTTTCCTATTTTGTTGTCTTACAACCTGGAATTAAAATGGATTTTTTTTGGGGGTTTGTATCATTTGATTTACACAACATGCCTACCACTTTGAAGATGCAAAATATTTTTTTATTGTGAAACAAACAAGAAATAAGACAAAAAAACAGAAAACTTGAGCGTGCATAACTATTCACCCCTTAAAGTCAATACTTTGTAGAGCCACCTTTTGCAGCAATTACAGCTGCAAGACTCTTGGGGTATGTATCTATAAGCTTGGCACATCTAGCCACTGGGATTTTTGCACATTCTTCAAGGTAAAACTGCTCCAGCTCCTTCAAGTTGGATGGGTTCCGCTGGTCTACAGCAATCTTTAAGTCATACCACAGATTCTCAATTGGATTGAGGTCTGGGCTTTGACTAGGCCATTCCAAGACATTTAAATGTTTCCCCTTAAACCACTCGAGTGTTGCTTTAGCAGTATGCTTAGGGTCATTGTCCTGCTGGAAGGTGAACCTCCGTCCCAGTCTTAAATCTCTGGAAGACTGAAACAGGTTTCCCTCAAGAATTTCCCTGTATTTAGTGCCATCCATCATTCCTTTAATTCTGACCAGTTTCCCAGTCCCTGCTGATGAAAAACATCCCCACAGGGGATGGTGTTCTCGGGGTGATGAGAGGTGTTGGGTTTGCGCCAGACATAGCGTTTTCCTTGATGGGCAAAAAGCTCAATTTTAGTCTCATCTGACCAGAGTACCATCTTTCATATGTTTGGGGAGTCTCCCACATGCCTTTTGGCGAACACAAAACGTGTTTGCTTATTTTTTTCTTTAAGCAATGGCTTTTTTCTGGCCACTCTTCCATAAAGCCCAGCTCTGTGGAGTGTACGGCTTAAAGTGGTCTTATGGACAGATACTCCAATCACCGCTGTGGAGCTTTGCAGCTCCTTCAGGGTTATCTTTGGTCTCTTTGTTGCCTCTCTGATTAATGCCCTCCTTGCCTGGTCCGTGAGTTTTGGTGGGTGGCCCTCTCTTGCCAGGTTTGTTGTGGTGCCATATTCTTTCCATTTTTTAATAATGGCTTTAATGGTGCTCCGTGGGATGTTCAAAGTTTTGGATATTTATTTATAACCCAGCCCTGATCTGTACTTCTCCACAACTTTGTCCCTGACCTGTTTGGTGAGCTCCTTGGTCTTCATGGTGCCGCTTGCTTGGTGGTGCCCCTTGCTTAGTGGTGTTGCAGACTATGGGGCCTTTCAGAATAGGTGTATATATATATATATATATATATATATATATATATACTGAGATCATGTGACACTTAGATTGCACACAGGTGGACTTTATTTAAGTAATTACGTGACTTCTGAAGGTAATTGGTTGCACCAGATCTTATTTAGAGGCTTAATAGCAAAGGGGGTGAATACATATGCACGCACCACTTTTCCGTTATTTATTTTTTAAAATTTTTTGAAACAAGTTATTTTTTTCATTTCACTTCACCAATTTGGACTATTTTGTGTATGTCCATTACATGAAATCCAAATAAAAATCCATTTTAATTCCAAGTTGTAAGGCAACAAAATAGGAAAAATGCCAAGGGGGGTCAATACTTTTGTAAGGCACTGTAAAACTAATTATAGCAAATTGTTAGATAAGACTTTATACATCTTTTAATTCTTCTTAACATCACTGGTCGCCTATTTTTTTAACCAAATAAGTGAAAAAATATGACTGTATCTCACATTTGACAGTGAATCTTTTCTTGATAAACACACACTCAGCTGTTTTCACTGACATCTCACTAACAACTAATAACAAATACTTTTTAATATGATAGAAATCAAGTTTAATTTTAGGAAGGAATGTTTTACAAGAGCACTAGTGTCTGTCACATGGATGAGAATTGGTTTCTTTTTAAACCTGGTTCCTCTCAAGAATTCTCCTTCATGTAATCTCCCAGAGTTTCTTTTTTTCTGCACCACCATTGCTGGTTTAATCATTGAAAAGTAATTTACATTTAACATTAATTATCCTTTTTTTAATAAAACATATTAGATCCAAATTTCTCTAAAATCTTTAAAAGAGGATAGAAATAAATTAAAATAAATTTATAGAAATACATTTTATATTTTGTATTTAAAATGTATATCCATTTTTTAAATCTGCTTTCTGCTAGTCAATTTTTCACAAAGCTTTATACTAATACAAGTAAATGTAGTTTTACAGATGAGCAGATAAGTAAAAAAGATCACTATTAATATTTGATGTTAATTTAAAAAAGTAAGTTTAATTATATACAGTAAAAGAGATTAAAACGTGAATGTTTTATACATTCATTAATAAAAATTCAGTAATAACGATTTTATTTAAATATCTTTAGTTTATGGTGTGTATTATAATTACACATTTATTTACAGTATTATATACTGTGCTGTTTGTTGGTGTGTAATATAATAACACAAAGCAATCACAACATTAATAAAACTACTGTGAGAATCCAGCTAAGTGTCTCTTTTTGATCAGTTCTCCAAATCTTTTAGTTTAAACTTCTGAATATTCGGTAATTAAACTTAAACCTTTTCCTCACTACATGAAGACTCACCATGAACTGTGATGTTGACAGGATTACTCTTTTCTCCAGATTCAGACTCACACCAGTAAACTCCAGTGTAGGATGTGGAGAGGAAGTTGAGTTCACATGTAGATCCTGTAACTGATCCCCACTGTGAACAATCTAACACTTCTTCACTGTCTGTGTATCGTCTCACTGTCCATCCAGTAGAGTTACTCCGGCCCTCACAGCTCAGTAAGAGAGAGTCATGAGTAAAGTGTTGAGTTCTGCTTGGTCTGATGATCAGAGACACTGAAGGAGATTCACCTTATACACAGAATTATCAATTACATGTATTATGGTTGTTTTCATTGTATAACATATTTAAACCTCATTTAATTATATACTGCTATTTGAATGAGAAGAATCCTCTACCATATACAACTGCCTTCAACATTCTTCACTCAGGAGGGTGAATATGAGGATTTTTACCAAACATTATCACAGTTCTGATCACAAGCTAATGCACTCTTAGTGCCGGTCCCAAGCCCGGGTAAATGGGGAGGGTTGCATTAGGAAGGGCATCCAGCATAAAACATGTGCCAAATCAGATATGCGGATCACAAATGAGAATTTCATACCGGATTGGTCGAGGCCCGGGTTAACAACGACCGCCACATGTATCGTTAGTCGACAGGGTACCGGTGGAAATTGTGCTACTGTTGGCTGAAGGAGAAGGAGAGGAGGAAGACGTCTACAGAAACGGCAGGAAAAGGAGCAGTGTAGGAGAGTGGAGGTTCGGTTTTGTACTTTAAATGTTGGTACTATGACTGGTAAAGGGAGAGATTTAGCGGATATGATGGTGAGGAGAAAGGTAGATATGTTGTGTGTTCAGGAGACCAAGTGGAAAGGGAGTAAGGCCAGGAACATTGGAGGTGGGTTTAAACTGTTCTATCATGGTGTGGATGGAAAGAGAAATGGTGTAGGGGTGATTCTGAGGGAAGATTACAGTAAGAGTGTAGTGGAGGTGAAGAGAGTTTCTGATAGGGTGAAGATCGTGAAGCTGGAAGTTGAAGGGATGATGATAAATGTCATCAGTGCCTATGCTCCACAATTTGGCTGTGAGATGGAAGAGAAGGAAAGATTCTGGAGTGAATTAGATAAAGTGGTAGATGGTGTACCTAGGAAAGAACGATTGGTGATTGGGGCAGACTTTAATGAGCATGTTGGTCAAGGGAACAGAGGTGATGAGGAGATGATGGGTAGGTATGGCTTTAAGGAGACGAATGTGGAAGGGCAGATGGTGGTAGATTTTGCAAAAAGAATGGAAATGGCAGTGGTGAACACTTATTTTAAGAAGAAGGAGGATCATAGGGTAACGTATAAGAGTGGAGGAAGGTGCACACAGGTGGACTATGTTCTATGCAGGAGATGCAACCTGAAGGAGATAGGAGACTGTAAGGTTTTGGCAGGGGACAGTGTAGCCAGACAGCATCGGATGGTGGTCTGTAGGATGGTTTTGGAGGCGAAGAAGAAGAGAAGGAGAGTGAGGACTGAAAGAAGAATAAGATGGTGGAAACTGAAGGAGGAAGAGTGTAGTGTGAGGTTCAGGGAAGAGGTCAGACAGGGGCTCAGTGGTGGTGAAGAGGTGCTGGATGATTGGGCAACTACTGCAGGAGTGATGAGGAGGCAGCTAGAAAAGTACTTGGTGTGACATCTGGAAATAGAAAGGAAGACAAGGAGACATGGTGGTGGAATGAGGAAGTGCAGGAGAGCATAAGGAGAAAGAGGTTGGCAAAACAGAAGTCGGATAGACAGAGTGATGAGAGAAGTAAGCAGGAGTACAAGGAGATGCGGCAGCAGGTTAAGAGGGGTGTGGTGAAAGCCAAGGAAAGGGCATATGAGGAGCTGTATGAAAGGTTGGACACTAAGGAAGGAGAAAAGGATTTTTACCGATTGGCCAGGCAGATTAAGTTGATCAGTTACAATATGAAGTTATAGGAAAGAGTAGTGGAAGCCAGGCTGAGAGAAGAGGTGACCATCTGTGAGCAACAGTATAGTTTCATGCCGAGGAAGAGCACCACAGATGCCTTATTTGCTTTGAGGATGTTGATGGAGAAGTATAGAGAAGGACAGAAGGAATTGCATTGTGTATTTATTTAGAGTGCCAAGAGAGGAGTTGTGGTACTGTATGAGGAAGTCAGGTGTGTCAGAGAAGTATGTGAGGGTGGTGCAGGACATGTATGAGGACAGTGTGACAGCAGTAAAGTGTGCAGTAGAAACGACAGACTGGTTAAGGGTGAGGGATGGACTACATCAAGGATCGGCCCTGAGCCCTTTCCTGTTTGCAGTGGTGATGGACAGGTTGACAGACGAGGTCAGACAGGAGTCTCCCTGGACTATGATGTTTGCGGATGATATTGTGATTTGTGTTGAGAGTAGTGAGCAGGTTGAGAAAAGCCTGGAAAGGTGGAGAAATGCGCTGGAGAGAAGGGGAATGAAAGTCAGTAGGAATAAGACAGAGTACATGTGTGTGAATGAGAGGGAGGGTAATGGAGTGGTGCAGTTGCAGGGAGAAGAGATGGAGAAGGTGGAGGAGTTCAGGTACCTGGGGTCAACAGTGCAAAGTAATGGAGAGTGTGTTAGAGAAGTAAAGAAAAGAGTGCAGGCAGGGTGGAGTGGGTGGAGAAGAGTGACAGGAGTGATTTGTGATAGTAGGGTATCTGCAAGAATGAAAGGGAAAGTTTATAAGACTGTGGTGAGACCTGCAATGTTGTATGGATTAGAGACAGTGGCATTGAGTAGAAGACAGGAGGTGGAGCTGGAGTTAGCAGAGCTGAAGATGTTAAGGTTTTCGTTGGGAGTGACGAGGATGGAAAAGATTAGAAATTAGTTTATTAGAGGGACAGCGCATGTAGGATGTTTTGGTGACAAGGTGAGGGAGGCGAGATTGAGATAGTTTGGACATGTGCAGAGGAGGGACATGAATTATATTGGTAAAAGAATGCTGAGGATTGAGCCACCAGGTAGGAGAAAAGAGGAAGGCCAAGGAGGAGGTTCATGGATGTGGTGAGGGAAGAAATGCAGGTAGTTGGTGTGAAAGAGGCAGATGTAGAGGACAGTGTGGTATGGAGAAAAGAGGAAGGCCAAGGAGGAGGTTCATGGATGTGGTGAGGGAAGAAATGCAGGTAGTTGGTGTGAAAGAGGCAGATGTAGAGGACAGTGTGGTATGGAGACGGATAATCCGCTGTGGCGACCCCTAATGGGAGCAGCCCAAAGAAGAAGAAGAATCATCACAGTTCTGATTCTCCATTTATTTCCCTATTTAAAATATAGCTGTATACATTTTTAATTATACAGTATTTTATTTACACATCCACATTCAACTCTCCAACAGACAAGATTTGTTATTTTTTCCTCACCAGTGATCCATAGCGGCTGTGGATTGCTGTACAGTGTATGAAAGGCTGGTTCTCCTCTCTCTCCTCTACACACATAAACTCCTGTGTGATGAAGAGCAGAAGGACTGAGAGTGTAGAAGCCTCCAGATCCTCTGCTGCTGTCTGAGAGAAGCTCTACATACATGATAAAGCCATGACTATTTTGTGTTGCAGTTAATCCGTCTCTGTAGGGAACAACTGTGTACCAGCTGAATGTCCAGTCTGTAGAGGAGTTTGTAACCTCACAGCTTAGAGTCACTGAGTCTCCTTCAGTCAGCCAGTTCTGTGGAGATACACTCAGTACTGCCTGTGGTCTCTCTGTAAGATAGAAAATACACAATTATACTTTATCTTGCACTTTATTTTCTTTATACACGTCTTTCCATGTCTAAAAAATCATGTAATGAGTACAGAAACGTAAATATGGATATAAAACTAATTATAGCAAATTGTTAGGTAAGACTTTATACATCTTTTAATTCTTCTTGACATCACTGGTGGCCTATTTTTTTGTAACCAAATAAGTGGAATAATTTGACTGTATCTCACTTTAGACAGTGAATCTTTTCTTGATAAACACACACTCAGCTGTTGTCACTGACATCTCACTATCAACTAATAACAAATACTTTTTAATATGATAGAAATCAAGATTGATTTTAGGAAGGAATGTTTTACAAGAGCACTTTTTTTCCCCTAGTTTTACGCTCAAAATGCTTCATATTTTGTATTTAAAATTGATATCCATTTTTGTAAATCTCCTTTCTGCTAATGTCAATTTTTCTCGAAGCATTATACTAATACAAGTAAATGTAGTTGTACAGATGAGTAGATTAGTATAAAAGATAACTATTAATATTTGATGTAAATTAAAAAATAAAATTTAATTATATACAGTAAAAGAGATTAAATCATGAATATTTATACATTCAGGAATAAAATTCTGTAATAATGATTTTATTTAAATATCTTTGGTTTATGGTGTGTAATATAATTATACATTTATTTACACTACTTAAATACTGTGCCATTTGTTGGTGTTTTTGGGTAAAATAACAATTACAACTTTCATAAAATTACTGTGAGAATCCAGCTAAGTGTCTCCTTTTGATCAGTTCTCCAAATGTTTTAATTCAGGCTTCTGAATATTCTGTAATCAAACTTAAACCTTTTCCTCACTACTTAAAGACTCACCATGAACTGTGATGTTGACAGGATTACTGTTTTCTCCAGATTCAGACTCACACCAGTAAACACCAGTGTGGGCTGTGGAGAGAAAGTTGAGTTCCATTGTAAATTCTGTAACTGAAACCCACAGGAAAAAATCAAACGCTGTTTCACTGCCTGTGTATCGTCTCACTGTCCATCCAGTAGATTTACTCTGGTCCTCACAGCTCAGTGAGAGAGAGTCCTTAGTAAAGTGTTGAGTTCTGTTGGGACTGATGATCAGAGACACTGGAGGAGATTCACCTTAAACACAAAATGTTATAGTTTATGTATTGTTATGGTTGTGTTTCACTGCAAAAATTGCATTGATCACAGAACTATTTGAATAAGAATAATCCTTTGCTTGTCCCACTCAAGAGGGTGAATATAGAGTTTTACACCAAACATTTACACTTCTGTGATTCTCTACATTTAAAATAAATGCTGTGTATTTTATTTATTTATTATATTATATGTTTGCATCTATATTCAAAACTCCAACACACAAGACTTGTTATTTTTCCTCACCAGTGATCCATAGAGGCTGTTCATTGCTGTACTCTGTGTAAATGGCTGGTTCTCCTCTCTCTCCTCTACATGCATAAACTCCTGTGTGTTTAAGAGCAACAGGACTGAGAGTGTAGGAGCCTCCAGATCCTCTGCTGCTGTCTGAGAGGAGCTTCAGTTCAAAAGCTTTATCAAAGTAATAAAAATATAATTGACTGTGAGGAACAGCTGTGTACCAGCTGAATGTCCAGTCTGTAGAGGAGTCTGTAACCTCACAGCTTAGAGTCACTGAGTCTCCTTCAGTCAGCCAGTTCTGTGGAGATACACTCAGTACTGGCTTTGGTCTCTCTGTTACACAGGCAATACAAAAATTATAGTTCATTCTGTATTTGATTTACTTGATACACAACTTTGTCATGTCAGAAACATTATGTAAGGTGTACAGAATTGGAAAAAATAGTAATTATGTATTAAAAACCTAATTAGGCTAAGTCATTAGATGAGACATTTGAAATGTATTAATTCCTCTTATCTTTAGAGTTGTGTATTTGTATTTCTGGTGTGTCACTGGGTTGTGTATTAAATAAGTGGAATCATCTGTTAGCAATTTTCTGTATATTAAATATGAGAAGAATTTCTCCCCGAAAAACACACACTCAGCTGTTTTACACTGCATCTCAAAATCTACAGCATTTCAACATCTACAGATGACAAATATATTTTATATTATATATTTATAGATCTTCCTGAATAACTGTGTAATATCTTTATGAACGATTCTCCATATTTCAAAGCTGTGGGGAAAGAGGTGAAAACTCCTGATGGACAGATAAATCATTAAAAGAAGCAGCTACACATTTTGTGAGAATTCACCAAAGTTAAACCTAAAAACAAGAGATTATTTAGAATTTCTGCCATATTTACTTTTTTAACGAGTTGTATTGATTACAGAAACTGACAAATTCTGCAGGGTAATGTAGAAAACTTACCTGCTAACATTCAATTAAAATCAGACATGTACAACACCAAAAAGTTAGGACACTGTAAAAAATGTAAATAAAACAGAATGCTATTATTTGCAAATCTAATAAACCCATATTTTATTTACAACAGAACATGGAAGACATTAAATGTTTAAACTGAGGAAATGTACCATTTTAAGAAAAAAAAAAGTCATTTTAAATATAATGGCTGCAACAGGTCTGGAAAAAGTAAGCGTTATTTAATAAATTAAATAAAAAAAAGGATGGTTCATTAACTATTGGGGTATAAATATACAGTGCCCTCCACAATTATTGGCACCCCTGTTTAAGATGTGGTCGTGGACTTCTAAAAATTCTCCTTTTTTTTAAAACAACATAGAACCCAAATGCAAAAAAAGAGAAAAATCCAATCTTTCATTTAAGTACATTACTTTGGTGGTAAAAAAAAATCATACATTTAGAAAAAAAAAAAAACCTTGAAATCATGTGTCCCACAATTATTGGCACCCCTAACAATTCCTCTGAAAAATTTAATTTTTTTTTTTTTTTTTTTTCTGTAGTTGCTAAGGTTGGTCAGGGTATCTAGGGACTTTTAATTAATAATTCATGATTTCCTGTTTCCCTGGGGTATAAATATGACGTGACACAGAGGCCTAATTCTCTTACCCATTTGTCAACATGGCAAAGACAAGAGAACACACCATTCAAGTAAGGCAGATGTGTGTCGACCTTCATAAGTCAGGCAATGGCTACAAGAAAATAGCCACTCGCCTTAACTTGCCGGTATCTACAGTCAGAGGAATCATTAAGAAGTTTAAAACAACTGGAACAGTGACAAACAAGGCTGGAAGAGGTCCCAAGTTTATCTTGCCACAACGCACAGTAAGGAGGATGGTAAGAGAAGTAAAAAAATTTCCCAAGCTCACCGTCACAGAATTGCATCAAAAAGTGGCATCTTGGGGTCACAGAGTCTCCAAAACAACCATCAGACGCTCTCTACATGCCAACAAGCTGTTTGGGAGGCATGCAAGGAAAAAGCCTTTTCTCACTAACACTCACAAACGTAAACATCTGGAGTTTGCTAAGCGGTACTGGGACTTCAACTGGGATCGTGTGCTTTGGTCAGATGAGACTAAGATTGAGCTTTTTGGCAACAAACACTCTAAGTGGGTCTGGCATAAAACAAAAGATGAGTATGCCGAAAGCACCTCATGCCCACCGTGAAGTATGGTGGAGGATCTGTGATGCTGTGGGCCTGTTTCTCTTCCAAAGGCCCTGGGAACCTTGTTAGGGTGCATGGCATTATGAACGCTTTGAAGTACCAGGATATTTTAAATAAAAACCTGATGGCCTCTGCCAGAAAGCTGAAGATGGGTCGTCATTGGGTCTTTCAGCAGGATAATGATCCAAAACATGTGGCAAAATCTACACAAAAGTGGTTCAGCAGTCACAAACTCAAGGTCCTCCCATGGCCATCTCAGTCCCCAGACCTCAACCCAATCGAAAACCTGTGGGGCGAGCTAAAGAGAAGAGTGCATAAGAGAGGACCCAGGACACTGGATGATCTAGAAAGATTGTGCAAAGAAGAATGGTCAAAATCCTCTCTGTGTTCTCCAATCTTGTGAAATGTTATAGGAGGAGATTAAGTGCTGTCTTGTTGGCAAAAGGAGGTTGTACAAAGTATTAACATCAGGGGTGCCAATAATTGTGGCACACATGATTTCAAGGTTTTTTTTTTTTTCTAAATGTGTGATTTTTTTACCACCAAAGTTATGTACTTAAATAAAAGGTTGGATTTTTCTCTTTTTTTGCATTTGGGTTCTATGTTGTTTTAAAAAAAAGGAGAATTTTTTGAAGTCCACGACCACATCTTAAACAGGGGTGCCAATAATTGTGGAGGGCACTGTATGATTGGGTATAAATATTGTATCTTAGAGAGGCAGATCCTCTCACAATTAAAGATGTGGGACAATTTCAGAATAATTCAGAAGGCATGTGTGAACATGATCCGAAAATGCCACTGTACTTTCTGGCCCAAAGCTCATTTAAAATGTACTGTGGCAAAGTGGAAAACTGTTCCATGTTAATTTATTTTAGAAACATGTACACCACATCTTCCGTACTAAAGAAGAGAGGGACCATTTGGCTTGTTTCAGTGCTCAGTTCAAAAAGCCACATCTCTGATGGCATGGAAGTGCATTAGAGTCTGTGGAATGTGCAGCTTGCACATTAAGAAAAGCTCCATCAATGCTGAATGGTATGTACAGGTTTAAGAGTAACAAATGCTTACATCCAGAAAACATAATTTTCAGGGAAGGCCATGCATATTCAAGCAAGACAATTAAAGACACACAAAACAGCAAGACAGTTGTGTTTTGTGTATTTTTCTATCTTCCACCACCCCTTGTGTTTTTTCTCTGGCTTTCTGCTGCCATACTATAGGTGGAGTCACCTGTCAATTATAATCAAATGAAATATGGATTTTTGAGATTTGCAAATCATTGCATTCTGTTTTTTTATTTAAATTTTGCACATAATCCCAAATTTGTAGGAATTGGGGTTGTAATAAAAAGGAAAAACATGTAGAATATAAAAATACTGTAGGTAATCACCTTCAACATGTGCCATTTTTATAAGTGAAATCAGCACTGAAAGAGAAGAGAAACAGTGAACATGAAAACATGGAAAAGTTTTAGTAATTGAGGCAGACTGAACATATGAATAAAAGGCTTGTGAATTGAATGAGTTTTTAAAACAGACACACAAAGTAGTATACACACATAAATCAACTCCAAAGTGAATACAGCTGTGACTGGGAAGACACATGCACATGAGGACCAATAATAAGATGGAATGGGACATTACATGAATACAATGCATACATGTGTGGCTATGACAACTGACCATAAAATGAAGAACTCTGTGGCAGTACTTTGTGCCAGCTAGTGCTCTGTAAACTTGCATAAGCAGATCAAAGCGGGAAGACACACTGTCACCCCCTGAAATGAAAAGGTTGTGGAAGAAGGCCACATTGTTGCCACCTGCAATCAACTAGTCATATAAGGGAGTTGTGCTGTTGCACCCCTTGCATGAGCATAGGGGCAGGCCATGCCATGTCCTCCTGGCATGAGCTAATCATTGAAGGAGTCCGACTCTTCCACCCGTGGTGAAGGCTTGTTTCTGGCATAATCTTGGCTTAAGGTGCCTCTTTGGAGGCCTCAAACCCAATAAAGAGTAATGGCACAAGTCAGCTGTCACATGCAAGTGCAAAATCAAGTGGGGAAAAAAATCCCTTCTTTTTCTTCTCTACACCTTGTGATATTTACATATTCCCTCTAATATCTCTTCCTTAACAATTTTCATTCTCCAATAACCTCAAGGGGTCTTGCATACTCCTTCTGTTTACTTACGCTCATTGTAGTAATTCTTTCCTTTTTCCTGGAATTCTTGTTTACTTTTTTCCTTATTTTTTCATAGTTTACATATCTTTTCATACCCCAAATTGTTTGTTTTCACACCCTGGCTTCAATAAACTGTAGTTTAAACATCTAAGTTCTTTAGTCTTAACACCACAGCTCTTTTTCTAACGTTGCCTTCCACTTTTTCAACATTGTGTTGTGTATTGAAATGTCTCTTGTACATCTTACCAAAGTTAATTTTCCTCCTTATATGGGTTCACTTATTGTTTTAATGCATAAAGCTCACAAAGTTTAAAGTACTAGATGCTCATTATATATTCTTGCTTAAAGTGAAGGTTATATTCTGCTATACAGGTGCATTTCAATAAATTAGAATATCATTAAAAAGTTTATACATTTCAGGTGTTTATTTATTTAAATTTTAATGATTATGGCTTACATCTAATAAAAACCCAAAATTCAGTATCTCAGAAAATGTGAATATTGTGTAAAAGTTTAATATTGGAGACCCATTGAGTTGCACTCTAATCAGCTAAGTAACCCGAAACACCTGCAAAGGTTCCTGAGCCTTTGAATGGCGTCTCAGTCTGGTTCAGGTTACACAATCATGGGGAAGACTGCTGACTTGACAATCTGACAGACGATCATTGACACCCTGCACATGGAGGGTGAGACACAAAAGGTCAATCGCTAAAGAGGCTGGTTGTTTACAGAGTTTCATATCCAAGCACATTAATGTAAAGTTGAATAGAAGGAAATAATGTGGTAGAAAAAGGTGAAATGAAGCCCATTCAAGAATTTGGGAAGATTTACAAAGAGTGGATTGCAGCTGGAGTCAGTGTTTCAAAAGCCACCATGGGCTAGAACTGACGTATTCCTTGTGTCAAGCCACTTCTGGACCAGACAACATCGGAGGTGTCTTACCTGGGCAAAGGACAAAAAGGACTGGACTGTTGCTCAGTGAGCCAAAGTCATCTTTTCAGAGAGGCAAAGAATCCAAGTTGCTTGAGGTCCAGGGTAAAGTTTGCACAGTCAGTGGTGGTTCGGGCAGTCATGTCATCTGCTGGTGTTGGTCCACTGTGTTATATCAGGTCCAAGGTCAGCATAGCCATCTCCCAGGAAGTTTTAGAGTGGTATATGCTTTCCTTTGCTGACCAGCTTTATGGAGATTATGATTTCAATTTCCAACAGGACTTGGCACCTGCCCACACTGCCAAATGGTTTAAGGAGCATGGTATCCATGTGCTTGATTGGCCAGCAAACTTGTCTGACCTAAACCCCATGGAGAATTTTGGGGTACTGTAAAGAGGAAGAAATGAGACACCAGACCCAACAACGTAGAAGAACTGAAAGCCGCTATCAGAGCAACCTGGGAATACATAACATGTCAGCAGCATCATAGACTGATCGCCTCCATGCCACCCCGCATTGCTGCAGTAATTCATGCAAGGGAGCCCCGACCAAGTATTGAGTTCTGCACATGTTCATACTTTTCAGTAGTCCAAAATTTTGTGTTAATCTTTTTTTATATAGGTCTTAAGTAATATTCAAATTTTCAAATATTCAAGACCGTGACAGTACAACCCTCTGGGTTGCTCAGGGTGATCCAGATGGAAGCGGCTTATGAGTTCAGGGTCCAGAATGTGGCGGGCTGGAACCCAGGAGCATTCTTCAGGTCCATAACTCTCCCAGTCAACAAGGTATTGGAGGCCTCTTCCTCAGCATCTGGAGTGCAGAAGGCAGTGCACAGTGAATGCAGGGCCCCTATAAATGACCCGGGTGGGTGGCAGGGGTCTAGTGGAGGGAACCATGGTGCAGGCTGTGACGGGTTTGGGATGGGAAAGGTAGGGTGGATCCGGAGGACTCTGGGGAGTTTGAGGCAGACCGCAACAGGGTTGATAACTTTAGAAATTGGAAAGGGACCCATGAACCATGGGGCAAGTTTCTTGCATACAGGTCTCGGGTGGACAGGCAGACATTCTGGCCTACCCTGTAGCGGGTCGTGGGGCATTGTTTGCGGTTTCAATGTCCAGGCAGAGAGCACCGATTGTTACAAAAGGTGGGAGAATGCGCTCAGATAGAGGGACCTCTTCACCGGGAAGTGTAGTTGGGAGAAAGCATCAGGTTTACCATTCTTGGAACCTGGACGGTAGGCTAGGGAAGAAATGAAACAGCCAAAGAAAATCCCCCAGCCTGTCTGACGGGGGTTCAGGCATTTGGCTGACTGCAGGTGATCAAGATTGCGGTGATCCGACCAAAACATGAATGGCACCTTGGCCCCCTCAAGCCAATGACGCCACTCCTTTAGGGGCCAGCTTGACAGCCAGGAGCTCTCGTTCACCTACATTTTAGTTCTGCTCGGCTCGATTCAGGCGACGGGAGAAAAAGGTTCAAGGAGGAGGCCGGTTGTCACAGGTATCCCTCTGAGACAGGACAGCTCCCACCCCTAGATCAGAGGCATCCACTTCCACAACAAATTGACGAGCGGGGTCAGGCATGGCCAAGACAGGAGCAGATGTGAAAAAGTCTTTAAGTTTCAAGAAGGCCTGTTCAGCCTCAGAGTCCCACAGGATCGGCTGATAAGTAGAAGTAAGTCGGTGAGGGGGGTCACAATAGAGCTATGACCCTGGATAATTCTCAGATAAAAGTTGGCAAAACCAAGGAATCTCTGTAGCTGTTTGGGGAATAAGGGTGAGGCCAACTTCTGACTGCCTGGATACGGCCCGGGTCTATCTGTATTCTCCTGGCTGAGAGTATGAACCCCAAGAAGGAGGTGGCGGTGACATGAAAATCGCTTTTTTCAGCCTTGGCATACAGGCCGTTTCGAAGAAGTTGTTGGAGCACGGTCCAGACATGGTGGACGTGTTCCTCCTGGGTTCGAGAGAAAATCAGGATGTCGTCAAGGTAAAGGAATACAAAGCAGTTGAGCATGTTCCGTAAAACATCGTTGACCAGAGCCTGGAACACTGCTGGAGCGTTAGTCAGGCCGAACGCCTGTTAATTCGTAATGTCCGGAAGGGGTGTCAAACGCAGTCTTCCACTAATTTCCCTCCTGAATGCGAACAAGGTGGTAGGCATTTCTCAAGTCCAGCTTCGTGAAAATAGAGGCCTCATGGAAGAGTTTGAATGCGGATGCCATGAGTGGTAGGGGATAGCGATTCTCAACAGTAATGGCGTTAAGTCCCAGATAGTCTATACATGGGCGAAGGGTCTTGTCTTTCTTATCCACGAAGAAGAATCCAGCCCCAGCAGGGGAGGAGGAAGGGTGAATAATCCCAGCAGAGAAAGACTCCTGAATATACTGGTGCATGGCCTCTTGCTCAAGTCCAGACAGATGGTACAAACGTCCATGGGGAGGATAGGTTTCAGGCAACAGGTCAATGGAACAGTCACATGGCCAGTGTTGTGGAAGAACAGATGCTTTGACTTGCTGAAGACGGCCCCCAGGTCATGGTAGACTGCCGGGTTAGAGCTGAGTTCAGTTTGAGGCTCCTGACGTGGCGTGACAGGTGCAGGGCCGGTTGGGGCGAGACAGCAGGTCTGGAAGGGCACCCCCATTCTAAGACTCATCCACTGTTCCAATCTAGATGGGGGTTGTGCTTCCGGAGCTCGGGAAAATCAAGCATGACACGACCATTGCAGGGCCTTTCCAGTCAGCAAGGATATCCTATACACCACGTTGGCTTGCTTAGTCAGAATTAAAGAAGGCTTGAGCTGGAGGATGACATTGCACTGTGCGAGGAAGGAATGGCAAGTTCCGGGTTAGCAAGAGAAACATGCAGGTGGGGCTAGGTGAGGCTCTCGAGGGGTAACCTGACGTTCAGGAGAAGGTTGTTTTCCTGGCACCATCTCTCCAGGTTTTTAACCTTCTGTAGGTAGGCTGTTTCATCGTTGTTGGAGATAAGACCACCACAACAGTGTCGTCAGCAAACTTGATGATGGTGGTAGAGTTGGAAGTGGCCACACAGTCGTATGTGTACAGCGAGTACAGCAGGGGGCTCAGAACACAACCCTGGGGAGCTCCAGTGCTGAGGGTGAGGGTGAATGAGGTGTGTTTTTCCACCCGTACGGCTTGTGGTCTGTCTGTCAGGAAGTTAGAGATCCATTGACACAGCGGCTGGCTGAGTCCCAGGACCTCCAACTTACAGGTGAGTGTGGAGGGAATTATGGTGTTAAATACTGAACTGTATTCAACAAACAGCATCTTTGTATTATTACCAATCTTTGGTCCAGGTGGCTCATTGTGGTGTGGAGGAGATGAGCAATGGTGTCCTCAGTAGAACGGTTCTGACGGTACGCAAACTGTAATGGTCCAGTGTGTCTGGTAGTGATGCAGTGATGAAGTCTCTGACAAGTCTCTCGAAGCACTTTATCACTACTGAGGTCAAGGCTACAGGGCGGTAGTCGTTAAGGCAGGCGGGCTGGGGTTTCTTCGGGACAGGAACAATGGTGGACTGTTTAAAACATGAGGGGACAACAGACTGTTCCAGTGAGAGGTTGAATATCTCAGTGAACACCGGTGCTAGCTGGTCAGTGCAGGCTTTCAGAACCTGACCCGTGATGCCATCTGGTGCTGCTGCCTTCCTGGTATTCACTCTCTTAAATGCCCTCCTCACGTAATGTTTCGATATGGAGAACGTGTTTACCTCTCCGGCTCTCTCTGCGTGCACGCTGTTTGTGCCGCTAGCACCGCTAGCGTGGTTAGCTGCAGCCTTGAAACGAGGGTAAAAGGTGTTTAGCTTGTCTGCCAGAGAAGTGTCCGCATTCACCATAGAAGATGTTTTATAGTCCATGATTGTTCTTTGTCCCTGCCACAGGTTCCTAGAGCCACCATGTTGGAACTGTGACTCTAGTTTCCTCCGCTTGCATCCTTCACCGCTCTGCGAACACTGTGAAATGCAGCCTTGTACTCATCCATGTCTCCGGTGGCGATCCCTGTGATGTAGGCAGCGGAGCGGGATCTCAAAGCGTCGCGGATGGTTTTATCCACCCACGGCTTCTGGTTGGGAAATGTTCTGATGGTGTTTTTTTGCACTGTATCATCTGCTAGTTTCCCGATGAATTCCACAACCGCTTCCCTAAACATGTTGACGTCATCAAAGCTGCGCCGGAACATGTCCCAATCTGCGTCATCCAAAGGGTACTGCGGCCACCGATTGGTCAGTCCAGCGCACGACCTCCCTCTGAACCGGAGCTTCCTGTTTCAGCCCTTGTTTGTGGCAGGTGATGTGCTGATAAAAATTCGGTAGTGCGCGCTTGAGGTTGGCACTGCTGAAATTTCACAGTGAGCGCAGCATCCCGATGCTGTGTTTGGTGAAGAGTTAATGTCTCATGTAAATCCCATACTGCAGTGTCCGTGTCACCTTGAGGTGGAAAATAAACGGCACTGACTATGACCGAGCTGAATTCCCGAGGTAGATAAAAAGGTCGACATTTGATGGTCAGTAGTTCCAGGTTTGGTGTGCAGGAGCATGAAAGAGGAGCGACTCCAGTGTTCTGTCCATGCGGTAAACCAAGAAAAACTTGGCCGGCTGGATGGCGTGGTCCAGTACCGCTAGGTTCAGCCATGTCTCAGTGAAGCAGAGAAGGTTGCAGTCCCGAACGTCCCTCTGGAACTTGACCTTTGCCCTGAGGTTGTCAGACTTGTTTTCCAGTGACTGGACATTGGCTAACAGGATACTAGGCAACACGGTGTGAGCGTGCCCTCAGCCTGTTCCTGATGCCGGCTCGTTTCCCTCGTGGACTCCACTACTGGTCGCATCCTGTTCTTCTCCCTCAGGATCTCGCTCGGCCAGCATGGGTCTGGGTTTAAAAAGGGTGAAAGGTACGTTGTACACCAATAGATATAAGAGTGTCTCTGTCATATCTAATGATGTCCATCTTGTGTAGATGGAACTGTAACTAGTTAAATAAAAGTATAAAATAAACAAAAAAAGATTAAACGTAGCCGGAGCAGTCGTGACGGCAGCCGACCTCATCGGCGCCATCTTTGAACCCAACAACATCCGTACATATGAATCCTTGTTGTCTAGGTGGGTGAGGGCCAGATAAAGGGTCGTGGAGATGGCATTATCTGTGGATCGGTTTGGACTGCATAGGGTCCAGTGCGGGTTGAAGCTGGGTCTTGAAATGTTTCCTGGAGAGACTTTCATGGGTTAGTTTTCCCCACTTCAGCTGTGGTTAGACAGCGCACCTGGTTGCTGGGAGGATGGTCTTCCTCGCCAACATGTTGTTCTGCACCTCAAACTTAGAAGTCATTCAGCGAATCTGGGAGGGAGGCATCACGGTCACAAGCAGGTGATGTCGTCAGTGCATCAAAGCAGTCCTGGAGAGCAGACATGGATCCTGCTGGCCAGGTTCTCATCTGCTTTCGAACTGGTCTTGAATGCTTGCTGAGTAGTCTGTATGCTGGGATCAGCATAACAAAGATGTGGTCTGAGTTCCGCTTCCTCGTGCAGCACTTTCGATTGCTCGCCAAGGTCGCATAGCTTATTCAAGTTAATTAAGTGTTTGCCGTGGTACACAGGGACACCGGTTGTTTCGATGCCGATAGATAGATAGATAGATAGATAGATAGATAGATAGATAGATAGATAGATAGATAGATAGATAGATAGAAAGAAAGAAACTTGTTAAAATCCCTGGAGACAGATGAGATTTCTTGAGACTTCTCAATAAATGCAGGCGTTGTTCTGCTTTTTTTAACCAGGGCTGAAGTGTTCTGCTGCCATTACAGATTCTCAGTGATGTGAGCCCCTAGGAACTTAAAGCTGGAGACTTGCTCTACCTCAGTTATATTGATGTTGACTGGTAGAGGTCTCCTGCTGTTGGATTTCCAAAAGTCCACAATGAGCTATTTAGTTTTTGTGGCGTTGAGGGTCAGGTTGTTGTTGGCACATCATGCTGTTAGATTTCAGATCTTTTCCCTGTAGGCCAATTCGTCATTGTTGTTGATCTGGCCGACCAAGGTGGTGTCATCTGCATACTTGATGAAGATGTTGGAGTTTTACAGAGGAGCACAATTGTGGGTGAACAGGGAGAAGAGTATTGAGGTCTGTTGGTGAGAAAGTCCAGAATCCATCTGCAAGTGGAGGTGCAGATACCCAGGTCACTGAGCTTAGTGACCAGTTCAGTGGGGAGGACTGTATTGAACGCAGAGCTAAAGTCAATGAACAGCATTCTGATGTAGGTGTTGCTTTTATTCAGGTGGGTGAAGGCTGAATGAAGGGCTGTGGAAACTGCATCCTCAGTTGACCTGTTCGGACGATAGGCAAACTGGTGTGGGTCCAGTGTAGGTGGTAGGCCCGCATTGAGGTGATTCAGGACCAGTTTCTCAAAGCACTTCATAGCGCTAGGGGTAAGTAAAACTGGGCGAAAGTCATTCAGGCATTCGGCAGCTGAGTGCTTAGGCACAGGTATGATGGTTGTGGTCTTCAGGCATGAAGGAACCGTGGCTTGAGCCAGTGACAGGTTGAAAAAGTCAGTGAAAACTTGTGCCAGTTGTCCAGCGCATGCTCTGAGAACAGGTCCCAGTATGCCATACGGCTTCTGATTAGGAAAGCATTTCACGTGTTTGACGGTAGTGACATTGTCAATGGACGTGTTGATGGGCTCCAAAACAGATGAAGTGTAAATGTACATGTTTATGTGAGAGTCCAGTGTGGCCTGTGAGGCGAAACTGTTGCTGTAGAGAAGAAATCGCCCCCTCTGGCCATACCTGTACTGTCCTCACAGCTGGTTTACCCGTTTGATTATTGTGTGTATTTGGGTAGCGTGAACAAAGAGAGGTGATCAGACTGACCCAAGTGGGGGAGGGGAATGGCTGTGTATGCCCCAGGTATGGTTGTGAACACCTGGTTCAGTGTTTTGTCCCCTCTGGTAGAGCAGGAGACATTGTGGTAAAATTTTGGAAAAACAGATCTCAGGTTGGAATGGTTGAAATCTCCAGCAACAACTATAGATCCTTTGGGATGTGCAGACTGCTGTTTGCTGATAGCTGCATGCAGTTTCTCCATAGCTAGTTTAGCATTAGCATCCAGTGGAATGTACACTGCAGTCACAACAATGGCTGAGAATTCTCTTGGTAAATAAAAGGGTTTGCATTTAATCATCAAATACTCTAAATGAACAGAGCAATGACTTTCAGTAACAGCACTTTTAAAGCACTTTTAAAGCACTTTTGTACGTCGCTCTGGATAAGGGCGTCTGCTAAATGCCGCAAATGTAAATGTAAATGTAACAGTAGAGTCCTTTTAAAAAAATCTAGCTTCGTTGTAAACGTATGAAGCGCGAACGAATCAGCCTTGGTTATTGCATTAAATTTTCTGTAATCCGTACAGAAACTAAAGAAAGAATCTGCCTTGGGCACCAAGATACAAGGGGAACAGTGGATTTGTTCTATGCAGATGATGTTTAATAGGTAAATGTTCAACTATGTCGATGCAATGCTCGATAACTGTTGTACGAGAGGGAACATCAGAGAATAGACATGGGAACCTTTCAATTACTGCCTTGATGTCTTTCTCAAACATACATCTGAGTTAGATAAATGAACAGAAAGCATTTCAATTCATCCCAAAGGTGTTTAGTAGGGATGCGATCAGAGCTCTATAGCAGGCCACTCAAGATCTTACTCTCCAAAGCATGTAAATCATATCTTTAAAAAGCTCACTTTGTGCACAGGGGCATCACCATGCTGGAACAGGTTTGGGTTTTCAAGTTCAATTGAATGCAAAATAATATTATTGCACATCTAAAGAAGTCCTGTCCAACTGACTGAATCCAGCTTGTGTTAACAGTTTGGAAAAGAACAGACGTGACTTATCAAGCATCAACAGCATGAACTTCTTCAGCAATTTTGAGGTACAGGAGCTCGACTGTTGGATCGGACCACACGGACCAGCCATCACTTCTCGCATGCCCATGACCCTGTCGCAGATTCAACACTGTTCCTTCCTTCGGCCAGTTTTGTTAGATACTGACCACTGCAGCTGCAGCTGCAGTTTTGGATATGCTCTGACCCAGTCGTCTAGCCATCACAAAATTACCACATCAACTTTGAGGACAAAATGTTCAGGTGCTGCCTAATAAATATATCCACCCATTGTATCCATCTGGATAATACCAAAACTAAAAAGAGAAAGTGAAAAGGAAGTGGGTCATTTATATATATATATATATATATATATATATATATATATATATATATATATATATATATATATATATACAGTTATATTTTGTGAATGAAGAATTCACAAAAGAAACATTTACTACTGTATTACAAAACTAATTGATGTCATTTTAGTTGCATATGGTTCTTTAAGAAGTTCTTGTAGGATTTCATAAAGAACCATATGCAACTAAAATGACATCAATTAGTTTTGTAATACAGTAGTAAATGTTTCTTTGTGAATTCTTCATTGACATAATTATTCAACCCCTTAAAGACTACCACTCTGAAGAACAGAGGTTCAATTAAGTGTTTTCAATCAGGTATTGAAAACACCTGTGGCTATCAGGGAGCAGCAATAAAGCCTAATAAGCACCAATTAGGCAGCTTTAAAATGACTGTGATACTCAGCTCCTTCTAGACATTTACTGGTGTGGTTACAAACATGGTGAGGTCAAGAGAATGGTCCAGGAAGACAAGAGAACAGGTGATTACTCTTCACAGGAAGGGCAATGGCTATAAGAAGATTGCAAAGATGTTAAACATACCAAGAGACACCATAGGAAGCATCATTCGCAAATTCAAGGCAAAGGGCACTGTTGAAACGCTACCTGGTCGTGGCAGAAAGAAGATGCTGACTTCGACTGCTGTGCGCTACCTGAAGCGTAGAGTGGAGAAAAGTCCCCGTGTGACTGCTGAGGAACTGAGAAAAGATTTGTCAGATGTGGGTACTGAAGTTTCTGCTCAGACAATACGGCGCACCCTGCGTAATGAAGGCCTCCATGCCAGAACTCCCAGGCGCACTTGCTGTCCCCAAAAAATAAGAAGAGTCGACTGCAGTATGCCAAAAGTCATGTGGACAAACCACAGAAGTTTTGGGATAGTGTTCTGTGGACTGATGAAACAAAATTAGAACTGTTTGGGCCCATGGATCAACGCTATATTTGGAGGAGGAAGAACAAGGCCTATGAAGAAAAGAACACCTTGCCTACTGTGAAGCATGGCGGGGGGTCAATCATGCTTTGGGGCTGTATATATAACTGTATATATATAATATATATAAACTGTGGTCCCATGGAACTTCGCAAACTCCTGGCTCCTGCTATTTAACACTGTCAATTTTTTCTGCACATTTACTGCTCTTAAATTTAATATAGTCTTGAAATAATGACTTGTTATGATTTTTTTATGCTATAAATAATTAGTTTGGTATCAGTGTGTATAAGATTGAACTTGCTCCATTGAGGTGTTTCTCTAAACAGACCAGAATTGTAACACTAATAAAATTGTAAAAAAAAAATGGCAGTTTGGGTCATAAGTTTCCTCTGTACTATAAGTACAACTTATGATAAGGTTCTGTGCTTGGGAAAAAAAACCTGGTCACATCATCTAAAGACATTTCAGTTAGTCACAGCCATGACTTTCAAACACTATCAGATCACTGTCACTGAGCAGCAGATCATCACTGAAGACATTCAGACTGCAAATAATCCATTTTATACCACACTTTAACTCTAACAACGACACAAAGAACAATTTCACACACAGAATATCACAGAGAGTGGACTAAACTCTATCTTGTTCCTCTTATGACTGACTGACTAAGCAGTGGTCTTAAAGCATTTTCACTTCTTCCTGTGTTCTCATGAAAAGGGAGAGAGAGAGAGAGAACTTGAGTAGCTTATACTCGACTACTTAAGTGAATTTTTTTCAGTTGACCCAGGTAACATTGTAAGGTTCTTCCTGAAGCTGGTTCTGAGCAGAGTGTCTTTAGCAACAACTTCAACTTCTGTACAGGTTGGTACTGGCTGGGTAAGGGTCACTGAGGGAGTGGCCAGCGGTGAGGCAAAGGCTGAGTCGGATAAGGGGTGGCTGAGAACGTCGCAAGGTTACGAACGTAACCCTAGTTCCCCGAGGGAACGAGACGCCGCGCCGAAACGCTATGGGAACGCCCTGCGTGACCACGCCTGAACCACGTGTGAAATCTAGCCAATAGGCAAGCCGTGACGCCATAGACAGGCGACGTCACAGAAACCAGGAAGCTACAAGATGGCTGTGCGGTGGTAGCGACATTAGCTTCTGCAAAGAGAGAAGGTAAGCGCCGCAGGGATGCAGGGAGTGTGGCACGGAGACGCAGCGCCTGCTCCTCGGGAACTAGGGTTACGTCAGAACCTTGAGACGCCCCTTCAGGAACTCGAGCTGCGTCGAACGCTATGGGAACGAGTGTCCAATCACGCCACACTGACCAGACCCTGCCAAAGAGTGAGGGCCTCGCACCAGCACGTAGGGACAGAGGAGCCCGGGTGGCTCTGAGGTCGAGGCCATAGAACCTGACAAAGGCCAGCGGGTGGACCAACCCGCAGCGCCACAGACGCCCCGGAGTGACACTCATGTGCACCCGGCCGCAGAGGCCGCCACACTCCGGCGGGGCGAGCCCTGACCTCGATCGGGGCGGGGACCAGGACTCGCAGCTGAACAACTGCACCAACCACCCCAAGGACTCGCCCTGTGGAGATAAGCACCCAGTGCTCGCACTGGACACAGCCGGTCTCGAACCCCTGGTCGGGGCTATAATAGAGGAGGGCAGAATGCCTGTAACACGACACATCGTGTGGGAGCACCTGGCCCCGTGTAAGAACACTCTGGGCATGCCAGGGGGCAACTCCAGGTGGGACGAGGCAACTGCCAAGTCCCAGACAGGCACTCCGAGTCGTGTCCCGGGCCACAGCCTCCGGGCGCCGCGGAGGAAACGTGTCACCAATGGGACCTACCCAGCGAACACGGAAACCCTCAGGGTCGAAGGGGTTAACCCTGCGGCAAACTGTACCTGCAAAAACACCAGAACTGAACCGACCGGCAGTCATCTGGGTCCAAGTCATGGTGCTCACACCGTGACGCGAACAGTCGCCATCGTGGCGGCATACAACCTCCTCATGGAGGGAGCTCTGGAGTGAGAGGGGCCTCTACTACCTCGGTAGAGAGAACAGTCACAAAACCGTGTCCCCTCAGGGGCCACAGGCTCCACAACACCGGGCAGGGGTGAACCAGGGTTCCGCCCGCCAACCAGGTGCTACCCGGAGGAGACAGACTCCCTACCGGCAAAACTTTCCCAGAACTCCCGAGAGCAGCGCAATCGGGAAAGGCGACAGGCGTAGCCTCGCCAAGACCGCCCCACGGCAGCCACTGTCTCGACAGGGCGCCTGCTCAGGCATCCAACCGCCCCGGATGTAACCGCTCTAAATGAGAGGAGTTCGTCCGGGACCACAAGAGGACCCCTGCGCCTGCTCGCAAGGGCGAGACCGAGGTCCCCGTGGGCGATGTACGAGACCACCGCAGCATTGTCCGAGCGGACCAACACATAGCGATCTCTAAGGACTGGGAGAAAGAGTTGTAACTCCAACAACACTGCCAGCACCTCCCGCAACCTATGTGCCACAAGAGACGCGGGCCGCCCACAGACCCTGAGAGGAGTGGCCACTCATGACCGCCTCCCCACCCCGTGATGGAAGCGCCCGTCGTTAGCGTTACGCGACGACAAGGAGTCCCTAAACGGGCCTCGGGACAGAACGTAAGGTTCTACCATGCAACCAAGGCTCGTGGGCACACCGTAAGACCTTGATGTGATGACACAGACTCCCTCAGGGGAGAACCTACTGCCCCGGAGCCACCACTGAGGGGCCACATGCGGACACTGCCGACATGAGACCCAGCAGCCTCTGGAACTGCCTCACAGTGACCAGGCGGCCTGCCCCTACCCTCCTGACTGCAGTGAGGATGACTACAAACCGGGCGGAGACAACCGTGCCCGCAACTCGCCGAGTCCCACACCACGCCGAGAAAGTGGCCTCCGCGCTGGGAAAGTACACACAACCCGCGCCCCAGTCCGAACCCCAGTACCTTCATGCAGGCGGAACAGCACCTCAATGTTAAACCGCCAGGTGGTCTAACGAGCCACCATCAACCAATCGCTGATATAATACAGAACGCGGATGCCCTGAAGCCGCAGCGGGTCAGTGCTGCGTTCACGCACTCTGTGAAGGCACGGGTGAGGCGCTAGGCCGCACGGAAGGACCGATATTGGTAAGCTCACCAAAGCAACCTCAGGAACCTCCTGCGGTGAAGGACGGCTGCATGGGAGCATGCAACCTCCAGATCTAGCGATGACAAATCAGTCCTTGACATGACCTGAGACACGACCTCTAAACGAGAAACCTGAACCCGAGCCCCAAAAGTGAGTGGTTCAAGTAGCAGAGATCCAGAATGGGACGCAACCCACCGCCCTTCTTCGAACAACGAAGCACGGGCCGTAGCAGCCTGACTCGCAAACTGAGAGGGAACCACCTCGATGGCCCCTTTCCCCAGGAGTGTGCGCACTCCCTGTTCCAGGACCAGGGCCTGCACGGGTCCCGCCAGGGCGGGACACACCCCGTCGAGCCGGGGAGGAGAAGATGCGAACCGAATCGCGCAACCCTTCTTCACAGTACGCAGGACCCCGAGAGACTCCAGGCAGCCCTAAGACTGACAGAAAGTCTCCACAGGAGAACCAACCCCTCGGGCTGGCCCCCGACCCACTCAGAGCGGCTGGAGCGCTGCTCTGCAGCCGACCACACCACCTGAGAGGTGGCGGAACCCCCCCTGTCCGCAGCGATCACGCGGGCGGAATACGGGAGCAAACCGCTGAGAAGCTGCGCCTGAACACGACCCGTGGCAGGGCTGACAGACAGTCCTCCTGAACCCAAACGGCAGGAGCAGCGTACTGCGGCCGTTGAAGCCTCCTGAGAGGCGGCGGAACCCCCCGTCCGCAGCGATCATACGGGCGGAATACTGGGAGCAAACCGCTGGAGAAGCTGCGCCCTGAACACGACCCGTGGCAGGGCCAACAGACAGACCTCCTGAACCCGAACGGCAGGAGCAGCGTACTGCGGCCGTTGAAGCCTCCTGAGAGGCGGCGGATGACACCCATCCGCAACGAACTGTTCCTTCCTTCGCCAGTTTTGTTAGATACTGACCGCTGCAGCTGCAGTTTTGGATATGCTCTGACCCAGTCGTCTAGCCATTACAAAATTACCACATCAACTTTGAGGACAAAATGTTCAGGTGCTGCCTAATAAATATATCCACCCATTGTATCCATCTGGATAATACCAAAACTAAAAGAGAAAGTGAAAAAGGGAAGTGGGTCATTTATATATATATATATATATATATATATATATATATATATATATATATATATATATATACAGTTATATTTTGTGAATGAAGAATTCACAAAAGAAACATTACTACTGTATTACAAAACTAATTAATGTCATTTTAGTTGCATATGGTTCTTTAAGAAGTTCTTGTAGGATTTCATAAAGAACCATATGCAACTAAATGACATCAATTAGTTTTGTAATACAGTAGTAAATGTTTCTTTGTGAATTCTTCATTGACATAATTATTCAACCCTTAAAGACTACCACTCTGAAGAACAGAGGTTCAATGAAGTGTTTTCAATCAGGTATTGAAAACACCTGTGGATATCAGGGAGCAGCAATAAAGCCTAATAAGCACCAATTAGGCAGCTTTAAAATGACTGTGATACTCAGCTCCTTCTAGACATTTACTGGTGTGGTTACAAACATGGTGAGGTCAAGAGAATGGTCCAGGAAGACAAGAGAACAGGTGATTACTCTTCACAGGAAGGGCAATGGCTATAAGAAGATTGCAAAGATGTTAAACATACCAAGAGACACCATAGGAAGCATCATTCGCAAATTCAAGGCAAAGGGCACTGTTGAAACGCTACCTGGTCGTGGCAGAAAGAAGATGCTGACTTCGACTGCTGTGCGCTACCTGAAGCGTAGAGTGGAGAAAAGTCCCCGTGTGACTGCTGAGGAACTGAGAAAAGATTTGTCAGATGTGGGTACTGAAGTTTCTGCTCAGACAATACGGCGCACCCTGCGTAATGAAGGCCTCCATGCCAGAACTCCCAGGCGCACCCCCTTGCTGTCCCCAAAGAATAAGAAGAGTCGACTGCAGTATGCCAAAAGTCATGTGGACAAACCACAGAAGTTTTGGGATAGTGTTCTGTGGACTGATGAAACAAAATTAGAACTGTTTGGGCCCATGGATCAACGCTATGTTTGGAGGAGGAAGAACAAGGCCTATGAAGAAAAGAACACCTTGCCTACTGTGAAGCATGGCGGGGGGTCAATCATGCTTTGGGGCTGTTTTGCTTCTGCAGGTACTGGGAAGCTTCAGCGTGTGCAAGGTACCATGAATTCTCTTCAGTACCAGGAGATATTGGATGACAATGTGATGCAGTCCGTCACAAACCTGAGGCTTGGAAGACGTTGGACCTTTCAACAGGACAATGATCCCAAGCATACCTCCAAGTCCACTAGAGCATGGTTGCAGATTAAAGGCTGGAACATTTTGAAGTGGCCATCGCAGTCACCAGACTTAAATCCGATTGAGAACCTCTGGTGGGACTTAAAGAAAGCAGTTGCAGTGCGCAAGCCTAAGAATGTGACTGAACTGGAGGCTTTTGCCCATGATGAATGGGCGAAGATACCTGTAGATCGCTGCAAGACACTTGTGTCAAGCTATGCTTCACGTTTAAAAGCTGTTATAACTGTAAAAGGATGTTGTACTAAGTACTAAGATTGAATGTCACTTGGGGGTTGAATAAAACTGATAATGATGTGAGCTCAGAAAAGACATTTGTGGTTATTTCATTATAAATGTTATGTTATATTTGTCTGACCTACACGTGCCTCTTTGATTTAATTGTAAGCAGGATGACTGAATGATCATAATCAATGTCAAACCGAACAAAACAATCAATTTCAGTGGGGGTTGAATAATTTTGAACACAACTGTATATATATAATATATATAAACTGTGGTCCCATGGAACTTCGCAAACTCCTGGCTCCTGCTATTTAACACTGTCAATTTTTTCTGCACATTTACTGCTCTTAAATTTAATATAGTCTTGAAATAATGACTTGTTATGATTTTTTTATGCTATAAATAATTAGTTTGGTATCAGTGTGTATAAGATTGAACTTGCTCCATTGAGGTGTTTCTCTAAACAGACCAGAATTGTAACACTAATAAAATTGTAAAAAAAAAATGGCAGTTTGGGTCATAAGTTTCCTCTGTACTATAAGTACAACTTATGATAAGGTTCTGTGCTTGGGAAAAAACCTGGTCACATCATCTAAAGACATTTCAGTTAGTCACAGCCATGACTTTCAAACACTATCAGATCACTGTCACTGAGCAGCAGATCATCACTGAAGACATTCAGACTGCAAATAATCCATTTTATACCACACTTTAACTCTAACAACGACACAAAGAACAATTTCACACACAGAATATCACAGAGTGGACTAAACTCTATCTTGTTCCTCTTATGACTGACTGACTAAGCAGTGGTCTTAAAGCATTTTCACTTCTTCCTGTGTTCTCATGAAAAGGGAGAGAGAGAGAGAGAACTTGAGTAGCTTATACTCGACTACTTAAGTGAATTTTTTTCAGTTGACCCAGGTAACATTGTAAGGTTCTTCCTGAAGCTGGTTCTGAGCAGAGTGTCTTTAGCAACAACTTCAACTTCTGTACAGGTTGGTACTGGCTGGGTAAGGGTCACTGAGGGAGTGGCCAGCGGTGAGGCAAAGGCTGAGTCGGATAAGGGGTGGCTGAGAACTGAGCAGAGATGTTGTTTAGCTGCTGGGTGAGTTTAATGATTTGTTCTGACATAAAACATTGATTATCCATCAGGGCCTGGAGCTGTGGGTTATTCTGTGTGAGGAGGATGGAGAGGGCATATATAAACATACGACTAAAAGACTGGGGTTTTTATATGCTGTTGTCTGATAAGGAAATGAGCTGTGGATGAAACGCTGATGATTGGATCTGGATTATGACACTGATAAATGAAGAAAAAACAATCGCACACACTTTATCTTCAATACCCCCATTAAAGCACACACTCTGGCTTTTTTCCTTTGATGTTTACTTGTGGCAAGATGGTCTTCTAATTGAACAACAAAAAGTACTGTTGTTATATTATTGCACTATAGCTGCAGTCATTCGTTTTAAGCCAGTTATCACACATTACCACCTCCTCCTCCTTTTTCACAACTGCTCACACCAAACTCACAAAAGCATGCTAGCACTGAAACACTTTGAATAAAGATGGCATTAGTGTGTTTTAATGTGTACTTGTGGTACTGAGATGTTTATTTGCACAGATCAAAGAATTAATAAAAAGAGAAATACAGTTCATTAGGTTTTTTTTTCAGGAAGTCTAGTTGATGTTAGTATAATTTATACAGTACATCCCAGCTTGATCAGGAACTGGGGCATTTGTTGCCTGGATTCCCACACTAGCATAGGCTTTATTCAACAACTGTGATGTTTAAGCCACCAGCAACTGAGAGAACAGGCCCACACAAAGTTAAATCAGAATGTGTTTACCACTTAGGTAGCATATATACAGACATTCTGCAAAGATGGGGAGAAAAAACACACATGCAGAGAAAGGCAGGGGTGAGTTTAAAAGAAGTGTTTCACAGCAGTCTATAGACACTTTCCTGAAACATGTGGGTTGTACTGCAACTTATTTTCTACATGTTTTCTTCACACGTCTCGTTCTCATTTCCCCTTTAGCTAAGCAGAACTGGTTAAAAAATATCCAATTCATGATAGGGTTCTGTGCTTGGAAAAAAGACACCGGTGCCTCACCTAAGCAGCTAAGAACATTCAGTTATTAACACGCATTCAGACTGCAAATAATCACCTTTATGCCACACTGCTCACTGTAACAAAGACTCAAAATATTTACTTCACTGCCTTCCCTCTCATTCATACACGTGTACTCTATCTTACTCCTACTGACTTTCATAGGCAGGATATACCATCTATACCATACCATATTTCCCTGTGTAGACTTGAAAGTTTCGAGCATATGATGACGTGTTATCACAGGTAGCCCAGACCTTTATACCATATTTTGCAGGTTTAGATGGTATTTAGGCAGTAAATACACTATCTAAACCTGCGTTTTGTCAGAAAGTCTAGTTAATAATAATATTGTTTTATTATCATCTTTCTGTTCTGTTCGCCTGACAAACAAAGAAACACATTGTCACACAAAGAAACATATCTACTCACCGAGCATCACAGGGAGTGGACTGAGCTCCATCCTGTCCTTCCAATGACTGACTGACTAACTGACTGAGCAGAGGTGTAAAACCCTCAGAACTTCCTGTGTTCTCTTTATCTCTAACTCTCTCTCTCTTTCTCTCTCTTTCTCTCTGAAACACACACAACTGATGACAGGGTCATTTGCAGCAGTTTTTTTGTGTCAGCATTTACAGCATCCAGCTCCTTCAGTGTGTTAAGTGTGAAATGTACAGTCAGTTTTTCTCTGTCGCTAGCAATAATTTTATCTGTGAGAAGTATAAGTTAGTTTGCTCTTTGATGGAAAAATCCTAGCATTAGAGGAGTGCATCCAGAATCGAGAGAGCAGTAGTGAGTGGAAAAGCAGTCAAGTTCCCCTCATGTATATCAGTGTGTTCAATAGATGTTCATATAAAATGGTTTTAGATATTACTGTAAAGAAGCAAAATATAATACAACAAATTAACCTAAATTTCTGTGTTCTGTGTGATATTTCGTTAAATTAAGTACAATCAACCCAATGCAAATAAATGAGTCAAATAGACAACTTTTTATATTTGAGTAACTTCATACTTTAGTCCATTTTTAATCAACATCTCCTTTATTATTGTAGACATAAAAATACAGTACTATTATTTTTACCTTTAGACAGAAGGTGTCAGCTAAACATTATTACGAAAACAGTATTATTATTATTATTATTATTATTATTATTATTAAAACAATCAGAAGTAATATTACAAGTGACATATGGTAAAGGAATATATAAAAAAAATATATTGAAAAGGTAAAGCAAAAAATATATACAATTGTGTTCTATTAAATAAGTGTGAACTAATTAATAACAAACATTAATGAAAAAATTGCTGCAAACACACTACACTGGTCACATCATTTCATTGTATATCTGTATTATACTAAAATTGCAGCAGGCAGTGATCTGCTATATCAGGATATACACAATGACCTTTACTAAGATATGAGTTTAAATGTCATAAGAACAATATAGAAGTAAAGGTAGAATATTCAACATATTTAGAGGAATAAGAATGTGGGTAATGAGGTTTGTTTTTGATGAGCTAAGGACTAGCTGAAACTAGATTATATATGCAACAGTTGCAGTTCACCTGTCAACAGTCCATTCTACAACTTCTAAAGGCATTTTAAACAAATTGTTAAATCTGAAGCCCAATAGAAAGATTTACAGAACATTATTTATTTACTTTATTCTTTCATCTTGTATAGCTGTGCTACTGAATTTGCCAAAAACGTATTTCACTGTTGCTGTACAGAAGTAATGTCATCCTCCATACCCAGTGGTCCCCATGTGTCTTATTCACAGACTTGGATACATGGCTCACTGCAGGGAGAATAAGAGATTCCTTCTGATTCTTCAACCCCATCTCCAGAAATGTTGGGACACTATAAAATGTAAAAGAATACAGAATGCACTGATTTGCAAATCTCAAAAACTCATATTTATCCAGAACAAAAACAAAAAAACTTATCAAAAGTTAAAGCTGAGGGAATTGAACAAAAAATGTCATTTTTAATTTTATGGCTGCAACACAACAATCTCAAAAATTTGGACAACTAAAGTCTGGAAAAAAATGTGTTATTTTGCAACTAATTCATTTAATTATTAACAGGTCAGTAAGATGATCGGGTATAAAAAGTGTATCTTAGACTGGCAGAGTTGAACAGTTGAATCTCTCATCATTTACAGTACATAATATCAATAGAATCAATGAATCTGGAGAAATCTCTGTGTGCATCTTTGAAGGAAATCAATATTGAGGCACTGCATTTAAAACAGTTATAATTCTATAATGGAAATCACTGCAATGTATTTACATCTTGCACAGCAGTCATACAAACGTTTTTGGATTAAAGATTGAATAATTTGCTTTTAGACGTTAAGGTGCATAAACTATTTATTTACTACTTCTGAGAACTAAATATTTATGGCATTTGGTAGATGCCCTTATCCAGTGTACTTCAAGGATTAATGCAGTTGAGGGTTAAAGACCTTACTAAAGTAACCAGAAGTGGCAAATTCCAATCAAAAGTCCAACATCTTTAGCACAAAGCTATCACTTCTCCAACATTAAATGATCTCAAAGCCTTTTCCCTGATTATGGCATTTATTAGATTGCTTTGATTATGGCATGCATACAAACCATAGACCTGAACAACTAAAGCAACACCAGATCATAAAACTGCTAATGCAGGTGGTACAGTAGTCATTCGGCATGATGGTTACATCATTTTATCCACCTCTCCTTTTACCCTGATGCTTCCATTACTCTGGAACAACATACATCTGGACTCATCAGACTGCAAGACATTTTTCTCTCGCACCACAGTCCAGTCTCAGAGTCCAGTTGCTCCCCAACAAACTTCTCAATGAGGTCATTTTTACTCTAGTGGTTAAGAGGTGAACTGCAAAACATCATTCAAGATTTCAATGTTTTGTAGTTCACCTCATAACCACTAGAGCAGAAATGCTACCCAATACATATTTCTTACTTTATTATGTTTATCTTTAAAGCTTTATTATAATTTGTTGTAATCAGTTGTACCTTCATGTTAACCTTTAGCTCTGAGTAAAGAGTGTCAGCATCACCACTGGCTTTTTCTAAAAAGAACATAATTTAAATTAATCTCAAGAAGAAAAGAAAAACAATCCATCTCATTAGTAATATCGGTACCTTTTCTGCATTTTCTCACAGATTTTTTCTTTGTTATTAGTTTTATTTCATCATAAGTCACATCACCACAACTGGATTCAGCATCAACATCTGCAGAGAAAACACCATCACGATGTTTACCAGCTTATAACACATTGATGAAGTCTCTATTCTTGTTTCTTTAGTAGCAGTAATTTCATTGCTTTCAGCATGGAGCAGTTTTTCAGGGTGGTGATGATAAATGTAATAAATGACTGTGTATACTGGAGTCTGCTCCACAAGTTGTGTATATAAATTGTTGTGGCATTAAAAAAACACTACCATTCTTCTTTTTCTTCAGGACCTGTGCATAAGTGGCATCGATGCTCTCAGCTGTTTCACCTGAGCACAGGGCAGAGTGTTAATCATCATTAAACACTTCTCTACTTCAATATCTAGTATTAATCTACTGTAAAATTAAGCTTCTGAATGGTGTGGAAATGCTTGATATAATCTACCTGTTCCACTCCTATCCCCCTGATCCACAGTGGCATAAATATTAACACTTCCTACAGAAAATAGAATGAATAAAAAAAGAAAATCAGAAAATATATAAAAATATGTTTACTGACCAGGTGTAGAAAAAACATTTACAGAGACAGAGTCTGACCAGCCTGAAGTGGTGTGTCCCCTGACTGGCTTTGATTCTGCTCCAATGTCTGATTGGTTTTCTGCTTTTCTATAGAGGGAGAAAGATTCTACATCTAAATAGGGTATAAATAGTAATGAAACACGATCGTCTAGAACTATAATTATAAACTTCAGATTTAAACAACATCTAAAATATGAGGAATAGTTACAAATATAAACTACGTATAAAATGCTAATAAATATTAATATTAGATTGGGATTTATGTTGTTAGGATTAAAGTACACCTACTTTTATTTATTAATAACATAATCAACATATGTAATCTAGACTCAGCGCATATTAATTTAAAGTTTTATCAAGGTAATAGTTTCATATAAATCAATGTGATTTATTGTCTTTTATATACTCAAAGTAAGCATTACATTCTATTCTATTCTATCTTAATAAAACAATAATCAGACCTTTCTTTATTTTACAGCACCACAGCAGGATCATTACGATAAATAAAATGATGAACAAAAAAGCCAAACTCAGTCCAATAACCATAACTTCTGTACCAGTTCTGGATCCAGGACCTGAGATTTAGGAAAGAAAGAGAGCAAAATGTAAAGACAAAACTGTGTTTTTAGGAGCAAATCAAATGAGAAAAAAAATATTTCTCACGTCTGACTGAGACCCAGATATTCATTGAATTTCCTCTCTTTGGATATTTACAGCTGTAAAAACCTTCATCTGACTTTGACACTTTATGGATGATCATCTCTCCTGTAGTCTGGTTCTGGACGACTGATCCACTTTATAGAAATCTGATCGGAGATTTGAGGAATTTGTGTTGCGAATTAAACAGCGTAGAGTCAGAGGATGTCCCTCAGTGACAGGATGGACAGGACTCTCCAGGATCACATCACCACCTAGAAGAGAGAATTTGCAGACTGTTTAGTTTCAATGTGAAAGTCATAATTTTGTTTGTGTTCTGTGCTGTTAAACTTTATGAAAACACTTTTAATAAAAAATAAAATTTGAGCGGTGTTACATCCTCATTCAGCAGTTTATTTGTTCTACCAAAACTGATTCAGCTCAGGAGTGAAATGTATTTTCAGGAATCATTAAAATTACAAAACTTTCAGAACTTTTCTAACAGAGATAAAACAGTTAAGTGCGTCTTGTCAAACAGTTCTCCCAGTTAAAAACCCAGAGTTCTGAATATTCTGTAATTAAACCTTTTCCTGTTTTCCTTTAACAATAAACAAAGAACACCATGAACTCACCATGAACTGTGATGTTGACAGGATTACTGTTTTCCCCAGTTTCTGACTCACACCAGTAAACTCCAGTGTCTGATGTGAAGAGGAAGCTGATGTTAAATGTAGACCCTAAACTTAATTCCCATTGTGAACAATTTGCCAGTTTCATTTTTTGCATGTATCGTCTCACTGTCCATCTTTTTGAAGAGTGACTCTGGTCCTCACAGCTCAGTGAGAGAGAGTGATTAGAAAAGTGTTGAGATCTGTTGGGACTGATGATCAGAGATACTGGAGGAGATTCACCTTAAACACAGAATATTATAATTCAATTTAATTAAATTCATTTTTATTTGTAAAGCGCTTTTAACAATGAACATTGTCTCAAAGCAGCTTTAAACAGATAATGTGGTGATTGAAAGTAAATATGTTTTTTATAATTAATATAATGTAATTCATATGCATTATTAGAATTGTGTTTTCATGGCATAAATTGCAGTGAACACATTTACACCATCTTTAAATAAACAGTGCTATTTGAATAAGAATAATCCTCTACCACTGCTCAGGGCTCTTCAACTGCTTTTAACATTCATCACTCAGGAGGGTGAATATAAAGATATTTACACTAAACATTAACACAGCTCAGATTCTTTATTTACAGTATTAATGTTGTGGATTTCTTTTTATTCATGCATCTACATTTAACACTTCCACACCAGTGTTGTTATGTGACCTTACCAGTGATCCATAGTGGCTTGGGACTGCTGTACTTTGTGGAAAATGCTGGGTTTCCTCTCTCTCCTCTGCACCTATAAAGTCCTGTGTGATTTAGAACAACATGACTAAGAGTGTAGGAACCTCCAGATCCTCTGTTGCTGTCTGAGAGGAGCAGCAGCTTGTACTTGATGTGACTGTCATTGACTTTACATGGAACAACTTTGTGAAAGCTGAATGTCCAGTCTGAAAAGGAATCTTTAACCTTACAGCTTAGAGTCACTGAGTCTCCTTCAGTCAGCCAGTTCTTTGAAGATACATTAAGTACTGGCACTGGTTTCTCTGTTGTACAGGAAATACAAGATACAATTATATAAGTACATTTTTAATCTTGTTTTAATGTTGTGGTAAAAAAGTAAAAAAAAACGCTTATATTCACAAATTATGTTCTTATGACCTGGTTAAAATCCTGGTGTTACCACAGACTCACCTGATACATTCAGTGTAACAGCATCACTGAACTCTAAAGGCTGAGAGTCATTTTTCTGTCCTCTGCAGGTGTAGTTACCAGTGGAAGACTTATTAACAGAGTTGATATGGATCTCTGGCGTTGTGCTGTTTTTATAGACTTTATTATCCTTCATCCAGATGTATGTCCACTCAGTGTCTCCTCCTCCCTGAATGTCACAGTTAAGTGTAACAATTTCTTCTTTGTACACTTGTTTATCAGGTCGAATGGACAACACAGCTTTTTGTGTCCCTACAATTAATCAATATATTAATTAATATCAATAAACACAAAAAGTTGACTATTTATTCAGGTAAGGACAGATACAGCACGAGACAGAGGTTTCTGCCCTACAGGTATAGAACATCCTTTCAGTTAGTGTTCAGGATTCAGAGACAGTCTCAGTATTTAAGTCTAAGCTGAAGGTCATGTGGCCTTACTGAAGTCCCCGTTTGTAATATTAACCATTTCTGGCTTTTAAAACTGCCTGCTGCATTCTGATGACCCAATTGAAGTTGCCTTCACCTGAAAATCATTTGCAGATGTTTTTTAAACAACCTAAATACTGTACATGCCATGAACGGTATATTTCATAGAGTTTTATAAAATCTCAGACTTTTAAGGTTGAACCGTTAACTTCATTAATCAAATGAGATTTTAATTAAATTATAGTTTCATTCTCACTACAGGGTGACATTAGTCATGTTTAACGCTCTCTATTGTATGCTGTTAGAAGACTAATGATTTCTAATAACACAATTCTGTGTGAATGAATCTGGTTTCTCGTTGTAACAGAGTGTCAGAATCCAAGTTGAATTCAAACTGAATATGAGATTAACTGATATGAGAGAAATATCCTGAAAGCAACTGAAATAGAAAATTCTGCATAGTAATGTGCAAATATATTCCTGCTCAGCTCCAATCTAAATCAGAGACATAAACAAATAAATGTAAAGTATAAATACAATAAATATTATATAACCATAATCACCTTTAGCATGGAGCATTGTTATGAGTACAATCAGCACTGAAAAAACAGAAACAGAGAACATGATAGAACCAGAGAAAATGGTCAAGATTCAGTGTATGATTAAAACCAGCAGATATTTGAGAAAACTAAACACATGTAAAGAAAACAATATACTGAACTGTATCATTATGAGCAATGGAAACCATCAAACCTTTTGAAAACTATCAAGAAGTAAAATAAATTGGGCAAAACAATACAAGAACAGAATGTCTTTCCAAAATTTCTGTATAATTCCCCAATATTCCAAGAAACTTTTTAGGCTGCAGGGGCTCAGAAACACCTCCAGAAATCAAGGTCTTTGAACACGTTTGCTGTACAATCCACAAATGCAGGTTAAATCTTTAAGAAGCCATATGTGAATGTTTCAGAAATGCTGCCATCTCCTCTAAATAGCTCATTTATAGAATAGAGTAAGACAAAATTGAGGAAGTGAAAAACTGTTCTGTGGTCAAAAGAAAAATCTACATTTTAAATTATTTTTGCCCACTATGAAAGCCATACTCAATTCCAGACTAAAGAGGAGAGGAATCAGTTTAAATGCCTGCATTTCTGATGTTATAAGGTGCACATTAGAGCATATAGTTCAGTTCGTTTTTTCTCACTTTCATCGCTTTAAAATATCAAAATATTGTTTTGATTTCCTGCATCCTTCACTTTCCGTTGGCTCCGTCTCGTCTGTTTTTGCTTTCGAAAGAATGCTTTTTTCCCTGTTTGAGGGTTTGAAAGCAGTGAGCGAGGACATTCATCAGAACTACGAACACACACTACAGTAAACACATTAAGGTACGTAATTTCTCTACTATGGCGAACATCCAGTTCATTCAGTGTGTAAAGTGTGACATGTTTAGATAGTCTTTCTCCGTTGTTAGCGATAATTATATCTGTGAGAAGTGTAAGCTAGTTTGCTCTTTGACGGAGAAGATCTTAGCATTAGAGGAGCGCATCCAGAGTCTAGAGAGAAGTAGTGAGTGTGAAAGCGGTCCAGGTTCTGCAGGGGAAAATCTGGATGCCCTAGGTGGAGTTAGCATTCCCCTGACTCCGACATTAGAGCCCTCGCACCAGGGCAAATGGGTGACGACTCGGCGGCATACTCGCAAAGCCAAAGCTAACGCTAAGGCTCGCCCACGGGAGCACCATTCCTCTCCGCTTCACGTGTCCAACAGGTTTGCTCTCCTCAGTGAAGCACCCGCTGAGAAACCTGAAAGAGACTCCAAAAAATGTGGGGTTCAGCATTTTTGAGGGCAAGGCTGGCCTGTTATGGCGGGACGGTATCCATCCCACCTGGGAAGGTGCTGCTCTCATTTCTTGTAGTATAGGTAATAGTCTCAGAACAGCACTAGTTAACAAGTGACTGTCTAGAGCCAAGGCCAGGGAGCAGACAGACAGGCTAAACCGACCATCTGCTAGCTGCACAGAGTCATCACTCAGGATCCACCATATTGAGACTGTGTCTGTCCCCCGAACAAAACCAAAATATAGGAATTATCAGAAAGTCTGTTTAAGTAACCTGATTAACATTAAATTAAATAGGACTGAACGCACAGCCAGCACCTCTGATCTAAAAATAGGATTGTTGAATATTAGATCTCTCACGTCAAAAGCCTTAACTATAAACAAAATTATTTCCGACCAGGAGTTTAATATAATGTGTTTGACAGAAACATGGATTAAATCAAAATGAATATTTAGCATTAAATGAAGCGAGTCCTCCTGGGTATAGTTACATACACCAACCCCGTCTAAATGGCAGAGGAGGTGGAGTCGCAGCTATTTATAATAATAATCTAAACGTCACACAAAAGACTAAACACAAGTGTAAAACATTTAAAGTTCTTTACACCAACATAAAATATTCAGTGTCCGAAAGCAGGTCCAGTCAGTCACTTCCACTAATTATTATTTATAGACCCCCAGGGCCCTACTCTGATTTTCTGATAGAATTTGCAGATTTCATCACAAATTTAGCTACTTCTTTAGATAAATCATTAATTATTGGTGACTTTAATATTCATTTTGATAATCAGGAAGACTCCTTAAGAGCAGCAGTTGTGTCCATTCTAGAGTCAGTTGAAATTATTTAGAATGTTATAGGACCCACTCATAGTGGTGGACACACTCTCGATTTGTTGTTAACATTTGGATTAAAAATAAAAACTTAGTCATAATTCCACAGTCTGAAGCTATTTCAGACCATTATCTCATCTCTTTTAAAATCTGCCTCAGTCATTGCATTACCACCTCACCACGTTACCGTGTTAAGCGTACTTTCACGTCAGCTACAGAAGCGCGTTTTATCAATAATCTTCCAGAAATTACGATATTAGATAGATCTCCGTCTGACCCCGCAGAGCTCGACTGGGCCACTGAACACCTAGAATCAATGTTACGTTACACTCTAGATGATGTAGCTCCCCTTAAGACCAAAATGATCAGGGAGAAAAAAATAGCACAGTGGTATAATGATCATACACACACCTTAAAACAGAACACTCGAAAATTAGAACGTAAATGGCGTCAAACACTTTTTTAATAATAAAATTGAAAGCATCAGGCAAGAAATCCAGACGGTTAATATAAATCCAAATTATTTTACAAGTAACCCTGTAGACAGCAGCATAATTATAGCAGACAATCAACTACAAAGCTTCACTCCTATTCATGAGAATGACTTAATTTCATTAATTTCCTCATCAAAATCATCAATCTGCATTCTCGATCCCTTGCCTACAAGTTTCTTTAAACAGATAACTCCAGAGGTAATTGAACCTGTTTAAAAAATAATAAACTCTTCCATTAGCACTGGTTATGTACCTAAATCCTTCAAACTGGCAGTTATCCACCCCCTTATTAAGAAACCTGACCTTGACCCATGTCAGTTGTCCAACTACAGACCAATATCAAATCTTCCATTTATATCCAAAATTTTAGAAAAGGTTGTAGCACAGCAGTTATGCTCACACCTACTTATGAATAACATTTTTAAAATGTATCAGTCAGGATTTCGGCCTCGTCATAGCACAGAGACGGCGCTAATTAAGGTGGTAAATGACCTGTTATTGGCCTCTGATCAGGGTTTTGTCTCCTTACTTGTTTTGCTCGACCTTAGTGCAGCTTTTGACACCATTGATCATGCTATACTACTTGCTAGACTTGCTAGAACGTTGTTGGAATAAAGGGAACAGCTCTCTCTTGGCTCAGGTCTTATTTGACTGATCGCTATCAGTTTGTTGATGTAAATGGTGAGTTCTCCACACTCTATGAGGTAAAGTTTGGTGTTCCTCAAGGATCTGTCTTAGGCCCTCTGCTTTTCTCTTTCTATATGCTGCCTCTTGGTGAAATTATTCATAAACATGGGATTCGCTTCCATTGCTATGCTGATGACATACAGCTGTATATTTCAGCAAAGCCAGATGAGAGATCAGCTTAACAATGTTGAGAAGTGTGTAAAGGACATTAGAGAGTGAATGCTTGATAACTTTCATCTGCTCAACTCAGATAAGACGGAAGTACTTTTACTAGGACCACATGCAGCTAAAAGTAAACTTTCCGATTACGTAGCATCTCTGGATGGTGTTTCTGTTTCAGCATGTATGCCTGTCAAAGACCTTGGTGTGATTATTGACCCGAACCTTTCCTTTGAGTCTTACGTGAATAACATCACCAGGATCGCCTTCTTTCACCTTAGAAATATTGCTAAAATTAGAAATATGATGTCATTACAGGATGCAGAAAAACTAGTTCATGCTTTTGTTACTTCTAGATTAGACTACTGTAACGCTTTACTGTCTGGGTGTGCAAATAAGTGCATAAATAAGCTTCAGTTAGTTCAGAATGCAGCAGCAAGAGTCCACACTAGATCTAGGAAATATGACCACATCACCACTGTTTTAATCAGTCTACACTGGCTCCCAATTAAATCTCACATTGATTATAAAATACTACTACTGACGTATAAAGCACTTAACGGTCTCGCACCGCAGTATCTGAGTGAACTTCTGTACCTGTATGATCCTCCACGCCTACTTAGATCAAAAGGTGCTGGCTATCTGTTGGTTCCTCAAATAATGAAGACTACAGCAGGGGCAGATCTTTTATCTTTTATCACAGTTATGGAACAGCCTTCCAACCAGTGTTCGGGACTCAGACACAGTTATAGTGTTCAAGTTGAGGTTGAAAACCTATTTATTTAGTCAAGCCTTTGACCAGTAGATTTTTTTCTTAGGTAAAGGCTCCGATCTAGAGGAAACATATATATAGAGTGTTTGGAAAACTGGGATATTTGTATGCTGTCGTCCCCTCACATTCACACGTTCACTCAGGTTAGTTGACGGTGGTGTGGTGGCTCGTCTCTTGTCCCAGAGATCCCTCATGTCTGTGTTACCTTCTGGTTCTCCCTTTTAGTTATGCTGCCATAGCGAGTCTTGCCGGAGTCCAAACTGCACAGTGACATTAACTTTCATACAACAATAAGGATAATTAATAATCCATATCCTTCTCTTCTCTCTCTCTCTCTCTCTCTCTCTCTCTCTCTCTCTTGGTCGAGTTAAACATGCTCCTGAGGCTCCAGTGACCATTGTTCCTGCCCCTCTTCCCTCCGTGGATCTTCCCAGTTCGTCCAGGTCTGCCTCTGGATAGTGTTCTCTCGACTGGAGGCCACTTTGTGCAGCTTGGGACGGTTTCTCATCAACGCCTTGGGTGGTTCCATGAAATTCCGGAGTAAGAACGGGCGCTTTGAGGATGGATTGGACTGTAGTTAATGTCAACAGTCTGCTACACTGACTCAGGAATACAGTTCGCTTCTGATCATCACCACTGTACCCCGCAACATTGTATATCTGCTTCAAATGGACATTCGGTGCAACCCAGATGAGGATGGGTTCCCTCTTGAGTCTGGTTCCTCTCAAGGTTTCTTCCTTATGACATCTCGGGGAGTTTTTCCTTGCCACAGTTGCTTATCAGGGACAAACTTACTTACAAAGAACATATTTACTTTTAATCACCACATTATCTGTGTAAAGCTGCTTTGAGACAATGTTTATTGTTAAAAGTGCTATACAAATAAAAATGAATTGAAATGAATTGAATTGAATTGAATTGAATATGGAAGCATATGGGCAGCATACACATCTGGGATGGCACCATGATGCTGTCTAGATGGCATCTTACATCAGGGAAGGCCTTGCATATTTAAGCAAGACAATGCTAAACTGTATCTTTAGCAATAGCATGGCCTCAAAGTAGAAGTGTCTGGGTGTGAACTGGCTGACATGCAGTAGAGACATTTTGACCACATGTTGGTGCATCATGAAAGCAAAAAAATGACAAAGAAAACCCAGGACTGTTGAGCAGGTAGAATCATGCATCAGACACAAATGGGACAACATTCCTTTCCCAAGACTCCAGCAAATGGTCTCCTGAGTTTCCTAAGAAGGGATGCTAAACAGTGGTAAACATGGTGCTGCCTTAAACTTATTGAGGTGTTGGATCCATCAAATTAAAAATGATCTTATTTTTGTTTCAAATGGTTAATTTCCTCACTTTAAACATTTTATATGTTTTCAATACTCTATTGTGAATAAAAAGGTTTATGAGATTTACAAACCATTGCATTCTGTTTACCTTACATTTTACACAGTGTTCAAAGTAATTTGAATTCATGGTTTTATAACAAATATATTTAATTCTTATGTCATTGGGTGGAAATAATTGCTTTTTTGCTCTTATATACTTAGGGTGGCAATATTAGTGATATATAGAGTTCAATTTCTCCAGCAGTCAAGGGGTTAAGTTAGTTGTTGCATGCATATGAGAAAATGCACTCTATTTCCAGCTCTTCACAGCTAAATTGACACCTCTACATAAAAAAAAAAACAACAACTGCAAACCAGCCTCTGTTCTTTTACAGTATCACTGCTTTGTATGTGTGCAGGACTAATGAGAAGCTTTTGTTTTTGCACATTAATTACTATTATTTCAACATAGATTAATAAATACTGATAAGTTATTTTCATGTGCTACAGTATAAAGTAGTTCGGTGTTTGCGTGTGTTAGATTGATCTTACTGTGAGCTGTTCTCTTCACAGACTACAATAGTGAAAAAGATGTAAATTCTATTAATACTAAAATGATGTGCACAGGAAACACCATAATCATCAAGTCAAGTCAAGATGATTTCATCATCATATCAGCTAAAAACATTTCAGTGAGTCATAGCCTCATACAATCATTTTTTTAGCAGAGCAAATGATTAAAAGAGGTTGTCACTGAGAAGCAGATGACTGCAGAACATAGAAGAACACAGAAAAATACAACAATACAAAATTATTTACATTCATTAGATTATTTAAACCCAATGTCTGAAAAAAATTCTAATGTCCAAACTTATCACTCAGAAAATGTAGACTGCAAATGAATAACACTATAATCCACCATTGAGTCTAATGAAGTCACAAAGAGAACATTTACACACAGTAGCATGAGGAGTGGACTCTACTGTCCAAAATAAGACTCTAAAAAAGACACACATGTCAGTCTTACTTAAGAAACAGCTGTACAACTGTGCTGTGGACCGTATGATTTTCAGATTGGTTTAATAAGTTATATACTTATTCACCATCGTCAGTAGTTTTATGTCATTTATGACACATTAACACCTCCTCCTGCAGAACTCAAACCAGCGGAACTACAAAAACACCCTAAAACTGCACTAAAAACTTTTTTTATCTAAATAATCAATAATTACTAATTAAAAATAAATGCACATTCTTTACTAGTTTGAGATTAGTATAAATATTAATAAATTTGCTGTACTGTGATTTTCCGGCACAGAATTTAATAGTAATAAAATTATCATGCTGATTTTTTGTGAACACCCAACAACTCATTAATCAGCACAGTCAGTCTGTTAAATCTGTAAATAATAAAAATTTATACCCAAACACTCAACTTACTGAAGGAACTAAGAAAACATTTACTTACAGACCATCACAAGAAATGGAGTGAGCTCCATCCTCTCCTTCTAATGACTGACTGAGTGACAGACTGACAGAGAAATGATGCGTGTTAAAGCCTTACCACTTCCTCAAGTAATAGAGAAGAGAAGAGAAAAGAAGAGAAGAGGGGGAGAGAGAGAGAGAGAGAGAGAGAGAGGAAGAGAATTTTAAGGATACGGCAAAATGCATAAAATTATGCTGATATAGATCTTTTTGCTTTTACAACATGATCGTACTGTGAAAGTTTAAAACATAAACAACATTTTTTTAAACAAAAAATGAAGCCACGGTCCTGTGGTCAACTAATCCAAGCTGACAGGAACACTAAAGTCAGTAAATTAACCACTCTACACATTTGATGTGTGAACAAACAGCAAATCAAACCCTTTAAAGCATGATCTTACCCATCAAAGCATGGACTTCACAAGACCTAGTATACAAAACAATATATAATATTTCAGTTGACTTTATTTTCAGTTGAGTTGTATTTTTTTAAATGAATGTTAGTAATGTTAAGTGTTACGACCCACTCTAGGGTTAGGTCACACAGAGAAACTAGCTCGGGATTCATTCAGAATGGGTATTCTAATAAAATAACACAAGGTGGTGGTATATATGAGACAAGTGGAATTATTGACATGTATTCACACATCTGTACAATAGATCATTATCAGTTCCAGAAGCCGCCATCCAGCTGGACGGGCTAACCACATTTTGTGCCGACAGAAACGCAGCTCTTTGCAGTAAGACTCGCGGTGGTGGCGTGTGTTAATATCAACACGGAATGGTGCAAAAGCTCTGTGCTTGTCTCACGCTACTGCTTATCACTAGTGGAGTTTGAGACTGTAAGATGCAGACCATTTTATTTACCATGGGAATTCACCACTGTCTTCATTATCGGAGTGTACATTCCCCCAGCGCTAATGCTAAGGAGGCTTTGTGTGAACTCTACGGTGCTATTAGCGACCTGCAGAATGCTCACCTCGACAGATTGTTTATTATTGCTAAAGATTTCAACCATGTGAATCTCAAGACTGTGCTCCTAAACTCCATCTGCATGTGGACTTTGCAACTAGAGAAGCGAACACGCTGGATCTTGTTTACACAAACATTCCCGGTGTGTATTGTGGGGATCCCCGCCCCCATCTCGGCCCCATGATAATTCCAGCATACAGACCGCTTGCTGGACACTCTAATCCGGTTCTAAAACAGGTGAAAACCTGGCCAGCAGGAGCCACTTCTGCTCTTCAAGACTGTTTTGAGTGCACTGACTGGGACATGTTTAGGGAGGCTGAATGGCGATTCTATCAACTTGATGGAGTACACATCATCAGTGACCAGCTACATCAGGAAGTGTGTTGATGATGTAACCATCTCCAAGACCATCACTACAAGCTCCAACCAGAAGCCGTGGATGGCTGCAAAAGTGCGTACGCTGCTGAAACAAAGAGACTCTGCCTTCAGAGCAGGGGAAAAGACAGGCTTAGGAACAGCAAGGGCCAAACTGTCCCGTGCCATCAGAGAGGCGACGCATGCACACGCAAAGAAAATCCATGACCAATTCCAGGACAGTGGAGACACTCTGGGCATCTGGCAATTCAATTAAATTCAATTCATTTTTATTTGTATATCGCTTTTAACAATGAACATTGTCTCAAAGCAGCTTTACACAGATAATTTGGTGATTAAAAGTAAATATGTTCTTTGTAAGAAAGTTTGTCCCTGATGAGCATCTGTGGCAAGGAAAAACTCCCCGAGATGGCATAAGGAAGAGACCTTGAGAGTAACCAGACTCAAGAGGGAACCCATTCTCATCTGGGTTGCACCGAATGTCCATTTGAAGCAGATATACAATGTTGTGGGGTACAGTGATTATGATCAGAAGCGAACTGTATTCCTGAGTCAGTGTAGCAGACTGTTGACATTAACTACAGTCTATCCTCAAAGCGCCCGTTCTTACTCCGGAATTTTTGAAACCACCCAAGGCGTTGATGAGAAACCGTCCCAAGCTGCACAGAGTGGCCTCCAGTCGAAGAGAACACTATCCAGAGGCAGGCCTGGACGAAGTGGGAGGATCCACAGAGGGGAGAGGGGCAGGAACAGTGGCCACTGGAGCCTCAGGAGCATGTTTAACTCGACCGAGAGAGAGAGAGAGAGAGAGAGAGAGAGAGAGAGAGAGAGAGAAGGATATGGATTATTATGTCCCTATTGGTGTATGAAAGTTAATGTCACTGTGCAGTTTGACCGCAAGACTATGGCAGCATAACTAAAAGGGAGAACCAGAAGGTAACACAGACATGAGGGATCTCTGGGATAAGAGACGACCCACCACACCACTGTCAACAAACCTGAGTGAAATCCAGGCATTCACGAGCTACAAGAAAACATCACCTGCTTATGACCATGATGCCTCCCTCCCAGATGCGCTGAACGACTTCTACGCCTGGTTTGAGGTACAGAACAGCATGAAGGTGGGGAAGACCACCCCTCCTCCCAGTGACCAGGTGCTCTGTCTAACCAAGCAAAAGTGAAAAAACTCTATGCAATGTTAACCCATGAAAGTCTGCTGGACCAGACAACATTCCCGGCAGAGTGCTCAAGGAATATGAGCAACAGCCATCTTCAAGAGGGAACCCATCCTCATCTGGGTTGCACCAAATGTCTATTTGAAGCAGATATACAAAGTTGCGGGGTACAGTGATGACGATCAGAAGCAAACTGCACTCCCGAGTCAGTGCAGCAGACCGCCAAAACCAACTACAGTCCAATCCGTCCTCAAAAGCACCCGTTCTACTCCGGAATTACATGGAACCACCCAAGGTGTTGATGAGATACCGTCCCAAGCTGCACAGAAGTGTGAAGATCCACGGAGGGGAGAGGGGCAGGAACAGTGGTCACTGGAACCTCAGGAGCATGTTTAACTCGACCGAGAGAGAGAGAGAGAAGGATATGGATTATTAAGTGTGAATGTGAGGGGACGACAGCATACAAATATACCAGTTCACCAAACACTCTATATCCATGCTCCCTCCAGATCTGAGCCTTTACCTAAGAAACTTCTACTGATAAAAGGCTTGACTAAATAAATAAGTTTTCAACCTCGACTTGAACACTGAGACTGTGTCCGAGTCCCGAACACTGGTTGGAAGGCTGTTCCATAACTGTGGGGCTTTATAAGAGAAAGATCTGCCCCCTGCTGTAGTCTTCATTATTTGAGGAACCAACAGATAGCCAGCACCTTTGATCTAAGTAGGCGTGGAGGATCATACTGGTACAGAATTTTACTCAGATACTGCGGTGCGAGACCGTTAAGTGCTTTATACGTCAGTAGTAATATTTTATAATCAATGCGAGATTTGATTGGGAGCCAGTGTAGACTGATTAAAACAGGGTGATGTGGTCGTATTTCCTAGATCTAGTGAGGACCCTTGCTGCTGCATTTTGGACTAACTGAAGCTTATTTATGCACTTACTCGCACACCCAGACAGTAAAGCGTTACAGTAGTCTAATCTAGAAGTAACAAAAGCATGAACTAGTTTTTCTGCATCCTGTAACGACATCATATTTCTAATTTTAGCAATATTTCTAAGGTGAAAGAAGGCGATCCTGGTAATATTATTCACGTGAGACTCAAAGGAAAGACTCGGGTCAATAATCACACCAAGGTCTTTGACAGCCGTACATGCTGAAACAGAAACACCATCTAGAGATGCTACGTAATCGGAAAGTTTACTTCTAGCTGCATGTGATCCTAGTAAAAGTACTTCCGTCTTATCTGAGTTGAGCAGAAGAAAGTTAATAAGCATCCACTGTCTAATGTCCTTTACAAACATCTCAACATTGTTTAGCTGATCTCGCTCATCTGGCTTTGCTGAAATATACAGCTGTGTGTCATCAGCATAGCAATGTTGATCACTCTGCTGACTCATGACTGTGTAGCAATGCACAGCTCAAACCACATCGTCAGGTTTTCTGATGACACGACAATGGTGGGTCACATCAGCAAGAACGACGAGTCAGCACTCTGTGTGAAAATGTAATGTTGTGTTTGTCTTTTTAAATTAAAAAAATGCAATAAAAAAAAACAAGCACACTTTTTCGCTGTGTGTCCCTTTGTGTGGCTTGTTAGGTAGCGGAGCACTTGTTCTCGAGAAAGCCAACTGCCAGCGGCGTTCCAGTTCCTGTAGTTCGCAGAAAGACCTTGCAGAGGGCTTTTCAGTGGTGTAGGCCTCTGGACGTTGTGACACGCACCATAAAGAAGCTAGATATAACTTGGGCAGCTGATGAGCATAAACCCGCTCCATTAAGTAAGCTCGACGAGTGCATTTTGCTCCCGGTGTCGCAACCTCCAAGTCAGGGTTTACTGTTTTTCCCTGCTCTGCACACCATGGTGTCCAGGTCCTAGGTGTGGCCTTTCTCGGACAGTCTCTTTAGCCCCAAGACCAGGGTGTATATCAAAATCATGGGGCTCAGGGATCATGGTTATGGAGTCATGCCACGGGTTGAAGAGAGGCATCTCTCCCTGGGTGTGGCATCCTCCCTTAATACCCCGACACTACCTACCAAGCCTCTGCATACTACATTAGCGCTGGTGGGTAAGGCGTACTCCTCGGCCACACACTACGTGGTGCTACAGGCATACCAAACCGACCTGCTGCGAGAGTTCGATGTGGGAGACATCTTTGGCGGCCAGGTGCAAGAGCTCCGCCATTCAGCAGACGGCCCTGTGAGCCACTAAAGAGACCACTAAGGCCATTGGCCAGTTCATGGCCACCCTAACAGCCACAGAGGGACATCTGTGGCTCACCCTGTCAAACATTTTTGACAGGGACAAAGCTGTGCTGCAGGACGCCCCACACTCGCCCTCAGACATTTTGGCGACTCCATTCAATAGGTTTCAGGAAACAAATAAACAATCAGCAGCATTCTAGTGGTACCTCCCATGCTGCTCTCATGGGGCTGCTGAGTGGGCGTAGCCCCAACCATAACCCAACACCTCCCAACAGGAAGTGCAGAGAAAGGGATCCCACGTGGCGCTCTGTTCCTACACCCTGTGAGGTGACAGACCTGAAGACTGTCATATTTAATAAGAGGGCTTCAACTAAGAGGCAGTGACAGGCTCTAGGCATACCGGAGGTCAGTCTTGAGAGACCCGGGTCAGCCTGGGAAGCCCAGCCAGAGGTGTCTCGATGGGTCCTGCACACTGCAGGCTGTACGATTCAGTTCGGGTCCCTTGCGCCTAGGTTCAACAGGGTTTGTCCCACTCTGGTGGGAATCGATCAGGCTCAGGTCATATCCAAGTATTTCCTAATTAAGCGTATTAGTATACAAAACAGAATACAATGGTTAAGTTGATTTTTTTAATGAGTGTCAGTAATGTACAATGAATAAATCTACAGGATCCACTGATCCACTTTTAGAAAAAAATAAAAACTTGTAATATAAATGAATTGTTTGGTTCAATGTAAAACATTTAGTGAACTTAAAAAATAAGTACAACACATGATTATATAAAAAAATAAATATATTTTAAAAGGTAAAGAAGTTATTAAGAATAAACATGTAGTTCAGATACTTTATTCAAACCATGTGAAATTCAGTAAATAGAAAATGATGCATTTATTTTATAAAAACACTAAAACCTCAAACCTACAAAACTACAATTAAAAGTTCACAAAGCTGCAAAAAAAGTAAATAAAACACACCTCAAGTCTGATCTTACCTATGCACACCAAAATGATCAATGTGACATGAATGTATTACGGTTGCAATGTGCAAGTTTATATAAGCTTTTAAGTTTAGAAGCAAAGCACAATCCTCACACACTGCCTCAAAATATTAGCTTCTTGTAGCATTTAATTATAGCAATAAATCTGTATTATCAAACAATCATAACAATAAATATAATTTTTTTTTTTTAAAGCATTGTATCCTCTTCCTATACATAAAATTTGCTCAGTCCTCCAGAACAGCAGTCTCGATTCTCTTCTCATTAGTTTGAGCTGGTAAAGAAAGAACAGAGGCATTTTTATTGCAAGTTCATTCAAGATGATTATACCAGTAAAACAACCAACGGCATTTGATCTCGTCCTAACCTCATGTCACTATGATGAATAACTAAATTCTTTCTGTATAATATCAGTACATATTCACATTTACAGCATGTAGCAGACGCAATTATGCAGGGTTTACTGTTTTTCCTGCTCTGCACACCATGGTGTCCAGGTCCTAGGTGTGGCCTTTCTCGGACAGTCTCTTTAGCCCCAAGACCAGGGTGTATATCAAAATCATGGGGCTCAGGGATCATGGTTATGGAGTCATGCCACGGGTTGAAGAGAGGCATCTTTTCCTGGGTGTGGCATCCTCCCTTAATACCCCGACACTACCTACCAAGCCTCTGCGTACTACATTAGCGCTGGTGGGTAAGGCGTACTCCTCGGCCACACACTACGTGGTGCTACAGGCATACCAAACCGACCTGCTGCGAGAGTTTGATGTGGGAGACATCTTTGGCGGCCAGGTGCAAGAGCTCCGCCATTCAGCAGACGGCCCTGTGAGCCACTAAAGAGACCACTAAGGCCATTGGCCAGTTCATGGCCACCCTAACAGCCACAGAGGGACATCTGTGGCTCACCCTGTCAAACATTTTTGACAGGGACAAAGCTGTGCTGCAGGACGCCCCACACTCGCCCTCAGACATTTGGCGACTCCATTCAATAGGTTTCAGGAAACAAATAAACAATCAGCAGCATTCTAGTGGTACCTCCCATGCTGCTCTCATGGGGCTGCTGAGTGGGCGTAGCCCCAACCATAACCCAACACCTCCCAACAGGAAGTGCAGAGAAAGGTGGCTCTGTTCCTACGCCCTGTGAGGTGACAGACCTGAAGACTGTCATATTTAATAAGAGGGCTTCAACTAAGAGGCAGTGACAGGCTCTAGGCATACCGGAGGTCAGTCTTGAGAGACCCGGGTCAGCCTGGGAAGCCCAGCCAGAGGTGTCTCGATGGGTCCTGCGCACTGCAGGCTGTACGATTCAGTTCGGGTCCCTTGCGCCTAGGTTCAACAGGGTTTGTCCCACTCTGGTGGGAATCGATCAGGCTCAGGTCATATCCAAGTATTTCCTAATTAAGCGTATTAGTATACAAAACAGAATACAATGGTTAAGTTGATTTTTTTAATGAGTGTCAGTAATGTACAATGAATAAAACTACAGGATCCACTGATCCACTTTTAGAAAAAAATAAAAACTTGTAATATAAATGAATTGTTTGGTTCAATGTAAAACATTTAGTGAACTTAAAAAATAAGTACAACACATGATTATATAAAAAAATAAATATATTTTAAAAGGTAAAGAAGTTATTAAGAATAAACATGTAGTTCAGATACTTTATTCAAACCATGTGAAATTCAGTAAATAGAAAATGATGCATTTATTTTATAAAAACACTAAAACCTCAAACCTACAAAACTACAATTAAAAGTTCACAAAGCTGCAAAAAAAGTAAATAAAACACACCTCAAGTCTGATCTTACCTATGCACACCAAAATGATCAATGTGACATGAATGTATTACGGTTGCAATGTGCAAGTTTATATAAGCTTTTAAGTTTAGAAGCAAAGCACAATCCTCACACACTGCCTCAAAATATTAGCTTCTTGTAGCATTTAATTATAGCAATAAATCTGTATTATCAAACAATCATAACAATAAATATAATTTTTTTTTTTTTTAAAGCATTGTATCCTCTTCCTATACATAAAATTTGCTCAGTCCTCCAGAACAGCAGTCTCGATTCTCTTCTCATTAGTTTGAGCTGGTAAAGAAAGAACAGAGGCATTTTTATTGCAAGTTCATTCAAGATGATTATACCAGTAAAACAACCAACGGCATTTGATCTCGTCCTAACCTCATGTCACTATGATGAATAACTAAATTCTTTCTGTATAATATCAGTACATATTCACATTTACAGCATGTAGCAGACGCAATTATGCAGAGCAACTTACAATGAATTTTTTATTAATATACACTGAGTAGTTTATAGTCCAGAAGTCCAAAAGCTATCCCTCCTCCCAGTTACAATCAGATACAGTATAGTTATTATTACAGTACATTTTAAATAGAAATAATATAACCAGATGTGTAAATTTTCTTAGATGTGTAAAGTAAATGTGATTTTTTTGCGACGTTTCCTCACACTGACTGAAGCATCCGTCACATTCAATTTACATTTAAACCCACTAAAATAAAATGGAGTTAAATTATTTTTTTTTTTTCTAAGGTGACGTTTTGTTCTTGTAATAATTAATGTTAGTTTGCTCCTTATGTGTAATGTAGAGAGGTACTGAAGAGTTCCTACCTCGAGCTCTGTAATATTTGACCAGCAGAATGATGGTGATCAGCAGATATGGAGATGCCGTCACTACTCTACTGATCAGCATGAGCACTGAGAATGGAGCTTCTACATGTGATGGACCTGACAAAGAATACAACAAAAATTACAAAAACACTTTATTCATCAACTGTTGTTGACACAATTGTTTGGACACAAACACACATGAACACAATGCATATTTTACAGTGACTTGCAGAAACTAAGCACTATAGCTTTACATTGCATTATATATAGATACTCAACATGATAAGTTAAACTCAATAAGTCACAATTGTATATAAATAAATAATTCAAATAATGTCTCACGTCTGACTGAAACCCAGCTTTTCGTTGAATTTCCTCTCTCAGGGTATTCACAGCGGTAAAAACCTTCATCTGACTTTGAGACTTTATGGATAATCATCTCTTCTGTAGTCTGGTTCTGGATGACTGATCCATCTTTATAGAAGATTAATCGGAGATTTGAGGAATTTGTATTGCGAATTAAACAGCATAGAGTCAGAGGATCTCCCTCAGTCACAGGATGGACAGGACTCTCCAGGATCACATCACCATCTATAAGAGAGAATTTGCAGACTGTTTGGTTTCAGTGTGAAAGTCATCAGTTTGTTTGTGTTCTGCGGTGTTAAACTTCATAAAAACACTTTTGATGAAGAATAAAATTTGAGCTCTGTTACATCCTCATTCAGCAGTTTATTTGTTCTACCAAAACTGATTCAGTTTAGGAGTGAAATGTAACTGTTCCAGTCTCTTGCTATTTTCAGGAAACATTAAAATTACAAAACTTTCAGAACTTTTATAACAGAGATAAAACAGTTAAGTGCGTCTTGTCAAACAGTTCCCCCAGTTAGAAACCCAGAGTTCTGAATATTCTGTAATTAAACCTTTCCCTGTTTTCTTGTAACAATAATAAAAAAACATGAAGACTCACCATGAACTGTGATGTTGACAGGATTACTGTTTTCCCAGTTTCTGACTCATTTACATTTGTGGCATTTGGCAGACGCCCTTATCCAGAGCGACTTACAACTGAGCAGGGGAGGGTTTTTAGGGCTTTGCTCAAGGGCCCAGCAGTGGCAGCTTGTTGGTGGTGGGATTTGAACCTGTGATCTTCTAATCCAAAGCCCAATGCCTTAACCACTGAGCTACCACCTACCACTGAGCTACTCACACCAGTAAACTCCAGTGTCTGATGTGGAGAGGAATCTGCTGTTAAATGTAGACCCTAAACCTAAATCCCCTTGTGAACAATTTGCCAGTTTCATTTGTTGCATGTATCGTCTCACTGTCCATCTTTTTGAAGAGTGACTCTGGTCCTCACAGCTCAGTGAGAGAGAGTGATTAGTAAAGTGTTGAGATCTGTTGGGACTGATGATCAGAGATACTGGAGGAGATTCACCTTAAACACAGAATATTATAATTCAATTTAATTCAATTCATTTTTATTTGTATAGCGCTTTTAACAATGAACATTGTCTCAAAGTAGCTTTAAACAGATAATGTGGTGATTGAAAGTGAATATGTTTTTTAATTAATATAATATAATTCATATGCATTATTAGAATTGTGTTTTCAGGTCATAATATGCAGTGAACACATTTACACCATCTTTAATTAAACAGTGCTATTTGAATAAGAATAATCCTCTACCACTGCTCAGGGCTCTTCAACTGCTTTTAACATTCATCACTGAGGAGGGTGAATATAAAGATATTTACACTAAACATTAACACAGTTCAGATTCTTTATTTACAGTATTAATGTTGTGGAATTCTTTTTACTCATGCATCTACATTTAACACTCCCACACCAGTGTTGTTATGTGACCTTACCAGTGATCCATAGTGGCTTGGGACTGCTGTACTTTGTGGAAAATGTTGGGTTTCCTCTCTCTCCTCTGCACCTATAAAATCCTGTGTGATTTAGAACAACATGACTAAGAGTGTAGGAACCTCCAGATCCTCTGTTGCTGTCTGAGAGGAGCAGGAGCTTGTACTTGATGTGACTGTCATTGACTTTACATGGAACAACTTTGTGAAAGCTGAATGTCCAGTCTGAAAAGGAATCTTTAACCTCACAGCTTAGAGTCACTGAGTCTCCTTCAGTCAGCCAGTTCTTTGAAGATACACCAAGTAATGGTTGTGGTTTCTCTGTTGTACAGGAAATACAAAATACAATGATAAGTAAATCTGTAATCTTGTTTTAATGTTATGGTAAAAAAGTAATAAAAAAACACTTATGTTTACAAATTATGTTCTAATGACCTGGTTAAAATCCTGGTGTTACCACAGACTCACCTGATACATTCAGTGTAACAGCATCACTGAGCTCTAAAGGCTGAGAGTCATTTTTCTGTCCTCTGCAGGTGTAGTTACCAGTGGAAGAATTATTAACAGAGTTGATATGGATCTCTGGCATTGTGCTGTTTTTATAGACTTTATTATCCTTAATCCAGATGTATCTCCACACAGTGTCTCCTCCTCCCCGAATGTCACATTTGAGTGTAACATTTTCTTCTTTGTACACTTGTTTATCAGGTCGAATGGACAACACAGCTTTCTGTGTCCCTAGAATTAATCAATATATTAATTAATATCAATAAACACAAAAAGTTTACTATTTATTCAGGTAATGAAAGATACAGCACGAGACTGAGGTTTCTGCCCTACAGTTATAGAACATTCTTTTCTGGATTTCAGTTAGTTTTCAGGATTGAGACAGTTTTAGTATTTAAATCTAAGCTGAAGGTCATGTGGTCTTGCTGAAGTCCCTGTTTGTAATATTAACCATTTCTGGCTTTCAAAACTGCCTGCTGCATTCTGATGACCCACTTGAAGTTGCTTTCACCTTAAAATCATTTGCAGCTGCAGAGGATGGCGCCACAGACACTCTAAATTCTGCTCAAGTTTGAACAGTTTATAATTAATTAAATTATAGTTTCATTCTCACTACAGGGTGCCATTAGTCATGTTTTTACCGCTCTCTATTGTATGCCGTTAGAAGAGTAATGATTTCTAATAACAAAATTCTTGTGAATGAATCTGGTTTCTCATTGCAACAGTGTCAGAATCCAAATTGAGTTCAAACTGAATATGAGATTAACTGATATGAGAGAAATATCCTGAAAGGAACTGAAATAGAAAATTCTGCATAGTAATGTGCAAATATCTTCCTGCTCAGCTCCAAACTAAATCAGAGACATATACTTTACATTTATTTATTTTGTGTAACTACAATACATAATATATAACCATAATCACCTTTAGCATGGGGCATTGTTATGAGTACAATCAGAACTGAAAAAAACAGAAACAGAGAACATGATTCAGTGTATAATTAAAAAAAGCAGATATTTAAGAAAACTGAACACGTGTAAAGAACACAATATACTGAACTGAATCAGAATCACACACACACACACACACACACACACACACACACACCTGATGGGTCATTGGCAGCCAAGGTTGCTAAAGCTCAAATTGCTGAGGAAGTTAATGCTGGTTCTGAAAAAAAAGGTGTAGGAATACACTGTGCATCGCAGTTTGCTGTGTATGGGGGCTGCGTAGCTACAGACCAGTCAGGGTGCCCATGCTGACCCCTGTCCACCGCCAAAAGTGCCGAAAATGGGCACATAAGCATCAGGAGCAATGGAAGAAGATGGACTGGCCTGTTCAATCAAATTTTCTTTTAAATTATGTGCGTGTTCGAGTAAATGATGTGACCATGATGTCGTTGGTCACTTTGACTGAGCTCTGGAGATCCTGTGTAGAGAAGGACAACCATCACTGCAACCCTCCACCAATCTAGGCTTTATGGCAGAGTGGCAACATTCATGCTGAAAACCATCCTAAAAGTGAAGCTTGATGGTGGCAGCATCATGTGGTGGTTTTTTTCTGCAGCAAGTCAAGTTTATTTCTGTAGCACATTTCACAATGGACATTGTCTCAAAGCAGCTTTACGGAATTTAAGAGTTAAAAGGACTTTGGTCAGAAAAAGCTGAATGGAGCAAAGTACAGTAAAATAAAAACTATAAAAACAAACCTGTTCCACAGTGCTTACAAGCTCAGTCTGGGCCAAAAGTTCACCCTTCTACATGACATTGACCCTAAGCCCACAGTCGAGACAACAAAAGTGGCTTATGGACAACTCTGTGAATATCCTTGAGTGGTCCAGACAGAGCCCTTACTCTTAAAGAGTTTAAAGTGTCCAGCTTGAGAGATGTTGCCATGAAGAATGCCAGAAAATCCCTTAATCTACAGTAGATGTACAATGCTTGTAGCATCATGGGTAAAGGGTCTAAATACTTGTTTATTTATTTATTTATTTATTTATTTTTATGTACAAACATTATGAGATTTCTGTTTTCACTTTGACATTATGAGGTACTGTCTGTTAATAAGAAAAAAAAAATTTGTACAATTGTATTATCAGGCTGAAACATACAATTTAAAAAGTAAAAGTGGATCTCAATACTTTCTGAATGCACTGTAGATAAATGAGGCATGCAATTAGAATGCGCATAACTGGTGCCTGTGGTAGAACATACTACTGAAAAAGTCTGCTTCCATGCATTGTGTTTGGCGATGAGTCAAACTGGCAGTGACTCTCATATTTGGTGAGAGAGACAGAACCACAGTGTAATAATGTTTGGTAAACTTGCATGACACACATACACAGCATTAACTATGATGAAGGAGAATCTGCAAATCCAGGTTTTTTTTGTAAATGTGACCCTTGTGTTACTTAAACATTTGTCTCTCTCCCAAGTCTTCTTTCATGCACTCATGCACCAGGGTTCTTCAGTGCTGTTCAAACCCAGGATTGTGGCAGATTTAAAAAACACCATAAAAGCCTCCTGAGGCAGTGTGGGCATTGACAAGCACGGGGTCACAGGTCGAAGGCAGATCCATTCAAAACAAGCATTAGGAGCACATCTGTTGCTGATGAGACTATTCAGTGCACTCTCTTTCAGTGCAAATAAAAAAAATAAAAAGGAGATAGAAACAAACTTTGGGCAGAGAGAAGCGGGCAGAGTTGACGACGGACATTGTGATGTGAGGAAAAGAGGAAGATGCTGAGTGAAGACATGCTGATCCGCGTTTGGCTGCAGGTTCATGGGTTGGCGTCGAGAAGAGATGGGCAGGTGAACATTCTGACGCATGTGAAATTAGCAAGACATTTAAGGGCACCAGCAGCACAGGTTAGGTGTATACCGGGGGCCAGGGGGCCAGACATAGTAGGTCAGCTTAGGTTTTTAGAAAAGCACAGGTTCTCTAAAATAGTTTTTCACACAGGAGCTATTGATATACACCTTTGACAGTCAGACGTTACTATAAGTAACATAATAGGGGTGTGTAAATTAGCGAAGGCAATGTCTGATATAGTAACATGCTCTGGCCCCATCCCAATGCAGCAGGGGGATGTAGCTTACAGCAGGTTATGGTCGCTAAACTGCTATGTACCAAATTTAGCTCGCAAAAAGGGAAATTTTTAAAAGTAAATATAACAAGTTATAGTTACTGCTAAATATTTAAATTAAGTCGAATTGATGATAATGGAATCAACGTTAGACTTATTTAGTCTAAATGTCCGCCAAACAGACAATATCGTCTTTTATTAATTCTATAAAAGTGGTATCTCCCCGGGCAAGAAAGACGCCCCCACCCCTTTACTTTATACCGTACAATTAATGGAGCATGTAGTTCAGATCGAATATTGCAGGAACCTGTCAGGAATCCCCCTGCCACGTCCCCTTCAGCGGCTGTCAACCTCGGTGCTTTGGTATGTGTGTGCGTGCGTTTGTGTGTATCCCGCTACGTACCTTCTCCTCTCGGACTCCTCACTCTTTCCATGGCTGGGCTTCGTTTCTGAAGCGCATCTATGATTACCCCGCTCTGCCCGGTATAGCTTCCTATGCACCCGCTGCTTGAGCTACGTTTTTCCCGTTGCTGCACAGCGCTGCGCTTCTCCGCTCGCGCACCCCTTTTGGATTATAGCCACGGACTGCCTATCGCCAGTTCAGAACTCTGTGGGCAGCACTTTCGGAGCACACCACTGGATTATCAATGCGAATGCAGGTATTTGTGTTGGCTCTGCCTTTTGATTTATAATAAAACTTTGTTTACTGTTATTTCCGCTTCTGCCTCCGTTTCCGCATGACAAAATAACGGACCCCCGAAAGGGAATATACGGACACGGAAAAAAAAAAAATGAGCGGATTACCGCCTTGGACCCGGCACGAAACGGAACCTCGGGGGAAGGATTCGCTCCGCCGCAATGCAGCGGCCGCCAAGCTCCGCCCCGGGGAAAACCCATAAAACTGCGGGCATTTCATGCGGATCATGCTCAGCAGCGCCACGCCCCCTTGGTGACGTCACAGGATTCCCGGCTCGCTTTTCCGGCAAAACCAGCAGAGTGGGCCGGATTTTTAAGGAGCGTTGGTGGATATGTGGAGTCACATTCAGCCTCCTACCCAACGGAGAGAGCAAGGATCGCACTTCACATCTCTCTGCTGTCTGGAGAATCTCTCTCTCTTGCCAGTGAGTTGTGGAACGTGGCTGGAGGCGAGTTCGGCTCATGCGCCCGGTTCATCCAGCTTCTCACCAGGGAACTCAGGATGATCACGGCGGATCTCCATCACCTCTCCCGCGCTTCTGAAAGCGCGGTTCCGCCGCTCTACCTCAGGACCTCCAGGAGATCACCACCCTGCTCCAGGCCCTTCAGGATGGCTCCGCTCCACCCCAGGTCCTCCAGGAGATCTTCACCCTGCTCCAGGCTCTCCAGTACAGCTCCGCTCTGCCCCAGTACCTCCAGGAGATATCCACCCTGCTCCAGGACATCCAGAAAAACCTGGCTCTGCTCCAGGGTCTCAATGAGAGCTCAGCTCCGTTCCAGAACGACCCTGAGAGCTCCTCTCTGTCCCAGAACGACCCTGAGAGCTCCTCTCTGTCCCAGAGCGTCCCCGAGAGCTCAGTTCCACTCCAAAGAGTCTCCAAGAGCTCAGTTCCGTGGAAGCTTCCCTCGGCTCCAGATAATCCGTAAGAGCTCGGCTCCGCCCCAGGGTCTCCAGGTGAGCTTGGTTCCGCTCTAAGGTCTCCAGGTGAGCTCCGCTCTGCTCCAAGGTCTCCAGGCGAGCTCCGCTCTGCTCCAGAGTCTCCCCGAGAGCCATGCTCCGCTCCAGGATGGTGAAAGGGCCGTCAAACCGCCGCCTGACCACGAAAGGGAAGTCGAACCGCCACCTGGCCGCGAAAGTGAAAGCGACAGCTCGCCCCACAGTCTCCCTGAATTCAAAGCCATGCCTCAGAGCTCCTACCCGTGCAACGCCTTGATCCTGAGCTGCCACAGGATATTTCCAGAGCCACCCGACCAGGAAGCTGCAGTCCCAGAGACCTCTAAGGGGAACCCCACAGACCCGGGTTTCGCACCCCCCCACAGACAGACGTCTCGCTCCTGAGCTCCTCCCAAGGCGACGTCTCGCTCCCGAGCTCCTCCGAAAGTGACGTCTTGCTCATGAGCTCCTTTCAAGGTGACGTTTTGCTCCCGAGCCCCTCCCACAGCAGCCTCTCGTCCCTGAGCTCCCCGAAGGGGCGACATTGCACCCATGACCTCCGCCGAGGACGTCTCTCAGCTGCCAGGCTCTGCTGAGGGCGTGGTTCTGTCTCCTGTCTCCGCCGAGTGCATCGCTCCGCTCCAGGCCTCCATGGTGGGCGTCTCCCGGCTTCCTGTCTCCGTCAGGGGGTCTCCCATCCTGTAAGCCCCCTTGAGAGCTCCACCCCACCTCCGGTGGTCGCCAGGGTGGTTGCTCCCTTCCAGGTCCCTGTGGGTGAAGAGGCTCCTTCCCAGGCCTTCCTGGATAACATCGGTCCATTCCAGGGCGCCGGGGTGGTCATCTCTCAGCTCCAGACCTCCGCCAGGGACAACATGCAGCCTCCGGTCTCTGCCGAGGACCTCAACCGGTCTCCGGTCCTCACCGAGGGTCTCGATCAATTCCAAACCTCCTTGGAGGAACCCTCCCAGCTCCAGTCCTCAGCGGTGGACATCTCTCCGCCTCCTGTATTTGCCGAGGGTCGTTGTTCCGTTCCCGGTCTCCGCCGAGGGCATCTCTCCGCCTCCAGTTTCTGCTGTGGGCAGTTGCTCTGCGTCAGGCCTCCATGGTGGGCGTTTCTTCGCCTCCCAGGAATCCCCCTGCCACGCCCACTTCGGCGGCTGTCAATCTCGGTGCTTCGGGGAATGCCCTTCTCCTTCTCTCGTGCACGACCCGCCCGCAAGGAGCTTCTCTCCGTCGCACTAAACACACACTTCCCATCTATTCACTCATCCCCAGCTCCAATATAAACCCCTCATTCCCGCACACTCGCGGTCCGTTATTGTAGGTTCATGGTGGTATGTGTGTGCGTGCGTTTCTATGTATATCGCTACAAATCTTCTCCTCTTGGACTCCTCACTCTTTCCACGGCTGCGCTTTCTTTCCGAAGCGCATCTCGAAAAACCCCGCTCTGCCCGGTACAGCTTCCTATGCACAAGCTACTTGAGCTAAGTGTTTCCCGTTGCTGCCCTGCGCTGCGCTTCCCTGCGCAAGCACACCTTTTGGATTATAGCCACGGACTGCCTATGGCCAGTCCAAAACTCTGTGGGCCACGCTTTCGAAGCGCACCACCGAATTATCCCTGCGAACAAAGGTATTTATGTTGGCTCTGCCTTTTGATTTATAATAAAACTTTGTTTGATGTTACTTCGGCTTCCGCCTCTGTTTCCGCATGACAGAACCTTGAAATGTGAGCGGCACTCAGAGATAATCACTTTTGAAAAATACGACGTTTATTGAATGAGACAAACACAACATAGAACTAACTAAGAACTGCCTTCATGGGGCATTTGTTGCCTGAATTCCCACACCAGCATTGACTTTATTCAACAATTGTGATGTTTAAGCCACCAGCAACTGAGAGAACAGGCCCAGACAAAGTTAAATCAGAATGTGTTTACCACTTAGGTAGCATATATACAGACATTCTGCAAAGATGGGGAGAAAAAACAGAAAGGCAGAGAAAGGCAGGGGGGAGTTTAAAAATAAAAGTGTTTCACAGTCTATAGACAGTTTCCTGAAACATGTGGTTTGTACTGCAACTTATTTTCTACATGTTTTCTTCACACTTGTCTCATTCTAATTTCCCTTTAGCTAAGCAGAACTGGTTTAAAAATATCCAATTCATGATAAGGTTCTGTGCTTGAAAAAAAGACACCGATGTCTCACCTAAAAAGCTAAGAACATTCAGTTATTTACACACATTCAGACTGCAAATAATCAACTTTTTACCACACCACTCACTGTAACATAGACACAAAATATTTACTCCACTGTCTTCCCTTTCATTCATGCACATGTACTCTCTTACTCCTACTGACTTTCATAGGCAGTATATACCATCTATACCATACCATATTTCCCTGTGTAGACTTGAAAGTTCTAAGCATAAACCTGCATTTTGTCAGTAAGTCTAGTGAATTATAACATTGTTTCGTTATCATCTTTCTGTTCTGTTAGTCTGACAGACAAAGAAACACATTGTCACACAAAGAAAGATATTTACTCACAGAGCATCACACGGAGTGGACTGAGCTCCATCCTGTCCTTCTAATGACTGACTGACTGACTAACTGACTGAGCAGAGGTGTAAAGCCCTCAAATCTTTTTGTGTGCTCTCTTTTTCTTTCTCTCTCTCTTTCTCTGACACACACACAACTGATGACAGGGTCTTTAACAGTCAAGGTTGCTGAAGCTTAATTTGCTGAGGAAGTTAATGCTGGTTCTGAAAGAAAGGTGTAGGAATACACTGTGCATCACAGTTTGCTGTGTATGGGGGCTGCGTAGCTGCAGACCAGTGAGGGTGCCCGTTCTGACCCCTGTCCACTGCCAAAAGTGCCAACAATGGGCAAATAAGCATCAGGAGCAATGGAAGAAGATGGTCTGGTCTGATCGAATAAAATTTCCATTTAAATCATGTGCGAATGCTAGTAAAAGTTCTGACCATGATGTTGTTGGTCACTTTGACTGAGCTACTGAAGGACAACCATCACTGCAGCCCTCCACCAATCTAGGCTTTATGGCAGAGTGGCACCATTCATGCTGAAAACCATCCTAAAAGTGAAGCCTGATGGTGGCAGCATCATGTAGTGGGTTTTTTTCTGCAGCAAGTCAAGTTTATTTCTGTAGCGCATTCCACAACGGACATTGTCTCAAAGCAGCTTTACAAAATATAAGAGTTAAAAGGACTTTGGTCAGAAAAAGCTAAATGGAGCAAATTACAGTAAAATAAAAACTATAAAATCAAACCTGTTCCACAGTGCTTACGAGCTCAGTGTGGGCCAAAAGTTCCTAAATGACTGTGGGAGAACGTATGGGTCGGGGAAAGGAATGCCACGACAGGACAGGTTCATAATCAACAAAATCTTTTATTTTTATGTTTATTCTGTGCTCAGTGCCTCAGTCATTCATTCTCCGGCACACACACACATCATCACGCTCCTCCTTAAATGCTCCCTTTGATCACTGTAAGAGAGAGAACACACATTAGTCAGAATTCCCTTCAGGTGAGTCATTCTGCCTCGCCCTCTCTGCCACATAACCCCACTGCCCGACTCAGGCCGGGGAGCCGTCCGGCCCGCAACCGACTCCCCCCACGGCGCGAGAGGAAGTCGGCCACAACCATCTGCACCCCCAAGGTGTGGAGCACCTCGAACTTAAATGGCTGAAGTGCCAGATACCAAAAAGTGATCCGCGCGTTGGTTTCCTTCATGCGATGGAACCACTGGAGCAGTGTTGTAAATGAGGTTTCTGGGTCAGCGTCGCGGGAAGATGGGCAGGACTGAGACAGTGTGTGTTTCCCCTGGCCTGAATTCAGGTGAAAGAAATCACCTGGGAGAGAGTGGAAAATAAATTAAAAAAACTCTCTCTGGATTACCTGTCATCTCTTTCTTTCAACCCAAAACCAGTTAGTCTCTTACACTTCCCCACTAGACAAAATTGTCAAATCCATTATTTACCTTAAGCAACACCAAGTGTTACTCATTGCTCCTCAGGTATACATTGACACTGTCAAAGCAAAGTGGCTCTAGAAACCTCTGGCAGGAACTTAAAAATTTAACAGATTATAATTGAAAATTAAAATCTACACTTACTTTACAGATGCAGTTCAATGCTAATGGAACTAGCAGTGCTAATAGTGACAATTATTATTGTGCTATTAGTGCTAATTCTGTTATTAGCATGAATTGCTGCATGCTGAATGAAAATTGGGAGGGCAACGGGACCAGGTGGCATCACAGAGTTCTGAAAACCTGCACTGGCCAGTTGCTGAAATAAGCACACATGTTTACAGATATAATCAACCTCCCCCTGAATTGGAATGTATTATTCAGCCAGATAGATCACTTTATCACTAGATCACCCAGTAGCAATTGCCAACGGTTCTGCTCTCTTAATACAAAGCCATTTAGTGGCTTTCTCTGTGGCTTCAGTTGCGGTTCTAATTGCCTTCCTCTTTGCCTCCCCAGTAATTCCTAGTAGAGTGAGTACTTTGCAGAGTGAATGCCCTGCAAAACCTCTACAGCCCACCTCCAATGGTTTACAACGAGCTTTCCAGCTCTGCCTTCTACACTCTTCAGCTAACTCTTGGTATTAGCCCGCTTCCTCTCGTTGGCCTCTTCCATGCGCTCTTCTTCTTCTTTTGGCTGCTCCCATTAGGGGTCGCCACAGCGGATTATCCGTCTCCATACAACCCTGTCCTCTACATCTGCCTCTTTCACACCAACTACCTGCATGTCTTCCCTCACCACATCCATGAACCTCCTCCTTGGCCTTCCTCTTTTCCTCCTACCTGGTGGCTCCATCCTCAGCATTCTTTTACCAATATAATTCATGTCCCTCCTCTGCACATGTCCAAACCATCTCAATCTCGCCTCCCTCACCTCGTCACCAAAACATCCTACATGCGCTGTCCTTCTAATAAACTCATTTCTAACCTTGTCCATCCTCGTCACTCCCAATGAAAACCTTAACATCTTCAGCTCTGCTACATCCAGCTCCACCTCCTGTCTTTTACTCAATGCCATTGTCTTGTATGTAATCCATACAACATCGCAAGTCTCACCACAGACCTATAAACTTTCCCTTTCATTCTTGCAGATACCCTACTATCACAAATCACTCCTGTCACTCTTTTTCACCGACTCCACCCTGCCTGCACTCTTTTCTTTACTTCTCTAACACACTCTCCATTACTTTGCACTGTTGACCCCAGGTACCTGAACTCCTCCACCTTCTCTAGCTCTTCTCCCTAAAACCGCACCAGTCCACTGCCCTCCCTCTCATTCACACACATGTACTCTGTCTTACTCCTACTGACCCTAATTCCCCTTCTCTACAGCGCATATCTCCACCTCTCCAGGCTCTTCTCATCCTACTCCCTACTCTCACCGCACAGTGAGCTCCAATAAAATCAGTTGCTTGGTGGAATCTGAGATAATCATGAAGTCTGGACGAAGTTGTGTAGACTTTATTCTGGTAGGGATCTTCAGCCGTTTATCTAGATCTATATATACTGTATAAATATATATATATATATATATATATATATATATATATATATATATATATATATATATATATAAATTTTATTATTATTTTTTAATTCTCTGCAGTTATATTCTATTTTATTATAAATTTTATTCCATTTCTTTATTCTATTTTTATGATTAATTTTGAATTTTTTATTATTTTTATGAACTGGATGAACTGTTTTTTCTCAGGATAGCTGGCACACATTTTCTTGCAGTTGTATCTGGTAAAGCTAATAATTAGAGACATTGGGTCCAAAATGATCTCAACCAATTATTTTACTTTAAATGGGAAAGAAAACTGGTCTCCTGGCTTTACACTGGGCATAGAATGTGACTGCCCAGTGGGCAATCTTTGGTAAACAAAACTGGTGCTGCAAGATGAACCGAACGTGGGGTAAAGTCGCCCGATGACCAGACCTCATAAAGCCTGTTGATCATCATGTTGAATGGTTTTAGATATTACTGTAAAGAAGAAGAATCCAACAAATTTACCCAGATTTGTGTTTAAATCCTACATCTTTGATATTTTGTTAAATTAAGTACAATCAACCAAATGCAAATGAGTCGAATAAACAACTGTTTATATTTGAGTAACTTTATACTTTAGTCCATTTTTAATCAACATCCTCTTTATTATTGCAGACAAAAAAATGCAGTACTATTCCTTTTCCCTTTGGATAGACGGTGTCAGCTAAACATTATGACAAATACATTATTAATATTGTTATTATTAAAGCAATCAGAATTAATATAACAAGTGACATATGGTAGAGGAATATATTGTATACAATTGTGTTCTATTAAATAAGTGTGAAAAAAATTAACAACAAGCAATAATGAAAAAATTGCTGCAAACACACTACACTGGTCACATCATTTCATTGTATATCTGTATTATACTAAAATTGCAGCAGGCAGTGATCTGCTATATCAGGATATACACAATGACCTTAACTAAGATATGAGTTTAAATGTCATAAGAACAATTTAGAAGTAAAGGTAGAATGAATATTCAACATATTTAGAGGGAATAAGAATGTGGGTAATGAGCTTTGTTTTTGATGAGCTAAGGACTAGCTGAAACTAGATTATATATGCAACAGTTGCAGTTCACCTGTCAACAGTCCATTCCACAACCTCTAAAGGCATTTCAAACTAATTGTTAAATCTGAAGCCCAATAGAAAGATTAACAGAACATTATGTATTTACTTTATTATTTCATCTTGTATAGCTGTGCTACTGAATTTGCAAAAACTTATTTCACTGTTGCTGTACAGAAGTAATGTCATCCTCCATACCCAGTGGTCCTCATGTGTCTTATTCACAGACTTGGATACATGTCTCACTGCAGGGAGAATAAGAGATTCCTTCCGAATCATCAACCCCATTTCCAGAAATGTTGGGACACTATAAAATGTAAAAGAATACAGAACATATTTTATCCAGAACATATTTTATCCAAAACAAAATTAAACTTATCAAAAGTTAAAGCTGAGGGAATTTAACAAAAAATAAGGTTATTTTGAATTTGATGGCTGCAACACAACAATCTCAAAAGTTTGGACAACTAAAGTCTGAAAAATGTGTTATTAAAATTAAACAGTTGTAAAACATTTTGCAACTAATTGATTTATTGACCAATCTGTGAAAGACTTCCACAAACTGTAGAACAATTTAAAAATAATGTTCAACATGAAAACAGTTGAATCTCTCATCATTTACAGTACATAATATCAATAGTATCAATGAATCTGGAGAAATCTCTGTGTGCAAGTTTGAAAGGAGAAAATCAATATTGGAGGCACTGCATTTAAAACAGTTATAATTCTATAATGGAAATCACTGCAATTTATTTACATCTTGCACAGCAGTCATACAAACCTTTTTGGATTAAAGATTGTATAATTTGATTTTAAAAGTTAAGGTACATAAACTATTCATTTACTACTTCTGAGAACTAAATATTTATGGCATTTGGTAGATGCCCTTATCCAGTGTAACTCAAGGATTAATGCAGTTGAGGGTTAAAGACCTTACTAAAGTAACCAGAAGTGGCAAATTCCGATCAGAAGTCCAACATCTTTAGCCCTAAGCTATCAATTCTCCTGCATGGAATAATCTTAAAGCCTTTTCCCTGATTATGGCATTAATTAGATTGCTTTGATTATGGCATGCATACAAACCATAGACCTGAACAACTAAAGCAACACCAGATCATAAAACTGCCATTGCAGGTGGTACAGATAAAATGATGGTTACATCATTTTATCCACCTCTCCTCTTACCCTGATGCTCCCATTACTCTGGAACAACATACATCTGGACTCATCAGACTGCAAGACATATTTCTATCGCACCACAGTCCAGTCTCAGAGTCCAGTTGCTTCCCAACAAACTTATCAGTGAGGTCATTTTTGTTCTAGTGGTTAAGACGTGAACTGCAAAATGTTATTCAAGATTTTTCATTCAAGATTATTTAAATGTTTTGTAGTTCACCTCATAACCACTAGAACAGAAATGCTACCCAATACATATTTCTTACTTCATTATGTTTATCTTTTAAGCTTTATTACAATTTGTTGTAATCAGTTGTACCTTCATGTTAACCTTCAGCTCTGAGTAAAGAGTGTCAGCATCACCACTGGCTTTTTCTAAAAAGAGCATAATTTGAATTAATCTCAAGAAGAAAAGAAAAACAATACATCTCATTAGTAATATCTGTACCTTTTTTTCTCACAGATTTTTTCTTTGATATTAGTTGTATTTCAGCGTAAGTCACCTCACCACAACTGGATTCAGCATCAACATCTGCAGAGAAAACACCATCACAATGTTTACCAGCTTATAACACATTGATAAAGTCTCTATTCTTGTTTCTTTAGTAGCAGTAATTTCATTGCTTTCAGCATGGAGCAGTTTTTCAGGGTGGTGATGATAAATGTAATAAATGACTGTGTATACTGGAGTCTGCTCCACAAGTTGTGTATATAAATTGTTGTGGCATTAAAAAAACACTACCATTCTTCTTTGTCTTCATGACCTGTGCATAAGTGACATCGATGCTCTCAGCTGTTTCACCTAAGCACAGGGCAGAGTGTTAATCATCATTAAACACTTCTCTACTTCAATATCTAGTATTAATCTACTGTAAAATTAAGCTTCTGAATGGTGTGGAAATGCTTGATATAATCTACCTGTTCCACTCGTATCCCCCTGATCCACAGTGGCATAAATATTAACATTTCCTACAGAAAATCGAATGAAGAAAAAAAAGAAAATCAGAAAATATATAAAAATATGTTTACTGACCAGGTGTAGAAAAAACATTCACAGAGACAGAGTCTGACCAGCCTGAAGTGGTGTGTCCCCTGACTGAGAGTCTTTAGCTACTGACTGGCTTTGATTCCACTGCAATGTCTGATTGGTTTTCTGCTTTTCTATAAAGGGGAAAAGATTCTACATCTAAATAGGGTCTCATCTGCACAGTGAGGAATAGTTATAAATATAAACTATGGATAAAATGCTAATAAATACTAATATTAGATTGAGATTTATTTTGTTAGGATTAAAATACACCTTAATCAAGTTAATAGTTCCATATAAATCAACGTGATTTATAGTTTTTTATAAACTTAAAGTAAAAATTACATTTTATTCTATGTTTTCACTTAATAAAAAAATAATCAGACCTTTCTTTATTTTACAGCACCACAGCAGGATCATTACGATAAAAAAAATGATGAACAAAAACACCAAACTCAGTCCAATAACCATAACTTCTGTACCAGTTCTGGATCCAGGACCTGAGATTTAGAAAGGAAAGACAGCAAAATGTAAGATTTTAAAAACATCACTGTGTTAAGAGAAAATCAAAAATAAAAAAACTTTTCTCACTAGATTTCTCATGTAGGACTGAAACCCAGCTCTTCGTTGAATTTCCTCTCTCTGGGTGTTCACAGCGGTAAAAACCTTCATCTGACTTTGAGACTTTATGAATAATCAACTCTCCTGTAGTCTGGTTCTGGACAACTGATCCACTTTTATAGAAAACTGATCGGAGATTTGAGGAATTTGTATTGCGAATTAAACAGCGTAGAGTCAGAGGATGTCCCTCAGTCACAGGATGGACAGGACTCTCCAGGATCACATCACCTTCTAGAAGAAAGAATTTGCAGACTGTTTGGTTTCAGTGTGAAAGTCATCAGTTTGTTTGTGTTCTGTACTGTTAAACTTTATGAAAACACGTTTGATGAAGAATACATTTTTGAGCTGTGTTACATCCTCATTCAGCAGTTTATTGGTTCTACCAAAACTGATTTAGCTCAGGAGTGAAATTTAACTGTTCCAGTCTCTTGCTATTTTCAGGAAACATGAAACCAGTTAAGTGCGTCTTGTCAAACGGTTCTCCCAGTTAAAAACCCAGAGTTCTGAATATTCTGTAATTAAACCTTTCCCTGGTTTCCTTTAACAATAATCAAAGAACATAAAGACTCACCATGAACTGTGATGTTGACAGGATTAATGTTTTCCCCAGTTTCTGACTCACACCAGTAAACTCCAGTGTCTGATGTGGAGAGGAAGCTGATGTTAAATGTAGACCCTAAACTTAATTCCCATTGTGAACAATTTGCCAGTTTCATTTTTTGCATGTATCGTCTCACTGTCCATCTTTTTGAAGAGTGACTATGGTCCTCACAGCTCAGTGAGAGAGAGTGATTAGAAAAGTGTTGAGATCTGTTGGGACTGATGATCAGAGATACTGGAGGAGGTTCACCTTAAACACAGAATATTATAATTCAATTTAATTCAATTCATTTTTATTTGTAAAGCGCTTTTAACAAAAAACTTTGTCTCCAAGCAGCTTTAAACAGATAATGTGGTGATTGAAAGTTAATTTTTTTGATTATAATTAATATAATATAATTCATATGCATTATTAGAATTGTGTTTTCATGGAATAAATTGCAGTGAACACATTTACACCATCTTTAAATAAACAGTGCTATTTGAATAAGAATAATCCTCTACCACTGCTCAGGGCTCTTCAACTGCTTTTAACATTCATCACTCAGGAGGGTGAATATAAAGATATTTACACTAAACATTAACACAGCTCAGATTCTTTATTTACAGTATTAATGTTGTGGATTTCTTTTTACTCATGCATCTACATTTAACACTCTCACACCAGTGTTGTTATGTGACCTTACCAGTGATCCACAGTGCCTTGAAATTGCTGTTCTTTGTGGAAAATGCTGGGTTTCCTCTCTCTCCTCTGCACCTATAAAATCCTGTGTGATTTATAACAACATGACTAAGAGTGTAGGAACCTCCAGATCCTCTGTTGCTGTCTGAGAGGAGCAGCAGCTTGTGCTTGATGTGACTGTCATTGACTTTACATGGAACAACCTTGTGCCAGCTGTATGTCCAGTCTGAAAAGGAATCTTTAACCTTACAGCTTACAGTCACTGAGTCTCCTTCAGTCAGCCAGTTCTTTGAAGATACACTCAGTATTGGCTCTGGTTTCTCTGTTGTACAGGAAATACAAAATACAATGATATAATAAATTTGTAATCTTGTTTTAATGTTGTGGTAAAAAAAGTAATAAATTTATGTTTACAAATTATGTTCTTATGACCTGGTTAAAATCCTGGTGTTACCACAGACTCACCTGATACATTCAGTGTAACAGCATCACTGAACTCTAAAGGCTGAGAGTCATTTTTGTCTCCTCTGCAGGTGTAGTTACCAGTGGAAGAATTATTAACAGAGTTGATATGGATCTCTGGAGTTGTGCTGTTTTTATAGATTTGATTATCCTTCATCCAGTTGTATCTCCACTCAGTGTCTCCTCCTTCATGAATGTCACATTTGAGCGTAACATTTTCTCCTTTGTACACTTGTTTATCAGGTTGAATGGACAACACAGCTTTCTGTGTCCCTACAATTAATCAATATATTAATTATCAATAAACACAAAATGTTTACTATTTATTTAAGTAAGGACGGATACAGCATGAGACAGAGGTTTTTGCCCTACAGGTATAGAACATCCTTTAAGTTAGCGTTCAGGATTCAGAGACAGTCTCAGTATTTAAATCTAAGTTAAAGGTTATGTGGTCTTGCTGAAATCCCTGTTTGTAATATTAACCATTTCTGGCTTTCAAAACTGCCTGCTGCATTCTGATGACCCACTTGAAGTTGCTTTCACCTGAAAATCATTTGCAGCTGCACAGACACTTTAAATTCAACTGTGAATTATATTTTTTGGTCACCCTAAATACTGTACATGTTATGAACGGTTTAGTTCATAGAGTATCATAAAATCTTAGACTCTCAAGTTTGAACAGTTGATAACTTCATTAATTAAATTATAGTTTAATTCTCACTACAGGGTGCCATTAGTCATGTTTTTAATGCTCTCTGTTGTATGCTGTTAGAAGAATAATGATTTCTAATAACAAAATTCTTGTGAATGAATCTGGTTTCTCATTGCAACAGTGTGTCAGAATCCAAATTGAGTTAAAATTGAATATGAGATTAACTAATATGAGAGAAATATCCTGAAAGCAACTGAAATAGAAAATTCTGCATAGTAATGTGCAAATATATTCCTGCTCAGCTCCAATCTAAATCAGAGACATATACTTCACATTTATTTTGTGTAAGTACAATACATAATATATAACCATAATCACCTTTAGCATGGGGCATTGTTATGAGTACAATCAGCACTGAAAAAAACAGAAACAGAGAACATGATTCAGTGTATGATTAAAAAAAGCAGATATTTAAGAAAACTGAACACGTGTAAAGAACACAATATACTGAACTGAATCAGAATCACACACACACACACACACACACACACACACACACACACCTGATGGGTCATTGGCAGCCAAGGTTGCTAAAGCTCAAATTGCTGAGGAAGTTAATGCTGGTTCTGAAAAAAAGGTGTAGGAATACACTGTGCATCGCAGTTTGCTGTGTATGGGGGCTGCGTAGCTACAGACCAGTCAGGGTGCCCATGCTGACCCCTGTCCACCGCCAAAAGAGCCAACAATGGGCACATAAGCATTAGGAGCAATGGAAGAAGATGGACTGGCCTGATCGATCAAATTTTTTTTTAAATTATGTGTGTGTTCGAGTAAATGATGTGACCATGATGTCGTTGGTCACTTTGACTGAGCTCTGGAGATCCTGTGTAGAGAAGGACAACCATCACTGCAGCCCTCCACCAATCTAGGCTTTATGGCAGAGTGGCAACATTCATGCTGAAAACCATCCTAAAAGTGAAGCTTGATGGTGGCAGCATCATGTTGTGGGTTTTTTTCTGCAGCAAGTCAAGTCAAGTTTATTTCTGTAGCACTTTTCACAACGGACATTGTCTCAAAGCAGCTTTACGGAATTTAAGAGTTAAAAGGACTTTGGTCAGAGAAAGATGAATGGAGTAAAGTACAGTAAAATAAAAACTATAAAAACAAACCTGTTCCACAGTGCTTACAAGCTCAGTCTGGGCCAAACATTCACCTTCCTACATGACATTGACCCTAAGCCCACAGTCAAGACAACAAAGTGACTTAAGGACAACTCTGTGAATATCCTTATTATCCTAAAAGTGTCCAGCTTGAGAGGATTTGCCATGAAGAAAGATAGAAAATCTACAGTAGATGTACAATGCTTGTAGCATCATGGGTAAAGGGTCTTAATACTTGTGATTATTTATTTATTTATTTATTTATTTATTTATTTATTTATTTATTTATTTATTTATTTTATGTACAGATATTATGAGATTTCTGTTTTCACTTTGACATTATGGGGTACTGTCTGCTAATAAGAAAAAAATATTTGAACAATTGTAGTATCAGGCTGCAACATACAATTTAAAAAGTAAAAGGAGGTATGAATACTCTCTGAATGCACTGTAGATAAATGAGGCATGCAATTAGAATGCGCATAACTGGTGCCTGTGGTGGAACATATTATTGAAAAAGTCTGTTTCCATGCATTGTGTTTGGCGATGAGTCAAACTGGCAGTGACTCTCATATTTGGTGAGAGAGAAAGAACCACAGTGTAATAATGCTTGGTAAATTAGCATGACACACACACACAGCATTAACTGTGATGAAGGAGAATTTGCAAATCCAGGGTTTTTTGTAATTTTGACCCTTGTGTTACTTAAACATTTCCCTGTCTCTTAAGTCTTCTTTCATGCACTCATGCACCAGGGTTCATCAGTGCTGTTCAAACCCAGGATTGTGGCAGATTTTAAAACCACCATGGAAGCCTCCTGAGGCAGTGTGGGCATTGACAAGCATGGGGTCACAAGTCAAAGGCAGATCCATACAAAACAAGCATTAAGAGCACACCTGTTGCTGATGAGACTATTCAGTGCACTCTCTTTCAGTGTCTGGCAAGGAAAATAAAAAGGAGATAGAAACAAACTTTGGGGAGAGAGACAGCGGGCAGAGTTGACGTGACATGGTGACGTGAGGGAAAGTGGAGGATGCTGAGTGAAGACATGCTGATCCGCATTTGGGTGCAGGTTCCTGGGTCAGCGTCGAGGGAAGATGGGCAGGTGAACATTCTGAGGCATGTGAAATTAGCAAGACCTTTAAGGGCACCAGCAGCACAGGTTAGATGTATCCCGGGGGCCAGGGGGCCAGACATAGTAGGTCAGCTTTGGTTTTTAGGAAAGCACAGGTTCTCTAAGATAGTTTTTCACGCAGGAGCTAATAATATACACCTTTAACAGTCAGACGTTACTATAAGTAACATAATAGAGGTGTGTAAATTAGCGAAGGCAATGTCAATTCAAGCAATTTATTAACATGCTCTGGCCCAATCTCAATGCAGCGTGGGGATGTAGCTTACAGCAGGTTATGGTCGCTGAACTGCTATGTAGCAAATTTAGCTTTTAAAAAAGGAAATATTTATAAGTATTTATAACAGGTTATAGTTACTGCTAAATGTTGAAATTAAGTTGAATTGATAGTAATGGAATTAACGTTACACTTTTTTGGTCTGATTGTCCGCCGAAGTGACAATATAATCTTTTATTAATTATATAAAAGATTATATAAGTGCAATGCACTGAGCCGGATCAGCGCTCACAAAGCCGCTGGACCAGACAACATCCCTGTTCGCGTACTTAGGGCATGTGCTGAGCAGTTCGCTGGGGTCTTTACTGACATTTTCAACCTGTCTCTTGCCCAAGCAGCTGTTCCCACTTGCTTTAAATGTACCTCCATTGTGCCAGTGCCTAAACACTCTAACCCAACGTGCCTGAACGACTACCGCCCTGTAGCACTGACACCCATTGTCATGAAGTGCTTTGAGCGGCTGGTCCTGGCACACCTGAAGGACTCTCTGCCAACCACATTTGACTCCCACCAGTTTGCCTACCGAAGCAATAGAAGCACAGAAGATGCAGTTTCCATGGCATTGCACTCTGTGCTCACACACTTGGACAATAAGAACACCTATGCACGTATGCTGTTTGTTGACTTCAGCTCAGCATTCAATACCATCATTCCATCCAAGCTAATATGCAAACTCCTAGATCTGGGCATTAACACCTCCACCTGCAACTGGGTCATGGACTTTCTGACCAAAAGACCCCAGCAGGTTCGATCTGGCTCCATTTGCTCCAACACCATCACACTCAACACTGGTGTACCACAGGGCTGTGTGCTGAGCCCTTCCTCTACTCCCTCTTCACCTCCGACTGCAGGCCTGTGAATGGATCTAACTCCATCATCAAGTTTGCAGATGACACTACCGTGATTGGTCTCATCACCAACAATGATGAGACTGCCTACAGGGAGGAGATCCAGCACCTAGCCACATGGTGCAACAACAATAACCTGCTCCTTAACACCTCCAAGACAAAGGAGCTTATTGTGGACTTCAGGAAGGAGGCAAGAGGTACACATGACACCACCCACATCAACGGGATGGCTGTTGAGCGTGTCTCCAGTTTCAAGTTCCTGGGGATCCACATCTCGGCAGACCTGTCTTGGAACATCAACACCTCCAGCCTGGTCAAGAAGGCTCACCAGCGTCTCTTTTTCCTGAGGACACTTAAAAAAAATCAGCTCTCCTCGGATATCCTGGTGAACTTCTACCGCTGCGCAGTAGAGAGCATCCTGACCAGCTGTGTCACAGTCTGGTATGGGAGCTGCTCTGCTGCAGAGCGTAAGGCACTGCAGCGGTGGTGAAAACTGCCCAGCGCATCACAGGGACTCCACTCCCAGCCATGGAGGACATCCAAAGAAACGCTGTCTGCTTCGAGCTCGCAGCATTCTTAAGGACTCCTCTCATCCCGCCCACAGACTGTTCACTCTTCTGCCCTCTGGCAGGCGTTTCAGGTGCCTCCGGACCAGGACCAGCAGACTAAAGAACAGCTTTTTTCCTAGAGCTGTCTCTTTAGTGAACTCTGACACTCACTGATACACTACTACATTCCCCCCACACCTCACACTCTTTGCTAATGGACTCTCTGAACAAAAACTTATGCTCACCAAGACACTGATCATTTCTCACATCACACTTTGTTGTTGCACGGACTGTTTACACAAACCTTGCTCATTTGCACACTGCTCTTTTTTTTATTGCTGCTCACCATAAACTTATCACCACTGTACATATACCTGTTCTCTGTTTATAGTTACAGCAATATTATTATGTCCACCGCTTACATCCTTCTGTAAATCTCTGTGTATAGTAATAGGCATCTGTATAGCATGTTTATAATACATTTATATATATACATCTGTATATTATTGTTCATAGTACATATATATATATATACATCTGTATATTATTGTTCATAGTACATATATACTCATCTGTAATTATATTTATATTTATAGTACATATATATATATATATATATATATATATATATATATATATATATACACTACTCTGTATATTGTGTTTTACATATATAACATATTCATCTGTATACAACATTTTATAGTACATATTCATCTTTTAATTACTGTTTATAGTCTTTATTTTATTTAACTGTAAATTCATGTTAAATCTATATATCCTGCACTTGCTGTTATTGCACTCTGGTTAGACCCAAACTGCATTTCGTTGCATTGTACTTGTACATGTGTAATGACAATAAAGTTGAATCTAATCTAATCTAATCTTATCTAATAAAAGCCCCTGGTGGTCTAGTGGTTAAGATGCAGCGCTCTCACCGCTGCGACCCGGGTTCGATTCCCGGTCAGGGAACCATCCCCAGCCACTCTCAGTGCCGGTCCCAAGCCCGGATAAATTGGGGAGGGTTGCGTTAGGAAGGGCATCCAGTGTAAAACATGTGCCAAATCAAAACATGCGGAGGATCCGCTGTGGCGACCCCTAACGGGAGAAGCCGAAAGAAAGTTAATTAATTATATAAAAGAGGTATCTCCCCTGCCAAGAAAGACGCGACCCCCCCCCTACCCCCCTCTGAGTGGCACTCAGAGACAATCACTTATGAAAAATACGGCGTTTAATGAATGAGACAAACACAACATAGAACTAACCAAGAACTGCCTTCATGAGGCATTTGTTGCCTGAATTCCCACACCAGCATAGGCTTTATTCAACAATTGTGCTGTTTAAGCCACCAGCAACTGAGAGAACAGCCCCCACAAAATTAAATCAGAATGTGTTTACCACTTAGGTAGCATATATACAGACATTCTGCAAAGATGGGGAGAAAAAACACACAGGCAGAGAAAGGCAGGGGGGAGTTTAAAAATAAAAGTGTTTCAGTTTCCTGAAACATGTGGTTTGTACTGCAACTTATTTTCTACATGTTTTCTTCACAGTTGTCTCATTCTCATTTCCCTTTAGCTAAGCAGAACTGGTTTAAAAATATCCAATTCATGTTAAGGTTCTGTGCTTGAAAAAAAGACACCAATGTCTAACAGCTAAGGACATTCAGTTATTTACACACATTCAGACTGCAAATAATCAACTTTATACCACACTACTCACTGTAACATAGACACATAATATTTACTCCACTGCCTTCCCTCTCATTCATGCACATGTACTCTATCTTACTCCTACTGACTTTCATAGGCAGTATATACCATCTATACCATACCATATTTCCCTGTGTAGACTTGAAAGTTCCAAGCATAAACCTGCATTTTGTCAGGAAGTCTAGTTAATAATAACATTGTTTTGTTATCATCTTTCTGTTCTGTTAGTCTGACAAACAAACACATTGTCACACAAAGAAACATATCTACTCACAGAGCATCACCGGGAGTGGACTGAGCTCCATCCTGTCTTTCTAATGACTGACTGACTAACTGACTTAGCAGAGGTGTAAAACCCTCAAAACTTCCTGTGTTCACTCTCTTTCTCTCTCTCTCTCTCTCTCTCTCTCTCTCTCTCTCTCTCTCTGACACACACACAACTGATGACAGAGTCATTAGCAGTTAAGGTTGCTGAAGCTCATGCGATGAAACCACTGGAGCGGAGCATGGAGGGTGAGGACCACCCACTTGATGGCCAGACACTCCTTTTCAATAGTGCTGTACCGGCTTTCCTGCACCAACAACTAATGCCTGATGTACAGCATTTCTCTACCTGTGCTCTCTGCAATGGAGAGAGGTGGTCTCCACAGAGGACCGAGGCAAATTCTGACGCAACTTTTGGTCCCTCCGCGAGGGAGGAGTCCCAGCTCCTTCCTCTCTGGAAGCACCGTCGCTAGAGACACAGGCACCGCCTTCCTCCATGATTTTAGGAGGTTCAGGTGGTACACCTGGAGCGCATCACCCCTGTCTGTGCGTCGCACCTCATAGTCGACATCTCCCACCCGCCGTGTAACCACAAAAGGTCCTTGCCACTTTATGAGTAATGTAGACACTGGGAGAGTGTGTGTTTTCCCCGGCCTGAATACAATGGAAAGAAAGAAATCACCTGGGAGAGTGTGGGGAAAAAAAAACTCTATCTGGATCATCTGTCATTTCTTTCTTCCAACCCAAAACCAGTTAGTCTGTTACACCTCCCCACTAGACAAAATTGTCAAATCCATTATTTACCTTTGCCAATCGCAACACCAAGTGTTCCTCATTGCACCTCAAGTAAACATTGACACTGTCAAAGCAAAGTGGCTCTAGAAACCTCTGGCAGGAACTCAGAAATTTAACAGATTATAATTTAAAATTAACATCTACACTTACTTTACAGCTGCAGTTTAGTGCTAATGGAACTAGCAGTGCTAATAGTGGCAATTATTATTGTGCTATTATTGTTAACTCTGGTATTAGCATGAATTGCTGCATGCTGAATGAAAATTGGGAAGGCAATGAGACCAGGTGGCATCAAAGAGTTCTGAGAACCTGCACTGAACAGTTGCGGAAATAAGCACACATGTTTACAGATATGATCAACCCCCCCTGAATGGAAATGTATTATTCAGCCAGATAGATCCCTTTATTATATATTTTTTTAATAATTCTTTAATTCTTTGCAGTTATATTCTATTTTAGCACGGGGTCACAAGTCGAAGGCAGATCCATTCAAAACACGCATTAAGAGCACACCTGATGCTGATGAGACTATTCAGTGCACTCTCTTTCAGTGTCTGGCAAGGAAATAAGAAGAAGATAGAAACAAACTTTGGGGAGAGAGACAGAGGGCAGAGTTGACGACGGACATGGTGATGTGAGGGGAAAAGGAGGATGCTGAGTGAAGACATAATGATCCGCATTTGGGCGCAGGTTTACTGGGTTGGCATCGAGGGAAGAAGGGCAGGACTGAGAGAGTGTGTTTTCCCGGCCTGAATACAATGGAAAGAAAGAAATCACCTGGGAGAGTGTGGAAAAAAAACTCTATCTGGATCATCTGTCATTTCTTCCTTCCAACCCAAAACCAGTTAGTCTGTTACACCTCCCCACTAGACAAAATTGTCAAATCCATTATTTACCTTTGCCAATCGCAACACCAAGTGTTCCTCATTGCACCTCAAGTAGACATTGACACTGTCAAAGCAAAGTGGCTCTAGAAACCTCTGGCAGGAACTCAGAAATTTAACAGATTATAATTTAAAATTAACATCTACACTTACTTTACAGCTGCAGTTTAGTGCTAATGGAACTAGCAGTGCTAATAGTGGCAATTATTATTGTGCTATTATTGTTAACTCTGGTATTAGCATGAATTGCTGCATGCTGAATGAAAATTGGGAAGGCAATGAGACCAGGTGGCATCAAAGAGTTCTGAGAACCTGCACTGAACAGTTGCGGAAATAAGCACACATGTTTACAGATATGATCAACCCCCCCTGAATGGAAATGTATTATTCAGCCAGATAGATCCCTTTATTATATATTTTTTTAATAATTCTTTAATTCTTTGCAGTTATATTCTATTTTAGCACGGGGTCACAAGTCGAAGGCAGATCCATTCAAAACACGCATTAAGAGCACACCTGATGCTGATGAGACTATTCAGTGCACTCTCTTTCAGTGTCTGGCAAGGGAAATAAGAAGAAGATAGAAACAAACTTTGGGGAGAGAGACAGAGGCAGAGTTGACGACGGACATGGTGATGTGAGGGGAAAAGGAGGATGCTGAGTGAAGACATAATGATCCGCATTTGGGCGCAGGTTTACTGGGTTGGCATCGAGGGAAGAAGGGCAGGACTGAGAGAGTGTGTTTTCCCCGGCCTGAATACAAGGGAAAGAAAGAAATCACCTGGGAGAGTGTGGAAAAAAAACTCTATCTGGATCATCTGTCATTTCTTCCTTCCAACCCAAAACCAGTTAGTCTGTTACACCTCCCCACTAGACAAAATTGTCAAATCCATTATTTACCTTTGCCAATCGCAACACCAAGTGTTCCTCATTGCACCTCAAGTAGACATTGACACTGTCAAAGCAAAGTGGCTCTAGAAACCTCTGGCAGGAACTCAGAAATTTAACAGATTATAATTTAAAATTAACATCTACACTTACTTTACCGCTGCAGTTTAGTGCTAATGGAACTAGCAGTGCTAATAGTGGCAATTATTATTGTGCTATTATTGTTAACTCTGGTATTAGCATGAATTGCTGCATGCTGAATGAAAATTGGGAAGGCAATGAGACCAGGTGGCATCAAAGAGTTCTGAGAACCTGCACTGAACAGTTGCGAAATAAGCACACATGTTTACAGATATGATCAACCCCCCCTGAATGGAAATGTATTATTCAGCCAGATAGATCCCTTTATTATATATTTTTTTAATAATTCTTTAATTCTTTGCAGTTATATTCTATTTTAGCACGGGGTCACAAGTCGAAGGCAGATCCATTCAAAACACGCATTAAGAGCACACCTGATGCTGATGAGACTATTCAGTGCACTCTCTTTCAGTGTCTGGCAAGGGAAATAAGAAGAAGATAGAAACAAACTTTGGGGAGAGAGACAGAGGGCAGAGTTGACGACGGACATGGTGATGTGAGGGGAAAAGGAGGATGCTGAGTGAAGACATAATGATCCGCATTTGGGCGCAGGTTTACTGGGTTGGCATCGAGGGAAGAAGGGCAGGACTGAGAGAGTGTGTTTTCCCCGGCCTGAATACAAGGGAAAGAAAGAAATCACCTGGGAGAGTGTGGAAAAAAAACTCTATCTGGATCATCTGTCATTTCTTCCTTCCAACCCAAAACCAGTTAGTCTGTTACACCTCCCCACTAGACAAAATTGTCAAATCCATTATTTACCTTTGCCAATCGCAACACCAAGTGTTCCTCATTGCACCTCAAGTAGACATTGACACTGTCAAAGCAAAGTCAGAAATTTAACAGATTATAATTTAAAATTAACATCTACACTTACTTTACCGCTGCAGTTTAGTGCTAATGGAACTAGCAGTGCTAATAGTGGCAATTATTATTATGCTATTATTGCTAACTCTGGTATTAGCATGAATTGCTGCATGCTGAATGAAAATTGGGAAGGCAATGGGACCAGGTGGCATCAAAGAGTTCTGAGAACCTGCACTGACCAGTTGCAGAAATAAGCACACATGTTTACAGATATAATCAACCTTCCCCTGAATGGGAATGTATTATTCAGCCAGATAGATCCCTTTATTATATATTTTTTTTATAATTATTTAATTCTTTGCAGTTATATTCTATTTTATCGTACATTTTAATATATTCCTTTCCTTCTATTTTTAATAATTATTTTGAATTCTTTATTATTTTTATGACCTGGATGAACTGTTTTTTCTCAGGATAACTGGCACTCGTTTTCTTGCAGTTGTATCTGGTAAAGCTAATGATTAGAGACATTGGGTCCAAAATTATCTCAACCAATTCTTAAACTTTAAATAGAAAAGAAACCTGGTTTGCTGGCTTTACACTGGGCATAGAAGGTGACTGCCCAGTGGGCGATCTTTGGTAAGCAAAACTGGTGCTAAATAAATGGTGCTGAAGCATCGGCCCTGTAGCCAGCTGTTGCCAGCAGAAAGAGATGTCAGCCTAAGCTGTGACAAGTAGGAGGGCCAAACCGGTGGTGCAGAAAAACAAGAGCTTTAAAGGCCAAAGTGGAGAAGGGTTCCATGTAAACAGCACATGGGTTGAACATGGGTCAGTTAGTCCTAAGGGATGGGCAATCGGCATTCTGAAGGGTAAGGCAATGGCCTCCGTCAGCCCCAGCTGAACAAAAGGGAGTCAGGTTTGGATTCCCAAACCCAAAGTGGCAGAAGCAATAATGCAAATGTACCCGGACATGAAGGTGGGGGCCACATTATGGCTGTTGGCTGTTGAACCATGTGACGCAGCTTCCTGTTGTTGATTTGTTTGCCAGGAATTTGAACAATTAGTTTGTTCTTTGATGGAGAAAATCCTAGCATTAGAGGAGTACATCCAGAATCGAGAGAGCAGTAGTGAGTGCAAGAGCAGTCAAGTTCCCCTCATGCATATCAGTGTGTTCAATAGATGTTTATCATCATATAAAATGGTTTTGGATATTACTGTAAAGAAGCAGAATATAGTACAACAAATTAACCCACATTTCTGTGTTTAAATACTAAACCTGTAATGTTCTGTTAAATTAAGTACAATCAACCCAATGCAAATAAATGAGTCAAATAAAACAACTGTTTTATTTTGAGTAACTTTATACTTTAGTCCATTTTTAATCAACATCCCCTTAATTATTGCAGACACAAAAAATACAATACTATTCTTGTTCCCTTTGGATAGAAGGTGTCAGCTAAACATTATTACAAAAGCATTATTAATATTATTATTATTAAAACAATCAGAATTAATATTACAAGTGACATATGGTAAAGGAATATATAGAAAAAATATATTGAAAAGGTAAAGCAAAAAATATATATAATTTGTTCTATTAAATAGTTGTTAACTAATTAATGACAAGCATTAATGAAAAAATTGCTGCAAACACACTACACTGGTCACATCATTTCATTGTATATCTGTATTATACTAAAATTGCAGCAGGCAGTGATCTGCTATATCAGGATATACACAATGACCTTTACTAAGATATGAGTTTAAATGTCATAAGAACAATATAGAAGTAAAGGTAGAATATTCAACATATTTAGACGGAATAAGAATGTGGGTAATGAGGTTTGTTTTTGATGAGCTAAGGACTAGCTGAAACTAGATTATATATGCAACAGTTGCAGTTCACGTGTCAACAGTCCATTCTACAACTTCTAAAGGCATTTCAAACAAATTGTTAAATCTGAAGCCCAATAGAAAGATTTACAGAACATTATTTATTTACTTTATTCTTTCATCTTGTATAGCTGTGCTACTGAATTTGCCAAAAACTTATTTCACTGTTGCTGTACAGAAGTAACATCATCCTCCATACCCAGTGGTCCCCATGTGTCTTATTCACAGACTTGGATACATGTCTCACTGCAGGGAGAAAAAGAGATTCCTTCCGATTCTTTAACCCCATTTCCAGAAATGTTGGGACACTATAAAATGTAAAAGAATACAGAATGCACTGATTTGCAAATCTCATAAACTCATATTTATCCAGAACAAAAACAAAAAAACATATCAAAAGTTGAGGGAATTGAACAAAAATGTCATTTTGAATTTTATGGCTGCAACACAACAATCTCAAAAATTTGGACAACTAAAGTAAAAAAAAAAGTGTTATTTTGCAACTAATTCATCTAATTGACAACAGGTCAGTATGTTATTGGGTATAAACAGTGTATCTTAGAGTGGCAGAGTTTGACCAATCTGTGAAAGACTTCCACAAACTGTAGAACAATTTCAAAATAATGTTCAACATGAAAACAGTTAAATCGCTCATCATTTACAGTACATAATATCAATAGTATCAATGAATCTGGAGAAATCTCTGTGTGCATCTTTAAAGGGAGAAAATCAATATTGGAGGCACTGCATTTAAAACGGTTATAATTCTATAATGGAAATCACTGCAATTTATTTACATCTTGCACAGCATTCATACAAACTTTTTTGGAATTAAGATCATATAATTTGCTTTTAGACGTTAAGGTACATAAACTATTTATTTACTACTTCTGAGAACTAAATATTTATGGCATTTGGTAGATGCCCTTATCCAGTGTAACTCAAGGCTTAATGCAGTTGAGGGTTAAAGACCTTACTCAAATGACCAGAAGTGGCAAATTCCAATCAGAAGTCCAACATCTTTAGCACAAAGCTATCACTTCTCCCACATGAAATGATCTCAAAGCCTTTTCCCTGATTATGGCATTTATTAGATTGCTTTGATTATGGCATGCATACAAACCATAGACCTGAACAACTAAAGCAACACCAGATCATAAAACTGCCATTGCAGGTGGTACAGTAGTCACTCGGCATGATGGTTACATCATTTTATCCACCTCACCTTTTACCCTGATGCTTCCATTACTCTGGAACAACATACATCTGGACTCATCAGACTGCAAGACATTTTTCTATCGCACCACAGTCCAGTCTCAGAGTCCAGCTGCTCCCCAACAAATTGCTCAGTGAGGTCATTTTTGCTCTAGAGGTTAAGACATGAACTGCAAAATGTTATTCAAGATTTTTCATTCAAGATTATTTCAATATTTTGTAGTTCACCTCATAACCACTAGAGCAGAAATGCTACCCAATACATATTTCTTACTTCATTATGTTTATCTTTTAAGCTTTATTACAATTTGTTGTAATCAGTTGTACCTTCATGTTAACCTTCAGCTCTGAGTAAAGAGTGTCAGCATCACCACTGGCTTTTTCTAAAAAGAACATAATTTGAATTAATCTCAAGAAGAAAAGAAAAACAATCCATCTCATTAGTTATATCTGTACCTTTTCTGCATTTTCTCACAGATTTCTTCTTTGTTATTAGTACTATTTCATCATAAGTCACATCACCACAACTGGATTCAGCATCAACATCTGCAGAGAAAACACCATCACGATGTTTACCAGCTTATAACACATTGATAAAGTCTCTATTCTTGTTTCTTTAGTAGCAGTAATTTCATTGCTTTCAGCATGGAGCAGTTTTTCAGGGTGGTGATGATCAATGTAATAAATGACTGTGTATACTGGAATCTGCCACACAAGTTGTGTACATAAATTGTCGTGGCATTAAAAAAACACTACCATTCTTCTTTTTCTTCATGACCTGTGCATAAATGGCATCGATGCTCTCAGCTGTTTCACCTGAGCACAGGGCAGAGTGTTAATCATTATTAAACACTTCTCTACTTCAATATCTAGTATTAATCTACTGTAAAATTAAGCTTCTGAATGGTGTGGAAATGCTTGATATAATCTACCTGTTCCATTCGTATCTCCCTGATCCACAGTGGCATAAATATTAACACTTCCTACAGAAAATAGAATGAAGAAAAAAAGAAAATCAGAAAATATATAAAAATATGTTTACTGACCATGTGTAGAAAAATGAACATTTACAGAGACAGAGTCTGACCAGCCTGAAGTGGTGTGTCCCCTGACTGAGAGTCTTCAGCTCCTGACTGGCTTTGATTCCGTTGCAATGTCTGATTGGTTTTCTGCTTTTCTATAAAGGGAGAAAGATTCTACATCTAAATTGGGTATAAATAGTAATGAAACACGATCGTCTAGAACTATAATTATAAAATTCAGATTTAAACAACATCTGAACAGTGAGGAATAGTTACAAATATAAACTACGTATAAAATACTAATAAATACTAATATTAGATTGGGATTTATGTTGTTAGGATTAAAGTACACCTACTTTAATTTATTAATAACATAATCAACATATACACTGAATCAGTGATTTATTGCCTTTTATATACTCAAAGAAAACATTACATTCTATTCTATCTTAATAAAACAATAATCAGACCTTTCTTTATTTTACAGCACCACAGCAGGATCATTACGATAAATAAAATGATGAACAAAAAAGCCAAACTCAGTCCAATAACCATAACTTCTGTACCAGATCTGGATCTAGAACCTGAGATTTAGGAAGGAAAGACAGCAAAATGTAAGATTTTAAAAACAACACTGTGTTAAGAGAAAATCAAAGTAAAAAAAACTTTTCTCACTAGATTTCTCACGTCTGACTGAGATCCAGCCCTTCGTTGAAATTCCTCTCTCTGTGTGTTCACAGCTAAACAGTTAAGTGCGTCTTGTCAAACAGTTCTCCCAGTTAGAAACCCAGAGTTCTGAATATTCTGTAATTAAACCTTTCCCTGTTTTCCTTTAACAATAAACAAAGAACACCATGAACTCACAATGAACTGTGTGATGTTGACAGGATTACTGTTTTCCCCAGTTTCTGACTCACACCAGTAAACTCCAGTGTCTGATGTGGAGAGGAAGCTGATGTTAAATGTAGACCCTAAACCTAAATCCCCTTGTGAACAATTTGCCAGTTTCATTTTTTGCATGTATCGTCTCACTGTCCATCTTTTTGAAGAGTGACCCTGGTCCTCACAGCTCAGTGAGAGAGAGTGATTAGTAAAGTGTTGAGATCTGTTGGGACTGATGATCAGAGATACTGGAGGAGATTCACCTTAAACACAGAATATTATAATTCAATTTAATTCAATTCATTTTTATTTGTAAAGCGCTTTTAACAAAAAACTTTGTCTCCAAGCAGCTTTAAACAGATAATGTGGTGATTGAAAGTGAATTTTTTTTATTATAATTAATATAATATAATTCATATGCATTATTAGAATTGTGTTTTCATGGCATAAATTGCAGTGAACACATTTACACCATCTTTAAATAAACAGTGCTATTTGAATAAGAATAATCCTCTACCACTGCTCAGGGCTCTTCAACTGCTTTTAACATTCATCACTCAGGAGGGTGAATATAAAGATATTTACACTAAACATTAACACAGCTCAGATTCTTTATTTACAGTATTAATGTTGTGGATTTCTTTTACTCATGCATCTACATTTAACACTCTCACACCAGTGTTGTTATGTGACCTTACCAGTGATCCACAGTGGCATAATATTAACATTTCCTACAGAAAATAGAATGAAGAAAAAAAGAAAATCAGAAAATATATAAAAATATGTTTACTGACCATGTGTAGAAAAATGAACATTTACAGAGACAGAGTCTGACCAGCCTGAAGTGGTGTGTCCCCTGACTGAGAGTCTTCAGCTCCTGACTGGCTTTGATTCCGTTGCAATGCCTGATTGGTTTTCTGCTTTTCTATAAAGGGAGAAAGATTCTACATCTAAATAGGGTATAAACAGTAATGAAACACAATCGTCTAGAACTATAATTATAAAATTCAGATTTAAACAACATCTGAACAGTGAGGAATAGTTACAAATATAAACTACGTATAAAATACTAATAAATACTAATATTAGATTGGGATTTATGTTGTTAGGATTAAAGTACACCTACTTTAATTTATTAATAACATAATCAACATATACACTGAATCAGTGATTTATTGCCTTTTATATACTCAAAGAAAACATTACATTCTATTCTATCTTAATAAAACAATAATCAGACCTTTCTTTATTTACAGCACCACAGCAGGATCATTACGATAAATAAAATGATGAACAAAAAAGCCAAACTCAGTCCAATAACCATAACTTCTGTACCAGATCTGGATCTAGAACCTGAGATTTAGGAAGGAAAGACAGCAAAATGTAAGATTTTAAAAACAACACTGTGTTAAGAGAAAATCAAAGTAAAAAAAACTTTTCTCACTAGATTTCTCACGTCTGACTGAGATCCAGCTCTTCGTTGAAATTCCTCTCTCTGTGTGTTCACAGCTAAACAGTTAAGTGCGTCTTGTCAAACAGTTCTCCCAGTTAGAAACCCAGAGTTCTGAATATTCTGTAATTAAACCTTTCCCTGTTTTCCTTTAACAATAAACAAAGAACACCATGAACTCACAATGAACTGTGTGATGTTGACAGGATTACTGTTTTCCCCAGTTTCTGACTCACACCAGTAAACTCCAGTGTCTGATGTGGAGAGGAAGCTGATGGTAAATGTAGACCCTAAACCTAAATCCCCTTGTGAACAATTTGCCAGTTTCATTTTTTGCATGTATCGTCTCACTGTCCATCTTTTTGAAGAGTGACCCTGGTCCTCACAGCTCAGTGAGAGAGAGTGATTAGTAAAGTGTTGAGATCTGTTGGGACTGATGATCAGAGATACTGGAGGAGATTCACCTTAAACACAGAATATTATAATTCAATTTAATTCAATTCATTTTTATTTGTAAAGCGCTTTTAACAAAAAACTTTGTCTCAAGCAGCTTTAAACAGATAATGTGGTGATTGAAAGTGAATTTTTTTTATTATAATTAATATAATATAATTCATATGCATTATTAGAATTGTGTTTTCATGGCATAAATTGCAGTGAACACATTTACACCATCTTTAAATAAACAGTGCTATATGAATAAGAATAATCCTCTACCACTGCTCAGGGCTCTTCAACTGCTTTTAACATTCATCACTCAGGAGGGTGAATATAAAGATATTTACACTAAACATTAACACAGCTCAGATTCTTTATTTACAGTATTAATGTTGTGGATTTCTTTTTACTCATGCATCTACATTTAACACTCCCACACCAGTGTTGTTATGTGACCTTACCGGTGATCCATAGTGGCTTGAAATTGCTGTTCTTTGTGGAAAATGCTGGGTTTCCTCTCTCTCCTCTGCACCTATAAAGTCCTGTGTGATTTAGAACAACATGACTAAGAGTGTAGGAACCTCCAGATCCTCTGTTGCTGTCTGAGAGGAGCAGCAGCTTGTACTTGATGTGACTGTCATTGACTTTACATGGAACAACTTTTTGAATGTCCAGTCTGAAAAGGAATCTTTAACCTCACAGCTTAGAGTCACTGAGTCTCCTTCAGTCAGCCAGTTCTTTGAAGATACACTCAGTACTGGCACTGGTTTCTCTGTTGTACAGGAAATACAAGATACAATGATATAAGTAAATTTGTAATCTTGTTTTAATGTTGTGGTAAAAAAGTAATAAAAAAACGCTTATGTTTACAAATTATGTTCTTATGACCTGGTTAAAATCCTGGTGTTACCACAGACTCACCTGATACATTCAGTGTAACAGCATCACTGAGCTCTAAATGCTGAGTCATTTTTCTGTCCTCTGCAGGTGTAGTTACCAGTGGAATTGTTTTTAACAGAGTTGATATGGATCTCTGGCATTGTGCTGTTTTTATAGACTTTATTAGCCTTCATCCAGATGTATGTCCACTCAGTGTCTCCTCCTCCCCGAATGTCACATTTAAGTGTAACATTTTCTTCTTTGTACACTTGTTTATCAGGTCGAATGGACAACACAGCTTTCTGTGTCCCTACGATTAATCAATATATTAATTAATATCAATAATAACACAATTCTATGTGAATGAATCTGGTTTCTCGTTGCAACAGAGTGTCAGAATCCAAATTAAGTTCAATCTGAATATGAGATTAACTGATATGAGAGAAATATCCTGAAAGGAACTGAAATAGAAAATTCTGCATAGTAATGTAGGAATAGGAATAATAATATTCCTGCTCAGCTCCAATCTAAATCAGAGACATATACTTTACATTTATTTATTTTGTGTAACTACAATACATAATCTATAACCATAATCACCTTTAGCATGGGGCATTGTTATGAGTACAATCAGCACTGAAAAAACAGAATCAGAGAACAAGATTCAGTGTATAATTAAAACCAGCCGATATTTGAGAAAACTGAACACGTGTAAAGAAAACAATATACTGAACTGTATCATTATAATTCAATTTAATTCAATTCATTTTATTTGTAAAGCGCTTTTAACAAAAAACTTTGTCTCCAAGCAGCTTTAAACAGATAATGTGGTGATTGAAAGTGAAATTTTTATTATAATTAATATAATATAATTCATATGCATTATTAGAATTGTGTTTTCATGGCATAAATTGCAGTGAACACATTTACACCATCTTTAAATAAACAGTGCTATTTGAATAAGAATAATCCTCTACCACTGCTCAGGGCTCTTCAACTGCTTTTAACATTCATCACTCAGGAGGGTGAATATAAAGATATTTACACTAAACATTAACACAGCTCAGATTCTTTATTTACAGTATTAATGTTGTGGATTTCTTTTTACTCATGCATCTACATTTAACACTCCCACACCAGTGTTGTTATGTGACCTTACCGGTGATCCATAGTGGCTTGAAATTGCTGTTCTTTGTGGAAAATGCTGGGTTTCCTCTCTCTCCTCTGCACCTATAAAGTCCTGTGTGATTTAGAACAACATGACTAAGAGTGTAGGAACCTCCAGATCCTCTGTTGCTGTCTGAGAGGAGCAGCAGCTTGTACTTGATGTGACTGTCATTGACTTTACATGGAACAACTTTGTGAAAGCTGAATGTCCTGTCCGAAAAGGAATCTTTAACCTTACAGCTTAGAGTCACTGAGTCTCCTTCAGTCAGCCAGTTCTTTGAAGATACACTCAGTACTGGCACTGGTTTCTCTGTTGTACAGGAAATACAAAATACAATGATATAAGTAAATTTGTAATCTTGTTTTAATGTTATGGTAAAAAAGTAATAAAAAAACGCTTATGTTTACAAATTATGTTCTTATGACCTGGTTAAAATCCTGGTGTTACCACAGACTCACCTGATACATTCAGTGTAACAGCATCACTGAGCTCTAAATGCTGAGTCATTTTTTTCTCCTCTGCAGGTGTAGTTACCAGTGGAATTGTTTTTAACAGAGTTGATATGGATCTCTGGCATTGTGCTGTTTTTATAGACTTTATTAGCCTTCATCCAGATGTATGTCCACTCAGTGTCTCCTCCTTCATGAATGTCACATTTAAGTGTAACATTTTCTTCTTTGTACACTTGTTTATCAGGTCGAATGGACAACACAGCTTTCTGTGTCCCTACGATTAATCAATATATTAATTAATATCAATAATAACACAATTCTATGTGAATGAATCTGGTTTCTCGTTGCAACAGAGTGTCAGAATCCAAATTAAGTTCAATCTGAATATGAGATTAACTGATATGAGAGAAATATCCTGAAAGGAACTGAAATAGAAAATTCTGCATAGTAATGTAGGAATAGGAATAATAATATTCCTGCTCAGCTCCAATCTAAATCAGAGACATATACTTTACATTTATTTATTTTGTGTAACTACAATACATAATCTATAACCATAATCACCTTTAGCATGGGGCATTGTTATGAGTACAATCAGCACTGAAAAAACAGAATCAGAGAACAAGATTCAGTGTATAATTAAAACCAGCCGATATTTGAGAAAACTGAACACGTGTAAAGAAAACAATATACTGAACTGTATCATTATAATTCCCCAATATTCCAAGAAACTTTTTAGGCAGCAGGGGTTTAGAAATCAATGTCTGTGAACACCTTTGCTGTACAATCCACAAATGCAGGTAAAATCTTTAAGAATAAGGCCATATGTGAACATGTTTCAGAAATGCTGCCATCTTCTCTAAATAGCTCATTTATAGAATAGAGGAAGACGAAATTGAGGAAGTGAAAAACTGTTCTGTGGTCAAAATAAATCTACATTTTGAAAATTATATAATTTCTTTTATAAATTATATAATTATAGAAATAAATTATTTTTGGCCACCATGAAAGCCATACTCATTTCCACACTAAAGAGGAGAGGAATTAGTTCAAATGTTTGCATTTCTGATGTTATAAGGTGCACATTAGAGCATATGGAATATGCAGCATACACATCTGGGAAGGCACCATGCTTAGATTAGATTAGATTCAACTAAATGCTGTCTAGATGTCATCTTTCTTCAGGGAAGGCCTTGCATATTTAAGCAAGACAATGCTAAACTGCATACTGCATCTTTAGCAATAGCATGGCCTCATAGTAGAAGAGTCTGGGTGCTGAACTAATTTACATGCAGTATAGACATTTTGAACAGATGTTGGTGTGGCATTATGAAAGCAAAAAAATGACAAAGAAAACCCAGGACTGTTGAGCAGGTAGAATCATGACTTGACAAGAGCACATAAAATCATAATTTCGAGCTCTTCACAGCTAAATTGGCACCTCTACATTAAAAAAAACAACAACAACTGCAAACCAGCCTCTGTTCTTCTACAGCAGGGGTGGCCAACCCGCGGCTCGCGAGCCTTTGGCTGGTTTCATGCGGCTCTTACGTTCATATCGAAGATTGTGTTTGTTTGTTTTTTAATGTGCGTGTTCGCTTCGCTTGAGTTCAATACGGTATTTTTAAGACTTAAACGAAGTTGCCCTTACTGGGAAACTTTGCGGTATATCAGACCTAGGCAAACTACGGCCCGCGTGCCACATCCGGCCCTAATAAATTACAGGGATGCACCGAAAATGTTCGGCCGAAATACCTAAATCACAGAAACAACACGGCAGAAACACAATTGTAATGACGCAATAAAAAAGCGCAGCAGCACACGGAAATCTGGATAAGAGCAACATGTCTGCGGTGTGCGGAGAGCGATTTGCAAAACATGCAATGCTGAAATTTCAAGAGGGGGTGTATCTGCAAAGAGTTTCTCCAAGTCGGGTTTAATTTATCACCTGAAATCCAAACATTCCGATTGCCTTCTAAATATGAGAAGAACGCGGCGCAGAAAAGTAAAGTCAATCCGAGCATGCGCACTCCATCTGTAGAGGACGTTTTTTAAAAAAAAAGGAAAGTTTTCCAGTGATGGTGATCTGGCTGAGCAGAGGTGTGTGTGTGTGTGTGTGTGTGTGTGTGTGTGTGTGTGTGTGTGTGTGAGTAAGAGGAAGGGATGGGTGATGTTCATGTGTGCCCATGTGTATGATGCGGTAACACAGTAAAAAATGTGGCTCTCGGTCTCTGACTGGTTGGCCACCCCTGTTCTACAGTATCACTGCTTTGTATGTGTGCAGGACTAATGAGAAGCTTTTGTTTCTGCACATTAATTACTATTATTTAAACATAGATTAATAAATACTGCTAAGTTATTTTTAAGTGCTACAGTGTGAAGCAGTTTGGTGTTTGCGTGTGTAAGATTGATCTTGCTGTGAGCTGTTTCTCTCCACAAACTACAATAATAGAAAAGACATAGATTCTATTAATAATAAAATGATGTGCACAGGAAACACCACAATCATCAAGTCAAGATGATTTCATTATCACATCAGCTAAAAACATTTCAGTGAGTCAGAGCCTCATGCAGTCATTTTTCTGTTAGCAGAGCAAATGATTATAAGAAGTTGTTAGTGAGGAGCAGATGACTGCAGAACACAGAAGATTGAGTACAAATAACAATACTGAATTATTTACATTCATTAGATTATTTAAACCCAGTGTCTGAAAAAAAATGTCCAAATCACACAATAAACTTATCAGTCAGAAAAAGTAGACTGCAGATGAATAACACTATAATCCACTATTGAGTCTAATGAAGTCACAAAGAGAACATTTACACACAGTAGCATGAGGAGTGGACTCTACTGTCCAAAATAAGACTCTCAATAAGAACTACACATATCAGTCTTACTTAAGAAACAGCTGTACAACAGTGCTGTGAACAGTATGATTTTCAGAATGGCTTAATAAGTTATATACTTATTCACCATCGTCAGTAGTTTTATGTCACTTATGACACATTAACACCTCCTCCTCCTGCACTCACACCAGCAGAACTCAAACCAGCACCCTAAAACTGGACTATGGTCTTTATTTAAATAAATATTCAATAATTATTAATTAAAAATAAATGCACATTCTTTACTAGTTTGGTATTAGTATGAATACGAATAAATTTGCTGTACTGTGATTTTTCAGCACAGAATATAATAGTAATAAAATGATCATGCTGATGTTTTGTGAACAACCAACATCCAAATCACAAACTCATTAATCAGCACAGTCAGTCTGTTCAGTCTGTAGATGATAAAATTGATATCCAAACACTGTAGGAACAAAGAGAACATTTACTTACAGAACATCACAGGAAGTGGAGTGAGCTCCATCCTCTCCTTCTAATGACTGACTGAGTGACACACTGAAAGAGAAATGATGCATGTCAAGGCCTTACCACTTCCTCTAGTAAGACAGAAAGAGAAGAGGGAGAGAGAGAGAGAGAGAGAGAGAGAGAGAGAGAGAGAGAGAATTTTAAGGATATGGCAAAATGCATACAATTATGCTGATATAGATCAAGTCCTACAGGTGATTGACTGCTAAACTTCTTTGATTTTACAACATGATCGTACTGTAAAAGTTTAAAACATAAACAAAATAATTTTTAAACAAAAAAGGAAGCCATGGTCCTGTGGTCAACTGATCCAAGCTGACAGGAACACTAAATGTGTGAACAAACAGCCCATCAAACCCTTCAAAGCATGATCTTACCCATCAAAGCATGGACTTCACAAGACCTAGTATACAAAACAATATATAATATTTCAGTTAACTTTTATTTTTTTAAATGAATGTTAAGTGTTACGACCCACTCTAGGGTTAGGCCACACAGAGTAGCTAGCTCGGGATTCATTCAGAATGGGTATCTTTATAAAATAACACAAGGTGGTGGCATATTGATGAGACAAGTGGAATTATTTACATGTAATTACACAACTGTACAATAGATCATTATCAGTTCCGAAGTCACCATTCAGCTAGACGGGCTAAACAAAATTCGTGCCGACAGAAATGCAGCTCTGTGCGGTAAGAATCGCGGTGGTGGCGTGTGTTAATATCAACACGGAATGGTGCAAAAACTCTGCTTTTCTCACGCTACTGCTTATCACTAGTGGATTTCGTGACTGTAAGATGCAGACCATTTTATTTACCATGGGAATTCACCACTGTCTTCATTATCGGAATGTATATTCCCCCAGCGCTAATGCTAAGGAAGCCTTGTGTAAACTCTACAGCGCTATTAGCGACCTGCAGAATGCTCACCACGATAGATTGTTTATTATCGCTGGAGATTTTAACCATGTGAATCTCAAGACTGTGCTCCCTAAACTCCATCAGCATGTGGACTTTGCAACGAGAGGAGCGAACACACTGGATCTTGTTTACACAAACATTCTCAGTGTGTATCGTGGGGATCCCCACCCACATTTCGGCCCCATGATAATTCCAGCATACAGACCGCTCGTTGGACACTCTAAACCAGTTCTAAAACAGGTGAAAATCTGGCCAGCAGGAGCCACTTCTGCTCTGTTTTGAGTGCACTGACTGGGACATGTTTAGGGAGGCTGAACGGCGATTCTATCAACTTGATGGAGTACACATCATCAGTGACCAGCGACGATGCCATCTCCACAACCCTCCATTTGGCCCTCACCCACCTGGACAACAAGGACTGTACGAATTTTGTTCATTGACCTTAGCTCAGCATTCAACACAATCATCCCTCAGCACCTGATTGAGAAGCTGAGCCTATTGGGCTAAAACATCTCCCTCTGCAACTGGATCCTGGACTTCCTGACTGGGAGATCTCAGTAAGTCCGGGCTGCATGCTCAGCCCACTTCTGTTCACTCTGCCGACTCACAACTGTGTAGCAATGCACAGCTCAAACCACATCGTCAAGTTTGCTGATGACACGACAATGGTGAGTCTCATCAGCAAGAACGATGAGTCAGCTTACTCTTATTACTTATTCTGAGGAAACTAGTCAGGCTTTGTCACAGCATTTACTTTTCTATAATCTGTACAGAAACAAAAGGAACGATTAGCTTTTGGTACCAACAGACAAGGGGAGCACTATAGGCTCACACTCGGAACAGCTAATCCATTTTCTAATAAACAATCTGTTTCTAATCGGTTCCCTTTGAGGAACTCGAGCTGCATTGCAACGCTTTGGGAATGCGACCGCATTGTCCAGGCTCCGAAATAATGTATGCAGTCAGTCAAAATTGGAGGCAGGCTGTCACCAACAGGGTGACGTCATGACTAGGAAATATAAACGCACATGGAGTGAAGCCGGCACCAGCTTCTGTTTCACAAAGCACAAAACAATGTAATGTTGTGTTTGTCTTTTTAATAAAAAAAAGGCAATGAAAAAAACAAGCACACTTTTTGGCTGTGTGTCCCTTTGTGTGGTTTGTTAGGGAGTGGAGCACTTGTTCTCGAGGGAGCCGACTGCCAGTGGGTTTTGAGACGAGCTTGTCCCTTTCTTCTACCTCACCTGCACGGTCCAGCTCCAGTTTGCAGGCTTTGCAAGCACACTTTTCAGTGGTGTAGGCTTCTGGACGTTGTGACACGCACCATAGAGAAGCTAGATATAACTTGGGCAGCCGATGAGAATAAACCCGCTCCATCAAGTATGCTCGACGAGCGCATTTTGCTCTCGGTGTCGCAACCTCCAAGTCAGGGTTTACTGTTTTTCCTTGATCTGCACACCATGGTGTCCAGGTTCTAGGCGCTGCCTCTTCGGCCCGCCTCTTCAGCCCCAAGACCGTGTTGTATACCAACATCATGTGGCTCAGGGATTACGGTTATGGAGTCATGTCACGGGTTGAAGAGAGGCATCTCTCCTGGGGTGTGGCATCATCCCTTAATATCAATTATCAATTAAGAGATAAGATAAGATAAACCTTTATTCGTCCCACAGTGGGGAAATTTCTATGTTACAACAGCAAGACAAAGAAATAAAAATAGATGCAAATATATATAAAAAAAGAAGAATATACAAAAAATAAAAACAGAAATAAAAATAAATAATAATAATAATAACAACAACAACAAAGAAATAAAAATAAATGCAAATATCTAAAAAATAATATACATATACTACAATACCAGTATATATACAGTACAATGTAATAATACAAATAGGAAAAAACTAAAGTACGCTTTTTAAGTCATGTTTTAAGGTAGTATTGCACGTAAATTGCGGGTAATATTGCATATAATATTGTACCTGATTCGTTTAATAATATTTCACACAGATAAAGTTTTTGCACATCTTAAAAAGTAATAGCAGTGTTGTATGGTGGTGACTGGTTTTACTGGGAACAGCTTTGGTTGTATAGTCTAATAGCAGCAGGGAGAAAAGACCTTCTGTATCACATCCTAAGTGTCTGAAGGAGCATCAGTCTGTCACTAAAAGAGCTGCTCAGCGATGTAACGGTTTCATACAGCGGGTGGGAGGCGTTCTGTAGCAATGATGTTACCATCCTCCTTTCTCCCACCTCCTGTACAGTGTCCAGGGGAATCCCCAGGACAGCGCTGGCCTTCCTGATCAGCTTGTCTAGTCTCTTCCTGTCTGCAGTAGATATGCTGCTGCCCCAGCAGACCACTCCATAGAATATGGCTGAGGCCACCACAGAGTCAAAAAAGGTCTTCAGTAGCTCTCCCTGTACTCCAAAAGACCTTAGTCTCCTCAGCAGAAAGAGTCTGCTCTGCCCTTTCTTGTAGATTGCCTCAGTGTTGTCTGTCCAGTCCAGTTTGTTGTTTAGGTGAACACCCAGGTATTTGTAAGAGACCACTCTCACAATGTCCTTTCCTGAATGTTCACTGGTGATAGAATTTGTTTGTGCCTACGGAAATCCACCACCGGTTCTTTCGTTTTCCCCGCATTTATCTGGAGGCAGCTCCGTTGGCACCAGTTCACAAAGTTCTTTATAAGTCCACTGTACTCTCTGTCATCATCATTCGTGATCAGACCGACGATGGCAGAGTCATCAGAGAACTTCTGTAGGTGACAGGTTGCTGAGCTGAACATGAAGTCTGCAGTGTAGATGGTGAAGAGAAACGGGCAAGAACCGTTCCTGCGGGCTCCAGTATTGCAGACAATCATGTCAGACTCACAGTCACGAGTCCTCACATACTGTGGTCGGTCTGTGAGATAGTCCAGTGTCCAGGCAGACAGATGATGGTCCACTCCCATGTACACCATCTTATCCCTCAGGAGCGCAGGTTGGATGGTATTGAAAGCACTAGAGAAGTCAAAAAACATGACTCTCACAGTGCTCCCAGCCTTTTCCAGGTGTGAAATAGCCCAATTTAGGAGGAAGATGACTGCGTCTTCCACTCCAATGCCAGGTTGGTAGGCAAACTGAAGTGGATCCATTGATGGGCTCACCAGAGGTCGGAGATGAGTGAGCACTAGCCTCTCCAATGTTTTCATCAGATGCAAGGTCAGCGCTACTGGTCGATAGTCTCCGAAGTCTTTTGGGGGCGGCGTCTTTGGAACAGGCACCACGCAGGATGTTTTCCATATCTGTGGCACCTTTCCCAGCTTCAGGCTCAGGTCAAACATGTACAGCAATATGCCGCACAGCTGGTCAGCACAGGTCTTAAGTAGCCTGGAGCTGATGCCGTCTGGGCCTGCAGCCTTCCTCGCCTTGATCTTCCTGAGCTCCATTCTCACCTGGGCTTCTGTAAGGGGCAGTGTGTATTGGATGGAGTGTTGACTGGAGGGAATCGGCAGGGGGGAGTTAGGTGTGTTGTCTATTGTCTGTGAGCTGATAGCAGTGCAGAGAGAGGTGGGGCTGGAGCTGCTTGCTGTGGAAGCAGAGAGGGGGGATTGCAGCAGGGGGACTGGATGGGGCAGGGAGGGTAGCTGATCAAATCTGTTAAAGAATAGATTGAGATCATTCACCCACTTCTGGTCACCCACAGCCTGAGAGCTTGGCTCCTTGTGACCAGTGATGGTTTTGAGCCCCTTCCACACACCGCTGACATTGTTCTGCTGCAGCTGATCCTCCATCTTCCTCCTGTAGCATGCTTTTTCTTCCCTGATCTTCTTCCTCAGTTCTCTCTGGACAGTTTTCAGCTCTTCCTTGTTTCCTGATTTAAACACCCTCTTCTTTTCTTTAAGGAGAGTCTTTATATCAGGGTTAATCCATGGTTTGTTGTTGGGAAAACACCGTACAGTCCTGGTGGGTACAGTATTCTCCACACAGAAGTTAATGTAGTCCGTAATACAGTCTGTTAGACTGTCAATATCCTCCCCATGTGGACTGCACAATTCCTCCCACATAGTTGTTTCAAAACAGTCTTTCAGAGCCTCATCGGTCTCATCAGACCATGTCGTCACTGTGCGGGAGGTAGCTGGTTGCCTGCATACAAGGGGTTTGTACACAGGTAGGAGATGAACCAGGTTGTGATCCGATCTTCCCAAGGGGGGGAGAGGTGATGAAGCATAGGCCTCCTTTAAATTTGCATAAAATAAGTCCAGTGTTTTATTGTCTCTGGTGTGGCATGAAACATACTGGGTGAATGTGGGCAGAGTGGAGGATGGAGGGGCATGATTAAAATCTCCAGAGATAATGAAAAGGGCATTTGGGCTCTGTGTTAACAGTCTGTTAACAACAGAATGCAGGACATCGCATGCCGATTCACCGTCAGCAGAGGGGGGAATATACGCAGCTATCGCGATAACATGCGAGAATTCCCTCGGCAGATAGTACGGCCTCATGCTAGCGGCTAACAGCTCAATGTCCTTACAGCAGATCTGCTCTTTAATAGTGATGTGTCCAGATTTACACCATCTATTATTCACAAACACTGCCAGTCCTCCTCCCTTACTCTTACCGCTCTCCATCGTTCTGTCCGCGCGCAGTAAATCTAATCCATCCAGAGCCACGGTCGTGTCCGGTGTTAGCTTGGTTAGCCATGACTCCGTGAACAGCATGATGCTACACTCCAGGAATTCCCTCTGATGCCGGGTAAGAGCCACTAGCTCGTCCATCTTGTTGGGTAAAGATCTTACATTTCCCATAACGATGGACGGGAGAGTTGGTCTGTAACGTCTCCTTTATTCGACACAAAGCTCCAGCACGGTTCCCCGTCTTCTCCTTCTTAGCTCGCGGGGAATATCCGTTTTTTCTCCTAGTAGCATCGGCATGTTGCGGAATGCTAACAGCTGATCCCTGGTGTAAACAATAGGACCGTGGCTATGAACAGAGTTTCCAGACGCGACTGTGAACAAAGTCCAAAGAAGCAGGAAAAGTAGAGCAAACTCGGTGGCTTTGTTTATGTCCATTGTGCAATTTCCAAATTTACGCACATACACTTAAAAAGAAAAAACACAAAGTGCCGGAACACTATAAAATAAATAAAAAAAGCACAAACTTTACGGGAGCTGCTGCAACAGGCTGCCACTTGGGCGGCGCCTAAAGAGATCAATTGTGGCATCATCCCTTAATACTACCTACCACTACCTACCAAGCCTCTGCGTACTACATCAGCGCTGGTGGGTAAGGCGTACTCCTTGGCCACACACTACGTGGTGCTACAAGCATAACAAACCGACCTGCTGCGAGAGTTTGATGTAGGAGACATCTTTGGCGGCCAGGTGCAAGAGCTCCGCCGACAGCCCTGTGAGCCACTAAAGAGACCACTAAGGCCATTGGCCAGTCCATGGGCACCCTAACTGGTTTAAGCTGGTTTAAATCCTACCTGTCTGATCGTTACCATTTCGTAGACTTAAATCGAAAGCTATCCAGACTAATGCTAGTAAACTATGGCATGCCACAAGGTTTAGTTCTAGGACCCCTGCTTTTCACAATATACATGCTTCCCTTAGGAAATATTATTAGAAGGCATGGAATTAGCTTCCATTGTTATGCTGAGGATACCCAGCTATATATCTCATCAAAACCAGGCAATACAGCTCAATTAGCTCGGATAACTGAGTGTGTTAACCCTCTGGAGTCTGAATTGCCACCGGCGCCCAAACGTGCTTTTTTTTCAGATGCCAGCAAAAAGAGCTTAAACTGCTCGGTCATATTTGATAAAAATGTCAAAGTAATATATCATTTAAATCTGTAAAGGGTCGACTTTCATTTGTGTATGCTCACTATATAAACAAAACGTTGTATTTCTTTTTTATGAATAAAATAATCAGGGTGCGCCATCTGTCGCCTTTTTTTTTTTATTTTATTTTTTATTGAATACAAAGGTATATAAAGAACCCTTTCATCTTATTGAGGGCTTTGGAAAAAACCTTTTAAGTCATTTTTGAATATAATATGTAGTGGGGGGAATTAAAGAACCTACATTTATGAATAAAATATTTTGCTAATATTACAATATTATTTAGCAAAAAAGAATTAGCACAACAGTCTTTAGGTACTCCAAATAAAATATGATGTAAAGAAAAAACGAAACTATCAACAACCTCTTTTTCTATCAACCAGTCCTGAATTGACATCCAGAAGAGTTTGGAGAAATTGCATAAGAGAAAGATATGATCTGTGTCTTCAGAATGGCTTTCACAAAAGGAACAGGGGACAATTTCTTTATTAAATTTCTGATTTAGGAATTTGTAAGAAGGTTAAATCTCATTTAAAATGTTGAAGTGTATTTCTTTAGCTTTAGGAGGAACAGGAAATTTCAAATAAGCTGTTTTAAGATAAATCACAGTTTTCTTCTCAAACATATGATCTAATTTGTTTCTTTTAACTTGACAGGGATAACAGGTTTTTAAAATGACCTGTTTTATATATTTGTTAGAACAACTATTTAACTTTTAACAACTTTTAAATTGCATATCTCCAATATATAAGGCTGGAAGAACTGGTTTAACTTCAGTATAAGAAAGAGAGCATCTCATCAGCATTTTTATGCCAGAAGGTACTGCATTAACAACAGTGAAAAACTCTTTCGGGTGACAGGCAAAACCATGTTTCACAGTAAAAGCATTATAGTCTAAAATGTTAGCCTGTTCATCCATTGGATTTCTCACTGACCATATATTCCTGTTTAACCAATTCTTATAGCATAAAGACCTGTTCTTGTGCAATATGTATTTGTTGTTCCAAATTAAAGCATTATGAGGTGTAAAATTGTGTGTATGTGCCAATTTCCAAAATAAGAGTACTTGTTGATGGAATGTTGAAAGTTTCACTGGGAGTTTAGATAAATCAAAATCACATTTGAGAAAAAATTTAATTCCACTAAGTTCTTGAAACAAAGCTGATGGAACTGTAAACCATCTTCTTTACATAGAAACATTTTTAACCATTTAAGTTTTAACAAAATATTCATGTTTTCAAATTCAATTACATTCAAACCACCTTGTTCATAGGATTTTGTTGCCTTTTTTATATAATGGGCTTTGTGCTTCCAAATGAAATTATACATTCTTGGGAACATATTTTAATGAAATTTGAGGGAGGAGCCAAAGAAAGAGCGGGATAAATCAGTCTTGATAAATATTCAATCTTTGTTAGCAAGATTCGGCCAAAAATGGAAATGTCTCTTTGTAACCAGCAATTTAATATTCGGTTTGCTTTTTGCAAGTTATTATAAAAATTTTCTTTCGTACTTATTTTCTGGTCTTTGGTAACTATAATGCCTAGATATTTCACTTTATCTTTTACCGGAATATTATTCAAACAAGCACTATCACTCTGATGTAGGGCAAGAAGTTCACATTTGCTTAGATTCAACTGGAGTCCTGATGCCTTAGAAAAAACATTAACTAATGAAATAGCCAGAGGAATTTGGTCTTTGTTTTTTAAGAACAGTGTAGTATCGTCTGCCAATTGACTAATTGCTATACTTTTACCAAATACTTTAATTTTTTGTACCGTTTGATCATGAATAACTAAAGTAGACAACATATCCGCAGCCAAAATGAATAAAAGAGGGGACAGAGGGCATCCCTGCCTTATTCCACGACTAACAGGAAATCATCTCTAGGTTACGACCGTAACCCTAGTTCCCCGAGGGAACGAGACGCTGCGTCAAACGCTATGGGAACGCCCCTGCGTGACCGCGCTCTGAACCACGTGTGTAATCTGACCAATAGGCGTTTGGGACGTGACGTCATCGGCGGGGACGTTGCATAAACAGGAAGCTACAAATGGCTGCGAGATGGACCAGACGCTAGCTCCTGCGAGAGAAGGTAAGCGCCGCAGGGATGCAGGGAGTGTGGCATGGAGACGCAGCATCTCGTTCCCTCAGGGAACTAGGGTTACGGTCGTAACCTAGAGACGTTCCCCTTTAGGAACTCGAGCTGCGTCGAAACGCTATGGGAACATGTGTCCAATCACGCCATACTGACCAGACCCTGCGTAGAGAGTGAGGGCCTCGGCACCAGCACGTAGGACAGAGGAGCCCGGGGTGGCTCTGAGGTCGAGGTCATAGAACCTGACAAAGGTCAGCGGGGTGGACCAACCCGCCGCGTCACAGATGTCCTGGAGCGGGACTCCAGCGGACCAGGCCGTAGAGGCCGCCACACTCCGGGTGGAGTGAGCTCAAACCCCGAGCGGTGCGGGGAGGCCAGAGGACTCGTGAGCCGACACAATCGCATCCACAACCCATCTGCTCAAAGTCTGCTTATTGGCCGGGAAACCTTTCCTATTAGGGCCATAGCAGACTAGCAGCTGCTCCGACTTCCTCCACGGACTCGTCCTGCGGAGGTAAGTATCCAGTGCTCGCACTGGACACAGTCGGTGCTGTCGCTCCTGGTCGGGGGCTGCAAACGGAGGAGGGCAGAATGCCTGCAACACGACAGGTCGTGAGGGAGCCGAAGGCACCTTAGGGACGTACCCAGGTTTCGGATAGAGCAACACTCTGGCCATGCCATGCCAAAAGGAAGGTGGTCTTAATCGATAGAAACCTAAGGGCCACATCGGCTAATGGCTCGAAGGGGGGCTCAGATAGAGCCGCCAGCACAACCACCAGATCCTAGACAGGCACTCTGGGTCGCATCCCGGGCACCGCGGAGGAAACGTGCCACTAGTGGGTGCCTGCCCAACGACTGCCCCACAGGCGGCAGACCCTCTCCAGAGTGTACCCTCTCCAGAACTCCAGGGAGCAGAGCGATCAGGGGAAAAGCGTACAGGCGTAGCCTCGGCCACGACTGCACCATGGCATCCAGCCCTAACGGGGCTGGGTGAGAGAGAGAGAACCAGAGGGGACAGTGCGAGGTCTCCTGGGTCGCAAAAAGATCCACTTGGGCTCTGTAAAATCTCCGCCACACGAGCTCCACCACCTCGGGGTGGAGACGCCATTCCCCAGGCCTTGGCCCCTGCCTCGACAGGGCGTCTGCTCTGACATTCAACCGACCCGGGATGTAAATGGCTCTCAAGGACAGGAACCTGTCCTGAGACCACAAGAGGATCACTCGCACTAGCTTGTACAAGGGGCGAGATCGGAGACCCCCTGGTGTTTGATGTAGGAGACCACCGCTGTATTGTCCGTGCGGACCAACACATGGTGATCTCTCAGGTCCGGGCGAAAGTGTTTTAACCCTAAAAACACTGCCATCATCTCCACGCAATTTATGTGCCACGAGAGACATGGGCCGCTCCGCTCCTCTTAATGAGGTTCAATCCCGATTGAACCTCATTAACTACTCCATTAAGTCCTTCTTTCAATCGATTGACAAAGACGTGTGAAAATTTTATACTTAAACTTAAACTTAAACTTCCAATATCCCTTACTATGTAAAACTTAGCGTAACATCCAAGGTAATAGCACAGTGATCTGTTAGAGGTGCTGGTGAAATAATGCAATGCTTAACAAAATGTAACAAGTTATCCGAAATTAACCAATAGTCGATCCTCGATTTGCTACAGGCATTGGGTCTAAACCAAGAAAACTGTTTGGTGTTAGGGTTAAGATGTCGCCATACATCCAATACTTTAAGATTATTGCAAAAATTTGTAATCATAGAGTTAAGTTGAGGGGTACTACTTTTAGGCGGATGTCTGTCAAGAGTTTCATCTGGTGTAACATTGAAGTCTCCACCTATAACAATATTATCTGTTGGGAATAACTTCTTGAAATCACAAACTAAACAAGAAACATCAGCAAAAAGCTGCTGATTTTGTTTTACATTATTATAACCATAAATATTAATCAAAATAAATAAAATGGATTCCATATCCACCACAATTGCAATCCAATGTCCATTAGAATCAGTTTTGACAGAGAGAACTTTCCCTGGACAGTTGTTAAATAAGATCGCAGTACCTGCAGAGTGGGAGGATCCGTGGCTTAGTAACACTTTATCTCCCCATTGACTCCAAAAAGCAGCATCAGCAACAGTAGAGTGTGTCTCTTGTAAAAAAATACAATGCGAACCAGTTCCTTTCTTTTGACCTTGTTTTGAATGCCCCGAACATTTAAAGAAAGTAATGAAAACGGAAACTTAACTGGAAACATAAAAAAATAAAAATAAAAAAAAACACTTATAAAAGTAGAAAACAAACAAACACTGATTGCGAACTCAAAACAGATATGTACTAACTGGGTGACAACTAACCGAGTACGTCAAAGCGAGCAGTCAGGGAAGTAATGGCTTGCAGCAGAGTATCGTTAGTGATGTCGTCTTCTTGATATTTTAGCTTTTTCGACGTGTGTGTTTTAGTGGGTGTAAAGTGAGAGGAATCACGTTGTTTTTCTAATGGATCAGTCTCTGTTTCCATTTCTGAAGCTGTAGTTTGAGCCACGCGCTGAGCCGGAGGAATAACAATCCTTGGGTGAGTTGTCTGTTGAGATTTTCGCATTTTGGAGGCCCGTAACAGTAACAGTAACAACCCAGCCATTATGGATGTACAAGCCAGTGCACTCATAGTGCCGGTCCCAAGCCCGGGTAAATGGGGAGGGTTGCGTTAGGAAGGGCGTCCAGCGTAAAACATGTGCCAAATCAAATATGCGGATCACAAATGAGAATTTCATACCGGATCGGTCGAGGCCCGGGTAAACAATGACCGCCACAGGTATCGTTAGCGGACAGAGTACCAGTGAAAATTGGGCTACTGTTGGCCGAAGAAGGAGAAGGAGAGGAGGAAGATGTCTACAGAGACGGCAGGGAAAGGAGCAGTGTAGGAGAGTGGAGGTTAGGGTTGGTACTTTAAATGTTGGTACTATGACAGGTAAAGGGAGAGAGGTAGCTGATGTGATGGAGAGGAGAAAGGTAGATATGTTGTGTGGAGACCAAGTGGAAAGGAAGTAAGGCCAGGAACATTGGAGGTGGTTTTAAACTGTTTTATTATGGTGTCGATGGAAAGAGAAATGGTGTAGGGGTGATTCTGAAGGAAGAGTACAGTAAGAGTGTAGTGAAGGTGAAGAGAGTTTCTGATAGGGTGATGAACATAAAGCTGGAAGTTGAAGGGATGATGATGAATGTCATCAGTGCCTATGCTCCACAAGTCGGCTGTGAGATGCAGAAGAAGGAAAGATTCTGGATTGAATTAGATGAAGTGGTAGATGGTGTACCTAGGAAAGAACGATTGGTGATTGTGGCAGACTTTAATGGGCATGTAGGTGAAGGGAACAGAGGTGATGAGGAGGTGATGGGTAGGTATGGTTTTAAGGAGAGGAATGTGGAAGGGCAGATGGTTGGGATAGGGTGACGTATAAGAGTGGAGGAAGGTGCACACAGGTGGACTATGTGCTATGCAGGAGATGCAACCTGAAGGAGATTGGAGACTGTAAGGTGTTGGCAGGGGACAGTGTAGCTAGACAGCATCGGATGGTGGTCTGTAGAATGGTTGTGGAGGCGAAGAAGAAGAGGAGAAGAGTGAGGACTGAAAGAAGAATAAGATGGTGGAAACTGAAGGAGGAAGAGTGTAGTGTGAGGTTCAGGGAAGAGGTCAGACAGAGGCTCGGTGGTGTTGAAAAGGTGTTGGATGATTGGGCAACTACTGCAGGAGTGTTAAGGGAGACAGCTAGAAAAGTACTTGGTGTGACATCTGGAAATAGAAAGGAAGACAAAGAGACATGGTGGTGGAATGAGGAAGTGCAGGAGAGCATAAGGAGAAAGAGGTTGGCAAACAGAAGTGGGATAGACAGAATAATGAGAAAAGTAGGCAGGGGTACAAGGAGATGTGACAGCAACGATTAAGAGGATGAAGAGTGGCCACACCACAGATGCCTTATTTGCTTTGAGGATGTTGATGGAGAAGTATAGAGAAGGACAGAAGGAATTGCATTGTGTATTCGTGGACTTAGAGAAAGCGTACAACAGAGTCAAATCAAATCAAATCAAATTTTATTTGTCACAAACACATACATACAGGGTACGACATGCAGTGAAATGCTTTTGACGACGGTCCGGCATGAGGGAATAAAATAGGGTAAAAAAGGAGAATAGAAAATATAAAAAATATAAATATAATAACAAAATTTAAAGAAAAATATAATAAGAAAGAAGGCAGATAAATAAGATGTAGAGATATATAAATATATATAAATATATATGTATATATACATATACACATATATACACATACATATACATATATATACACATACACTGAAAATGTACACAGAAAATGTTTATGTTTATGGCAGTGTGCAGTTAGCCAGTAAACAACAGTAAACAAGTTATGATTGACCATGAGTGTCCGTGTGCAGTGAGGTGTGGTGTAAAGTGTCCTTGTGCGGATGGTGTGGTATAAGAAAAGAGAATATAAAAATATGAAATAAATATGAAAAGAAAATGAAAAGAAAATATGAAAAGAGATGGAATGTAAAGTGCACTGTGCTGTGCAAGTCCAGTGTATAATGTGCCGTAGCACGAAAAGTGTGGTTGTGCAGGGAAAAATGGTGATGATGGAGAGAGTGGGCCAGTTTTAGATCCTGGGTGTTTCCTGGTTTAAACTCCGAATGGCCTGCGGAAGAAGCTCCTCCTCATTCTCTCTGTGTTCGCTTTCAGGGAGCGGAAGCGTTTCCCAACGCAACAGAGAAAAGAGTCCATTGTTGGGATGGCTGAGGTCCTTCACAATTTTCCTGGCTCTGGTCCTGCACCGTGCTGTAGATGTCCTGCAGGTCAGGAGCTCGGTGTGGATGGTACGTTCAGCTGAACGCACCACCCTCTGGAGGGCTCGTCTGTCCTGCATGGTGCTGTTCCCGAACCAGGAAGTGATGCTACCCGTCAGAACACTCTCAATGGTGCAGGTGTAAAAAGTCTTAAGCACCTGAGAGGGTAGTTTAAAGTCCCTTAAGCGTCTCAGATGGTACAGACGCTGCCGGGCCTTCTTCACCAGGGTGTTGATGTGACAGGACCAAGACAGGTCCTGTGTGATGTGAACACCCAGGTACCGGAAACTGTCCACTCTTTCCACTGGAGTCCCGCAGATGTTTAGCGGTTGGTATGACCGCTCCTGCTTCGTGCTGAAGTCCACGATCAACTCCTTAGTCTTGCTGACGTTCAGGAGAAGGTTGTTCTCCTGGCACCATCTCTCCAGGTTTTAACCTCCTGTAGGTAGGCCGTCTCGTTGTTGTTGGAGATCAGGCCCACCACAACGGTGTCGTCAGCAAACTTGATGATGGTTGTGGAGTTGGAAGTGGCCACACAGTCATGTGTGTACAGTGAGTACAGCAGGGGGCTCAGAACACAACCCTGGGGAGCTCCAGTGCTGAGGGTGAGGGTGGATGAGGTGTGTTTTCCCACCCGTGCAGCTTGTGGTCTGTCCGTCAGGAAGTTGAGATCCATTGACACAGCGGCAGGCTGAGTCCCAGGACCTCCAACTTAGAGGTGAGTGTGGAGGAATTATGGTGTTGAATGCTGAACTGTAGTCCACGAACAACATCTTTGTGTAATTCCCATTTCTTTGGTCCAGGTGGCTGTTTGTAGTGTGGAGAAGATGTGCAATTGCGTCCTCAGTCGAACGGTTCTGACGGCACGCAAACTGTAATGGGTCCAGTGTGTCTGGTAGTGATGCAGTGATGAAGTCTCTGACCAGTCTCTCAAAGCACTTCATCACTACTGAGGTCAGAGCTACAGGGCGGTAGTCATTGAGGCAGGCAGGCTGGGGTTTCTTTGGGACAGGGACAATAGTGGACTGTTTGAAGCATGAGGGGACAACAGACTGTTCCAGAGAGGTTGAATATCTCAGTGAACACCGGTGCTAGCTGGTCAGCGCAGGCTTTCAGAACCCGACCTGTGATTCCATCTGGTCCTGCTGCCTTCCTGGTATTCACTCTCTTGAATGCCCTCCTCACGTCATGCTCGAGATGGTGAATGTGTTTGCCTCTCCGGCTCTCTCGGCGTGCACGCTGGTTGTGCCGCTAGCGCCGCTAGCATGGTTAGCTGCAGCCTCAAACGAGCGTAGAAGGTGTTTAGCTCATCTGCCAGAGAAGCGTCCGCATTCACCATTCTGGAAGATGGTGTTTTATAGTCCGTTATTGTCCTTAGTCCCTGCCACAGGCTTCTAGAGCCACCTTGTTGGAACTGTGACTCTAGTTTACTCCCGTAGCGCCGCTTTGCATCCTTCACCGCTCTGCGAACACTGTAAGATGCAGCCTTGTATTCATCCATGTCCCGGTGGCGAGCCCGTGTTGTAGGCAGCGGAGCGGGATCTTAGAGCGTCGCGGATGGTTTTATCCACCCACGGCTTCTGGTTGGGAAATGTTCGGATAGTGGTTTTTGCACCGTATCATCCGTTAGTTTCGATGAATCCCACAACCGCTTCCGTAAACATGTTGGCGTCATCAGAGCTGCGCGAAACATGTCCCAGTCTGCGTCATCCAAAGCGTCCTGCAGAGCGGCCACCGATTGGTCAGTCCAGCGCGACCTCCTCTGAACCGAGCTTCCTGTTTCAGCCTTTGTTTGTAAACAGGCATGAGGAAGATGGCGGCATGGTCCGATTTCCCAAACGGTGGACGTGATTGTGCCTTGTAGCCGTTCTTAAGTGTTGTGTAGCAGTGGTCCAGTGTTCTTTCGCCCTGGTGGGGCAGGTGATGTGCTGGTAAAAGTTCGGGAGTGCGCGCTTGAGGTTGGCATTGTTGAAATCTCCGACCACAATGAGCGCAGCGTCGATGCTGTGTTTGGTGAAGAGTTAGTGTCTCATGTAAGTCCCATACTGCAGTGTCCGTGTCCGCTTGAGGTGGAATATAAACGGCACTGACTATGACCGAGCTGAATTCCCGAGGTAGATAGAAGGGCCGACATTTGATGGACAGTAGTTCCAGGTTTGGTGAGCAGGAGCGTGAAAGAGGAACAATGCTCGCACTGTCGCACCAGTGTTTGTTCACCATCAGACACACTCCACCTCCTCTTGACTTTCCCGAATCCAGTGTTCTGTCCATGCGGTAAACCGAGAAAAACTCGGCCGGCTGGATGGCGTGGTCCGGTACCGCTGGGTTCAGCCATGTCTCGGTGAAGCAGAGAAGGTTGCAGTCCCGAATGTCTCTCTGGAACTTGACCCTTGCCCTGAGGTCGTCGAGCTTGTTCTCCAGTGACTGGACGTTGGCTAACAGGATACTAGGTAAGGGAGCGCGGTGTGCGCGAGCCCTCAGCCTGTTCCTGACGCCGGCTCGTTTCCCTCTCGGACGCCGGTACGGGTCATGTCCTTTGTTCTCCCTCAGGATCTCTCTCGGCCAGCATGGGTCCGGGTTTAAAAGCGGCGAAAGGTGAGTGTATTGTACACCAATAGATATAAGAGTGTCTCTGTCATATCTAATGGTGTCCATCTTGTGTAGATGGAAATAAAACTAGTTAAATAAAAATATAAAAATAAACAAAAAAGAAAAATCGTAGCCGGAGCAGTCGTGACGGCAGCCGATCTCACCGGCGCCATCTTCAAAGACATCTTCAGAGTGCCAAGAGAGGAGTTGTGGTATTGTACGAGGAAGTCAGGTGTGTCAGAGAAGTATGTGAGGGTGGTGCAGGACATGTATGAGGACAGTGTGACAGCGGTGAAGTGTGCAGTAGGTACGACAGACTGGTTCAGGGTGAAGGTTGGACTGCATCAAGGATCGGCCCTGAGCCCTTTCCTGTTTGCAGTGGTGATGGACAGGTTGACGGACGAGGTCAGACAGGATTCTCCCTGGACTATGATGTTTGCGGATGATATTGTGATTTGTGGTGAGAGTAGGGATCAGGTTGGGAAGAGCCTGGAGAGGTGGAGATATGCGCTGGAGAGAAGAGGAATGAAAGTCAGTAGGAGTAAGACAGAGTACATGTGTGTGAATGAGAGGGAGGGCAGTGGAGTGTTGCAGTTGCAGGGAGAAGAGCTGGAGAAGGTGGAGGAGTTTAGGTACCTGGGGTCAACAGTGCAAAGTAATGAAGTGTGTTAGAGAAATAAAGAAAAGAGTGCAGGCAGGGTGGAGTGGGTGAAGAAGAGTGACAAGAGTGATTTGTGATAGTAGGGTATCTGCAAGAATGAAAGGGAAAGTTTATAGGACTGTGGTGAGACCTGTGATGTTGTATGGATTAGAGACAGTGGGAGTCACGAGGATGGACAAGATTAGAAATGAGTTTATTAGAGGAACAGCGCATGTTTTGGTTACAGGGTAAGGGAGGCGAGATTGAGATGGTTTGGACATGTGCAGAGGAGGGACATGAATTATATTGGTAGAAGAATGCTGAGGATTAAGCCACCAGGAAGGAGGAATGTTTATGGATGTAGTGAGGGAAGACATGCAGGTAGTTGGTGTGAAAGAGGCAGATGTAGAGGACACAGTGGTATGGAGATGGATGATCCGCTGTTGCGACCCCTAATGGGATTAGACACAAAATTTAAATATCACTCTTGGTAGGTGTAATTGAGAATTAAATTAATTTCAAGTTAAAAAACGGGAGAGATAACTAAACCGCTTAGTGAGAGCATATGTGTTCAGCCCGCCATCTTGCCGGAAGTCTATCTATCGCCTTTGTCTGCGTAAACTTCGTTTAGAAACACGTCATCAAAAAGCGCTGAAAATCGGCCAATAGCTGACACACGGAAATAAAAAATATATCTTTAGACAGCTTAAAGTGTGTAGTTTTAGAATAAGTTCGGTAAAATAAAAACATGTTTTCAATGAATATAAATCATGTGAAACCAAGTAGAGGCACAGATTTTCCACCGCAGCTAATTATCTGATATTGAGCTGCGAGCGGACACGCCCCCCTGCTATTCACAGGTAAACAGTTCACACGCTGTCTTTTAATGCTGTCCTTGCTAATGTGTATTTTAAATAAACCACAATGGAATCGCATTCCTTGTTGTAGTACTGTACTTCTCACTCAGATCCTGGCTCAGTGATACACAGCTCATTACGTAATCGATAGCTCATTATGCGACCCATTGTCTACAAAGCTGTCAGTCACAACATGTCGACGCCTCTTCGCATATGGCCTTTCAAAGTAAAAAGTGTCTTTTAAATTTTAAATCAATGTACAGTTGTGTTCAAAATTATTCAACCCCCACTGAAATTGATTGTTTTGGTCGGTTTGACATTGATTATGATCATTCAGTCATCCTGCTTACAATTAAATCAAAGAGGCACGTGTAGGTCAGACAAATATAACATAACATTTATAATGAAATAACCACAAATGTCTTTTCTGAGCTCACATCATTATCAGTTTTATTCAACCCCCAAGTGACATTCAATCTTAGTACTTAGTACAACATCCTTTTACAGTAATAACAGCTTTTAAACGTGAAGCATAGCTTGACACAAGTGTCTTGCAGCGATCTACGGGTATCTTCGCCCATTCATCGTGGGCAAAAGCCTCCAGTTAAGTCACATTCTTAGGCTTGCACACTGCAACTGCTTTCTTTAAGTCCCACCAGAGGTTCTCAATCGGATTTAAGTCTGGTGACTGCGATGGCCACTTCAAAATGTTCCAGCCTTTAATCTGCAACCATGCTCTAGTGGACTTGGAGGTATGCTTGGGATCATTGTCCTGTTGAAAGGTCCAACGTCTTCCAAGCCTCAGGTTTGTGACGGACTGCATCACATTGTCATCCAATATCTCCTGGTACTGAAGAGAATTCATGGTACCTTGCACGCTGATGCTTCTCAGTACCTGCAGAAGCAAAACAGCCCCAAAGCATGATTGACCCCCCGCCATGCTTCACAGTAGGCAAGGTGTTCTTTTCTTCATAGGCCTTGTTCTTCCTCCTCCAAACATAGCGTTGATCCATGGGCCCAAACAGTTCTAATTTTGTTTCATCAGTCCACAGAACACTATCCCAAAACTTCTGTGGTTTGTCCACATGACTTTTGGCATACTGCAGTCGACTCTTCTTATTCTTTGGGGACAGCAAGGGGGTGCGCCTGGGAGTTCTGGCATGGAGGCCTTCATTACGCAGGGTGCGCCGTATTGTCTGAGCAGAAACTTCAGTACCCACATCTGACAAATCTTTTCTCAGTTCCTCAGCAGTCATATGGGGACTTTTCTCCACTCTACGCTTCAGGTAGCTCACAGCAGTCGAAGTCAGCATCTTCTTTCTGCCACGACCAGGTAGCGTTTCAACAGTGCCCTTTGCCTTGAATTTGCGAATGATGCTTCCTATGGTGTCTCTTGGTATGTTTAACATCTTTGCAATCTTCTTATAGCCATTGCCCTTCCTGTGAAGAGTAATCACCTGTTCTCTTGTCTTCCTGGACCATTCTCTTGACCTCACCATGTTTGTAACCACACCAGTAAATGTCTAGAAGGAGCTGAGTATCACAGTCATTTTAAAGCTGCCTAATTGGTGCTTATTAGGCTTTATTGCTGCTCCCTGATATCCACAGGTGTTTTCAATACCTGATTGAAAACACTTCATTGAACCTCTGTTCTTCAGAGTGGTAGTCTTTAAGGGGTTGAATAATTATGTCAATGAAGAATTAACAAAAGAAACATTTACTACTGTATTACAAAACTAATTGATGTCATTTTAGTTGCATATGGTTCTTTAAGAAGTCCTTGTAGGATTTCTTTCTGAATACAATTACAAATGTACACTAAATTCCCTAAAACCATTTACAGCATTGGGGGTTGAATAATTTTGAACACAACTGTATTGTTTAATGTGAATGAGCAGGCAGGATGATTTTCACATGATTAAAAAAAAACCTACATTAGAAGATCTGTTCTCAAAAAGTCTTGGGAAAACATGTTTACAATAGGTTTTGTGGCCATATATCAGCAAGTTTACCACGCATAAACCTTATTTTGTCATAAGTTGTTTACATATTATGGTAGCCCAGTTTGTGCTGAATACAATGTAATAAATCTTTTGTCAATAATATATTGTAAAAGCAACTAAAAAGAACCAAATGTAAGAGCATGTCAAAATCTCTCAAGGGACCAAAAACACCCTCAGACTTCAGAGGGTTAAAGAAATAAGAGATTGGATGACCCATAACTTTCTACTATTAAATTCTGATAAGACGGAGATTTTGCTCATCGGCCCAAAAACCAGTATACAGAAGCTCCAGCATCTCAACCTGCATTTAGACGAATGTTCTGTAACTACTAGTTCAACGGTAAAAGCCCTGGATGTTATTTTAGACAGCAACTTGTCTTTCAAAAATCATATCAACCAAGTTACAAAAACAGCCTTCTTTTACTTTAGAAATATTTCTAAGCTAAGAAACATGTTATCTATATTTGATACAGAGAAGCTCGTCCATGCGTTTATGACCTCCATAATAGACTCTTGTAATGCATTACTAGGTGGATGTCCTGCATCATTAATAAACAAGCTTCAGTTAGTTCAGTATGCGACAGCAAGAGTTCTTACAAGGTTATAAAAATATGATCATATAACCCCAATCTTATCATCTCTGCACTGGCTTCCTGTTAAGTTTCGAATAGACTACAAACTACTACTTCTTACTTATAAAGCCCTAAATTGTTTGGCTCCCAGTTATCTATCCAGTCTTTTAACACTCTACAATCTGTCACGCTCCCTGAGATCTCAAAACTCTGGACTTCTAGTAGTTCCTAGAATAGCAAAGTCCATTAAAAGTGGTAGATCATTCTCACATTTGGCTCCTAAACTTTGGAACAGTCTTCCTAACAGTGTTCGGGGCTCAGACACACTCTCCCAGTTTAAATGCAGATTAAAAACTTATCTTTTTATCAATGCCACAGTCTTGCTCATCAGGGATAAATACACACCATTCACCTTGACTGTTGATTTCTGTAAAGCTGCTTTAAGACAATGTCTGTTGTGAAAAGCACTATAGAAATAAACTTGACTTGACTAACAGCCACAAAGGGAGATCTGTGGCTCACCCCGTGCCTTAAGTCGTGCTGCGGGACGCCCCACACTCGCCCTCAGACCTTCGCGACTCCATTCAAAAGGTTTCAGTAAGCAAATAAACAATCAGCAGCATTCCAGTGGTACCTCCCATGCTGCTCTCATGGGGCTGCTAAGCGGGCGTAGCCCCAACACGTCCCACTGGGAAGTGCAGAGAGTGGGATCCCACGTAGCGCTCTGTTCCTACGCCCTGTGAGGTGACAGACCTAAAGACTGTTTTAATTAATAAGAGGGCTTCAACTAAGAGGTAGTGACAGGCTCTAGGCGTACCGGAGGTCAGTCTTGAGAGACCCAGGTCAACCTGGGAAGCCCAGCCAGAGGTGTCTCGATGGGAAGTGCGCACTGTAGAGCGTGGCTATACGATTCAGTTTGTGTCTCTTCCGCCCCGGTTCAACAGGGAATCGATCAGGCTCAGGTCATATCCATGCATTTCCTAATTAAGCGTATTAGTATACAAAACAGAATACAATGGTTTAGTTGATTTTTTTAATGAGTGTCAGTAATATACAATGAATAAAACTACAGGATCCAATAAACTACTTTTAGAAAGAAATAAAAAATTGTTTGATTCAATGTAAAACATTTAGTGAACATAAAAAATAAGTACAACACATGATAAATATACTTAAAAATATACTGTATATATTTAAAAAGGTAAAGAGGTTGTTAAAAATAAACATGTACTTCAGATACTTTATTCAAACCATGTGAAATTCAGTGAATAGAAAATTATGCATTTATTTTATAAAAACACTCCAACCTCAAACCTCCTTACACAACTACAATTAAATGTTCAAAAAGCTGCAAAAAAATGTAATACAAACACACCAAGTCTGATCTCACCTATGCACACCAAAATGATCAATGTGACATGAAATTTATTACAGTTGCAATGTGCAAGTTTATATAAGGTTTTAAGTTTAGAAGCAAAACACAAATCCTCACACGCTGCTGTAGAGGAATGGAATTTAGTTACCTAGGACTTTGTTTTTTTTTATGTTTAGCAGATGTAAATATACAGAATGTTTAGCTTTTTCATGCTTGCTATTTGTGCATTTAAATATATCATTGAGATCTGTGTGGGTTAGCGGGTGACACTAGGGGGCGATAGAGAACAGCCTCACGCTTCATAGAGCATATGAAGAAATCACATTGCCAGCTTCAGAGAAACACACACGATAACTCACGTTTTTCCTATGTGTTTATTGTTTATACAGGTGAGATCTGTGATATATCTGCACAAGTTACTGTTAATATAATGTTCATGTGTTTATATAATGTTTTACTGTGTGTTAATATGTAAACTAGAGCACAAATCATCGCATCAGCGATTCAAGGTCATATCGCGTGTGAGTTAGCCACCAGCCAAGATCGCACGAGGTTGAGACGAGACAATATAATGTGTTAAAGTGTGTAATAGTAATTGAGAGAGAGTAAATATATATGCAGTAGAACATGTATAATGTTTGGTTGTTAACTAATGTAGGTTACATTGGAAAAGTATAAAGGTTACGCCACCATTGTTTAATGGGTTTAAGTCATGGGCTATGCTGCAATATTATATTATGATGTGGCCTATGTATTTCATACTTGAATTGAAAATACTAATGTTTTCGTTTGTATTTGATCTTTAATCTGTAAGTTCAGTTTGTAAATGGAGAAGCATACGAGACATGTCTTTTGTGTATTGTCTGTTTAGAACGCTTCACAGAGCATATGAAGAAATTACATTGCCAGCTTCAGAGAAACACTCACGATAACTCACGTTTTTCCTATGTGTTTATTGTTTATACAGTCTCGACAGCTGTGACAACAAAATAAAATTGTTTTATGTGCCACCAGAAATCTCTCTTTTCTGTGTGTGTAACATAAACATGGCGAGCCAGCCAGGAGGCGCTGTTGAGTCAACAGTGAGAGGGAAAACAGCTCCTCCTTGAGACGAACCTGTAAATAAAAGAAGATACATCAATACAGAGAGCAGATTTAAACAAATAAGAAGATACAAAATCAGGATTGGATTTAACAATAAGAGAGAAAAATGGAACAACTTCAAGATTGTGTAAGCTCCAAGCTCCTAACATTAGACAAACCCCAGCTCATCAAGGTATGTCAACATCTAAAATGCAGTGAGCCAGCAGATAAGGGATTTTCAGACAACTCAAGGCGAGCACTGATACGACTAGCAGAGAGAACACTGGAGGAAATTGAGGAAGGTGAAACAGAAGAAGATTATGAAGGATTTCTCAGTGAACTTCTGTGTTTCCTGGAGCAATATGAGAAGCCTGAAGAGTCAGAGAACCCACCTGCAGAACCTGATGAAATCTCGGAACTGAAAAAGGAGTATGTAGAGCTACAGAAGAGACAAGATGATGTCCGACGCACGCTGGAGGAAAAGATTGTGGCCCTGGAGGCGAGACTTCAAAGCAGTAGACAAGGAACAAGCAGGAGGGAGACCGTACTCCGACAGCCTGATTCGATGCCTGAGATGACCCTGAGAAAAGAATTCAGAATATTTGGACAGATTGGAGAAGCAGGCCAAAAAGAGAAGCTGTCATACACCAGTCTAACTAATCAGATAGAGTCTGGATTAAAGAAGGGTTACTCGGAGGCTGAAATCATCGAAGCAGTCGTCAGGGCTGTGAGTCCGGGCCTCCACCTTAGAGAGCTGCTAGAGATTAAAAGAGACCTTACGCTACCCACACTGAAGACGATTCTGAGAGGGCACTACAAGATTGACTCCTCATCAGACTTGCTGCACAGGTTAATGAATATATCACAGGAACCCAAAGAGCCTGCCCAGAATTATTTGTTTCGAGCTATAGAGCTGAGGGAGAAATTGCTTTGGAAGTCTGGAGATGAAAAAGATGGAGAACAATTTAGCCCTGAACTCATACAGCGAAAGTTCCTCCGTTCACTTGAGACAGGACTTTTAAGCGATGCTGTCAAGTTTCAGATCAAACCATACCTTGAGGATCCAAAAGTGACAGATGAGGTGTTAATTGAGAAGTTAGGAGAAGCTGCTAACTTAGAATTAGAAAGACAGACCAAATTGAGGAAGGCTGTGACACCAAAGCCGCTTAAGCTAAGTGAAGTTCAGACAGTCGAGCACCCCTGTGAAAGTAGGCAGTTGGTGAGTGAGGCTGAAGTCAGGGAAAACAATAACTCTGTAGTTAGGGACAAAAAGAAGCAAGGACGAGGTAAAGATGCTGACACTGATACCACCAAAGCCATTGAGGACCTCAAGGCAAACGTCATGGAAATGACAAAGATCTTCGTGAAACAATGGAAGCAACCAGGTCACATCCGCAACCATTACCACAGAGGGCTGAAAGGGCCAAAGGGCTGCCAAGGGGTTGCCGATCATGTCAGGAAGCGCAGAGAGGTGAAGAATGCAGACACTTTCCGGTGCGGGCAAGAGGGACACCTGTCTCGAGGCTGCAGACAAAGACGACAGATGTCGGAACGGGCGGGACTGCTGAACAGGGGCCCGCAGTAGTCCAGTCTCTTCCCGGGTCCCAACCAGTACCAGCGATGCAGCAGGCTTTCAGACCCTGTCAAGTCCAACACGGTGATTAGGTAAACAACAGTGAGTCCAGCATGCAAACAGTTAAAATAACCACCCATAGTAATATGCCAGTATGTTATTTGTCCCCCTCTGACCAAACGAAACTTCTTAAACTGATTGGGAGGAGATGCTTGGTTCACTGCCAACTAGATGACATCACAGTGGAGGCCTTGTGGGACACAGGAGCTCAAGGGAGTATTATCAATGCTGATTGGAGAAAACAATACTTACCACATGCCATCATCCGACCTATTGAGGAGCTCCTGGGCCCAGGAACACTCACAGGACTGGCTGCAAACCACACAGAGATCCCGTTTGAAGGCTGGGTGGAGGTGAGATTCGGCTGCCCAGTGATGACACAGAAGGAGCCCTTCAGGTACCCATTCTCGTGACAAGTGACCCTAATGTAGCTGAAAACCCTGTTATTGGCTTTAACGTCATTGAGGAGGTGGTCGACAAGTGGGAAAAACAAAGATGCAAGCCAAACACAATAAACAGGATAAGCCAAGCCTTCTCTGTATCCATCACAACCGCAAAGTCAATGCTTAAGCTGTTAAAAACAACAAACTCCTATGTGAATGTCGGAACAGTTCGAGCCGGGAAACAAAGGGTACAGCTGAAAGCAGAACACGTAACAACCATCCATGCACGGGTACACATTGGAGCACAGTTTTCAGAACAAACCTTGCTGTTTGTCCCCTGTGAGCCGTCACCACTACCTGAAGGTTTAGTGATTCAGGAAGGATCAGTCAAAGTGACTGCAGGAAGGACAACCCAGATACCGGTTACTATCGCCAATACTACCAAACAGTGTCTCGAACTGACTCACGTCTTACCCTGGGACATCTCCAAATGATAAAGACAGCCTATCCAGTCACAGCAGAGCCCTTACGAGCATGTGAAACACAAGCAGCAACAACACAAAACCCTCATCTCATGCAAACCTGTGAAGTGAGTGTCACATCAGGCAAAACAGAGAGACCCAATCAGTGGGATCCCCCAATAAAGCTCGAACACCTAACTAAGGAACAGCAACAGGTAGTGCGACAGCTATTAAGAGAAGAGTGTAATGCTTTTGCCGCTGATGATAATGATGTTGGTTGCATTCCCTCACTGAATATGCATATTACACTGCACGACAAGACACCTGTGCAAAAGACGTACATCTCAGTGCCTAAACCACTCTTACAGGAAGTGAAAGAGTATCTCCAGGACCTGCTGAACAAAGGGTGGATAAGCAAATCGAGATCCCCTTACTCCTCGCCAGTGGTATGTGTAAGGAAAAAGGATGGTAGCCTGAGACTATGCTGCGACTATCGAGAACTGAACCGCAAATCTGTACCTGATAGGCACCCCATTCCAAGAATACAGGACATGTTAGACTCCCTGAGTGGCAGCTCTTGGTTTTCGGTCTTGGACCAAGGTAAGGCCTACCACCAAGGATTCCTTGATGCAGAGAGCCAACCATTGACAGCCTTTATTACACCCTGGGGACTATACCAGTGGAACAGGATTCCGTTTGGCCTTAGTTCGGCCCCAGCTGAATTCCAGAGAAACATGGAAGCTTGTCTTGAAGGTCTACGTGATACCATCTGTCAACCCTACCTGGACGACAACCTTGTACATAGCTCTTCCTTTAATGACCATGTGAATCATATTCGTACAGTCCTCCAAAGATATCAGAAGCATGGAGTCAAGCTGAGTCCGCACAAATGTGAGCTGTTTAAAAAGAAAGTACGTTTCTTGGGCCGCATCGTGTCAGAAGAGGGATACTCGATGGATCCTGCTGAAATAGCACCTGTGCAGGCATTAAAGCTCAGATCACCAGCTACAGTAGGAGACTTGAGAAAGATGATGGGATTCCTTTCCTATTACAGGACATATATTCCTAATTTTTCTCGTCTGGCAAGACCTCTCTACCAGCTGATAGCCGCACCACCAAAGAGTATGTTACCTGTCGAGACAAAGGGAAAGAGAAAGAAACCAAGTACAAAGTCAAAAGGACAGGTACCGCCCAAAACACCCATAACCTGGACACAGACTCACCAAGATACCTTGAATAACTTAATAGATCACTTAACACAGCCACCAATCCTTGCATACCCTGACCTGACGAAGCCATTTGTCCTCCATTGCGATGCATCACAGGATGGTCTAGGTGCAGTCCTGTATCAGAAAAGTAAAGAAAAGATGTCAGTGATTGCATATGGATCAAGAACACTTACACCACCAGAGAAAACTACCACATGCATGCTGGAAAATTGGAATTCCTGGCGTTAAAGTGGGCGATTTGTGAACGCTTCAGAGATTACCTAGTCCATGTTCCACATTTTGAAGTATACACAGACAATAACCCCCTAACGTACATCCTCACAACAGCCAAACTTAATGCAACAGGACATCGCTGGGTCGCAGAGTTAGCTGACTTCAACTTCACCATCAGATATCGTCCGGGCAGATGTAATGCAGACGCAGACGGTCTCTCAAGAATGCCACTAGACATTGATCAATACATGAAACTGTGCACAGAAGAGGTAAATCAAGGTGTCATCAGTGCTACAGTGCAAGGCGTAACATTACCTGTGAATGATGCTTCTCTATGGACAAGTGGAATCGATGTACAGGCCATGCAGCTAGTGGACGATAAAGTTTTACTGCCTTCCGAACTGCATCTCTCTCTAGACCAGATAAAGCAATCTCAACAGCAGGACTCAGTCATTAGCCGTGTCCTGACGTTCAAAAGGAACAACAGTCGTCCATCTGGCCACACTCTCAGGAAAGAGCCGACGGATGTTAGGACTCTTCTGAAACAGTGGACAAGACTTTATTTGGATGAGGGAGGGGTCCTGTACAGAAGAGCAGGAAAGAGAAACCAACTTGTTTTACCGAGAGAGCATCACCAAACTGTCTATAAAGAGTTACATCAAGAGATGGGACACCTCGGAGTGGAGAGGACACTAGACTTAATACGTGAGAGATTCTACTGGCCTCAGATGCAAAAAGAAACTGAGAACTTTGTGATGCACGTATGTGAATGCTTAAAAAGGAAGAAACCTCACAAGACTCCAAAAGCTCCATTGGTCCCAATTCAAACTACATACCCATTCCAGCTAGTGTCCATCGACTTTCTCCATCTCGAAACTTGCAAGAATGGATATGAATACATACTTGTAGTAATGGATCACTTCACACGTTTTGCTCAGGCCTATGCCACGAGAAATAAATCAGCAAAGACTGTGGTGCAACAGGTTTTTGGAGATTTTGCTCTCAAGTTTGGCTTTTCTGAGAAAATCCATCATGATATGGGAGGAATTTGAGAACCACCTGATGGATCAGCTGCAGAAGACTTGTGGTGTACGCGGATCTCACACAACGCCCTATCACCCTATGGGCAATGGACAAGTTGAAAGATTCAACAGGACGCTCTTATCCATGCTCAGGACACTGAGTGATGTTGAGAAGGCAGACTGGAAAAATTCACTGTCTAAGGTGATCCATGCATACAATTGCACCCGCTGTGAAGCAACTGGGTTTTCCCCATATTATTTGTTATTTGGCCGCTCACCATGACTCCCCATCGATCTCATGTTTAACTTGCCATTGGATGAAAAACAACAGAATTATGCAGATTACGTGAGAAACTGGCAGACCCGGATGCAGGAAGCCTACGACATTGCATCAAAAACTGCAAACAGAGAGGCACAGAGGAAAACAGTACTATGACAAGAGAGTCCACGGTGTTGAACTATGGCCTGGCCACAGAGTGCTGCTTAGGAACCTCAGTGAAAGAGGAGGGCCGGGAAAGCTACGTTCACATTGGGAAGATTGTGTATACACTGTGATCAGCAGAAAGAGCCTTGGCAGTCCTGTGTATGAAATCAAGCCTGAAAAGGGTGGACCAAGCAAGATAGTACACAGAAATCTTCTGCTACCCTGCGATAGTTTACCAGTAGAAAACCATGTATGTCAGAAACAGCAAAAGCGTAGGGTTGTGGGCAGAGACAAGTGATAGAAAAGTGATAAGCCAGAACAATACAACGACTCAGAGAGTGATGATGATGACAGATATGCACTGCGCTATCGGTTTCCACCAGGCTCAGACCATACTGAAACTGATACCACTCTAAATCCCGAGGCTGAACCATTCGAACCTCTAGCACAGAGAACAGAATCACCTGAGCACTTTTCTGTACATGAAGAAATGGAACACCAGGATATCCTGACAGCAGAGGAAGACAATATCTCACAGGCAGACAATATCTCTGAACAGGAGGATCGAGAAACAGAGTGTGAACAGGAGAGGACTCAATCATCCACTTACCCTCAAAGACAGAGACACCAGCCGAAGATGTTGACTTATGATGCACTGGGAAAACCAACAGTGATACGGAGAACCACAGAACTGAAAGAGTTAAGTTTACAGCCCACAGATGGACTGAACCTGTGGAGGCCCTGGGGATGAATTAAAGATAGGACAATAAATTAGAGACAAACAAAGGAGAAAATATAATAGAAAAGGATATATATATTGGTGACCTGTAAGTAAACAGAATAGGAAAAAAGTTGACAAGTTTTAGTGGATATGTGGCCGATACTGTTGGAGTCTAGATGTATGGTAAGACTTATCTATTATAGATAGGACTGTTTATATGCTTTAATTATGGGTAGTAAGAGACAGAATAAATGCTAAAGTGCTTGGTCAGAAAATGTTACAATAGTAAGTTACCCCTTTATTTTTCTAGAAATAAACCATGGTGAAAAGGGGGCTGACTAAATGAATGTACTTAATTAATGCTTACTGTTTACCTACCTTTTGTCTTGTAGCAGAAACCAGGTCACCCAGGAACAATGATCCATTTGTCGTAAAATGTAGAAAAACATTTTTTTTTTCAAGTGGGGGAGGGTGTAGAGGAATGGAATTTAGTTACCTAGGACTTTGTTTTTTTTATGTTTAGCAGATGTAAATATACAGAATGTTTAGCTTTTTCATGCTTGCTATTTGTGCATTTAAATATATCATTGAGATCTGTGTGGGTTAGCGGGTGACACTAGGGGGCGATAGAGAACAGCCTCACGCTTCATAGAGCATATGAAGAAATCACATTGCCAGCTTCAGAGAAACACACACGATAACTCACGTTTTTCCTATGTGTTTATTGTTTATACAGGTGAGATCTGTGATATATCTGCACAAGTTACTGTTAATATAATGTTCATGTGTTTATATAATGTTTTACTGTGTGTTAATATGTAAACTAGAGCACAAATCATCGCATCAGCGATTCAAGGTCATATCGCGTGTGAGTTAGCCACCAGCCAAGATCGCACGAGGTTGAGACGAGACAATATAATGTGTTAAAGTGTGTAATGGTAATTGAGAGAGTAAATGTATATGCAGTAGAGCATGTATACTGTTTGTTAACTAATGTAGGTTACATTTTAAAAGTATAAAGGTTATGCCACCATTGTTTAATGGGTTTAAGTCATGGGCTATGCTGCAATATTATATTATGATGTGGCCTATGTATTTCATACTTGAATTGAAAATACTAATGTTTTCGTTTGTATTTGATCTTTAATCTGTAAGTTCAGTTTGTAAATGGAGAAGCATACGAGACATGTCTTTTGTGTATTGTCTGTTTAGAACGCTTCACAGAGCATATGAAGAAATCACATTGCCAGCTTCAGAGAAACACTCACGATAACTCACGTTTTTCCTATGTGTTTATTGTTTATACAGTCTCGACAGCTGTGACAACAAAATAAAATTGTTTTATGTGCCACCAGAAATCTCTTTTCTGTGTGTGTAACACTGCCTCAAAATATTAGCTTCTTTTAGCATTGCATTATAGCAATAAATCTGCATTATCAAACAAACAATGATAACAATAAGTATATATATATTTTTTAAAGCATCACATCCTCTTCTTTTACATGCAATTTGCTCACTCCTCCAGAACAGCAGTCTCGATTCTCTTCTCATGAGTTTGAGCTGATAAAAAAAAGAACAGAGGCATTTTTATTGCAAGTTCATTCAAGATGATTTATATCAGTAAAACAACCAATGGCATTTGATCTTGTCCTAACCGCATGTCACTATGATGAATAACTAAATTCTTCCAGTATAATATACATTTTTTATTAATATACACTAAGTAGTTGATGGCCCAGCAGCTCCAGTTTCAAAAGCTATCCCTCCTCCCAGTTACAATCAGATACAGTATAGTTATTATTATTACAGTACATTTTAAATCGAAATAATATAACCAGATGTTATCTTGCATTTTTGTGAAGTAAATGTGATTTTTTGCGATGTTTCCTCACAATGACTGAAGCATCCTTCACATTCAATTTACATTTAAACCCAACTAAAATTACATTTAAACCCAACTAAAATTCTAAAATTAGTCAAATTATTATTTTTCTTCTGAGGTGACGTTTTGTTTTTGCAATAATTAACGTTAGTTTGCTCCTTATGTGTAATGTAGAGAGGTACTGAACAGTTCCTACCTCGAGCTCTGTAATATTTGACCAGCAGAATGATGGTGATCAGCAGATATGGAGATGCCGTCACTACTCTACTGATCAGCATGAGCACTGAGAATGGAGCTTCTACATGTGATGGACCTGACAAAGAATACAACAAAAATTACAAAAACACTTTATTTATCAACTGTTTGTATTTTTGGATCAAACTGATATACAAATAAAATCGTTTTCATTTGGACACAAACACACGTGAACACAATACATAATTTACAAAGGCTTGCAGAAACTAAGTACTATAGCTTTACATTGCATTATATAGAGCTACTCAACATGATAAGTTAAACTCAATAAGTCACAATTGTATATAAATAAATAATTAAAATAATGTCTCACGTCTGACTGAGATCCAGATATTCGTTGAATTTCCTCTCTCTGTGTATTCACAGCAGTAAAAACCTTCATCTGACTTTGACACTTTATGGATGATCATCTCTCCTGTAGTCTGCTTCTGGACGACTGATCGACCTTTATAGAAAACTGATCGGAGATTTGAGGAATTTGTGTTGCGAATTAAACAGCGTAGAGTAAGAGGATGTCCCTCAGTCACAGGATGGACAGGAGTCTCCAGGATCACATCACCATCTGGAAGAGAGAATTTTCAGACTGTTTGGTTTCAGTGTGAAAGTCATCAGTTTGTTTGTATTCTGTGGTGTTAAACTTTATGAAAACACTTTTGATGAAGAATACATTTTTGAACTGTGTTACATCCTCATTCAGCAGTTTATTGGTTCTACCAAAACTGATTTAGCTCAGGAGTGGATTGTAACCATTCCAGTCTCTTGCTATTTTCAGGAAACATGAAACCAGTGAAGTGCGTCTTGTCAAACAGTTCTCCCAGTTACAAACCCAGAGTTCTGAATATTCTGTAATTAAACCTTTCCCTGGTTTCCTTTAACAATAATCAAAGAACATAAAGTATGTAGAGTAATGTAGACCCTAAACTTAATTCCCATTGTGAACAATTTGCCAGTTTCATTTTTTGCATGTATCGTCTCACTGTCCATCTTTTTGAAGAGTGACTCTGGTCCTCACAGCTCAGTGAGAGAGAGTCATTAGCAAAGTGTTGAGATCTGTTGGGACTGATGATCAGAGATACTGGAGGAGATTCACCTTAAACACAGAATATTATAATTCATATGCATTATTAGAATTGTGTTTTCATGGCATAAATTGCAGTGAACACATTTACACCATCTTTATTTAAACAGTGCTATATGAATAAGAATAATCCTCTACCACTGCTCAGGGCTCTTCAACTGCTTTTAACATTCATCACTCAGGAGGGTGAATATAAAGATATTTACACTAAACATTAACACAGCTCAGATTCTTTATTTACAGTATTAATGTTGTGGATTTCTTTTTACTCATGCATCTACATTTAACACTCCCACACCAGTGTTGTTATGTGACCTTACCAGTGATCCATAGTGGCTTGGGACTGCTGTTCTTTGTGGAAAATGCTGGGTTTCCTCTCTCTCCTCTGCACCTATAAAGTCCTGTGTGATTTAGAACAACATGACTAAGAGTGTAGGAACCTCCAGATCCTCTGTTGCTGTCTGAGAGGAGCAGGAGCTTGTACTTGATGTGACTGTCATTGACTTTACATGGAACAACTTTGTGAAAGCTGAATGTCCTGTCCGAAAAGGAATCTTTAACCTCACAGCTTAGAGTCACTGAGTCTCCTTCAGTCAGCCAGTTCTTTGAAGATACACTCAGTAATGGTTGTGGTTTCTCTGTTGTACAGGAAAAACAAAATATAAATATATATTAAACAAAATTATAAATGCAACACTTTTGTTTTTGCCCCCATTTTTCCATGAGCTGAAGTCAAAGATCTAAGACTGAGACTAAGACCAAGATTTTCTGAGACCAGCCAACCGGACAGCTGCTGCAACAATCGGCTTGCATAACCAAATAATTTCTGCTCAAACTGTCAGAATCTGTTTCAAAGAAGCTTAGCTGCATGCTAGTCGTCCTCATTAGGGTCTCGACCTGACTGTTCGTCATCCTACCCGACTTGAGTGGGCAAATGCTCACATTCAATGGTGTGTGGCACTTTTGGAGAGGTGTTCTCTTCACGGATGAATCCTGGTTTTCACTGTACAGGGCAAAATGTGTGCGGGAAATGGTGGTCACACAATTACTGACTAGTTTTCAGTGCCCCCACCCAACACATCATTTTAAAGGGGCACCCCTAATGGGAGAAGCTCAAAGTAAGATAAGTAAATCTGTAATATAATTTTTAACAGCCTCCTAAATCTTCTGAATATCTGGATAATAAAAGAGGCAATACAAGATGAGATTTAGTGTCTTAATGCATCCTGTGTATTATTAATCACACTGACTCACCACAGTTATAATGTAACAATAAACTACCACATCCTGGTGTTACCACATACTCACCTGATACATTTAATGTAACAGCATCACTGAGCTCTAAATGCTGAGAGTGATTTTTCTGTCCTCTGCAGGTGTAGTTACCAGTGTAAGACTTATTAACAGAGTTGATATGGATCTCTGGCATTGTGCTGTTTGCATAGACTTGATTATCCTTCATCCAGATGTATCTCCACTCAGTGTCTCCTCCTCCCTGAATGTCACATTTGAGTGTAACATTTTCTCCTTTGTACACTTGATTGTCAGGTTGAATGGACAACACAGCTTTCTGTGTACCTACAATCAATCATAAAAAAAAATATTAATAAATTAATTAATAGGTCAAAAAATACACAAAGTTGACTATTTATTCAAGTAAGTAAAGCTACAGCAGGAGTCAGAGGTTTCTGCCCTACCGTTGTAGAACAGACTTTCAGTTAGTGTTCAGGATTCAGAGACAGTCTCAGTATTTAAGTCTAAGCTGAAAGTCATGTGGTCTTGCTGGAGTCCCTATTCTCTCTATTTTATGAATTGTATTAGAAAAGAGTAATGATTTCTAATAACACAATTCTGTGTAAATGAATCTGGTTTCTCTTTGCAGCAGAGTGTCAGAATCCAAATAGAGTTCTAATTGAACATGAGATTAACTGATATGAGAGTAATATCCTAAAAGCAACTTAAATAGAAAATTCTGCATAGTAATGTGCAAATGTAAAGTACAACTACGATAAATAGAATATATAACCATAATCACCTTCAGCATGTGGCACTGGTATGAGTGCAATCAGCACTGAAAAAGACAAGCAGAGAACATGATGAAAACATGGTAAAGATTCAGTGTATGATTAAAACCAGCAGATATTTGAGAAACCTGAACACGTGTAAAGAAAAAAATATATTGAACTGTATCATTATCAGCAATGGAAACCATCAAACCTTTTGAAAACTATCAAGAAGTAAAAACAATTGTGCAAAGCAATATGGATGTCTTTCTGAAAATTGATGAATAAAAAAAAGCTTAATAGGCTGCATGGGTTTAGAAACTTCTCCAGAAATCAATGTCTGTGAACACATTTGCTGTACCATCCACAAATGCAGGACATATTATCTCTAATAAGAAGCAATATGTGAACATGTTTCAGAAATGCTGCAATCTTCACTATATATACGTAATTTACAAAATGGAGTAAGACAAATGTGAGTAAGTGAAAAACTGTTCTGTGGTCAAATAATTTTTGCTCAGCATGAACATCTCTCTAGGTTTTGTATGTAACCCCGGTTCCCTGAGAGAACGAGACGCTGCTTTAGGAACACTTTAGGAACGCGACTGCTCTGAATAATGTGTGTAATCAGTCAAAATTAGGCGCATGCCATCACCAGCGGGGTAACATCATGATCAGCAAGTATAAAATGCACATGGATTGAAGCAAGCTCCGGCTTCTATAAAAGAGAAAGAAGCACTGCAGTGACGCTGACAGAGTGGCCTAGAGACAAAGCATCTCATTCCCTCCGGGAACTAGAGTTACATATGTAACCTAGGGACGTTTGCGAACAAGTGTCCAATCACACCAGACTGACCATTCCCTGACTAGTGTGTATGGGCATGGCGTGGCACTGTGGTCCAGGCTGTAAAACCGGACAAATGTACGCGGGCTGGACCAGCCCACAGCATTGCAGATGTCTTGAAGAGGTACTCCAGAGGACCAAGTCTTAGAGGCTGCTACACTCCAGGTCAAGTGAGCGCCGACATGGAATGGAGCGAGGAGACCAGAGGACTCATAAGAGGATGCAATGGCATCAATGATCCATCTGCTCTGGGTTTGCTTATAAGCAGAAAGTTCCTCTCCTAGCAGGGCTGTAGCAGTTGGTAGGACTTCCTCCAGGGACCCGTCCTGTGGACGTTAGTGTCCAGTGCTCATACCAAGCATAGCCAGTTCAGTTCCTCCTGGTCTGGAGCCTGAAACGGAGAAGGGTAGAATGCCTGTAACCTAATGGGTCCTGGGTTGACCGAGTGCACCTTTGGCATGTAATGTATTCTAGACTATGTAAAGACACTGGTCATGCCTGGAGTAAACTCCAAAAAGGAGGGGACCACAGAAAGAGCCTGCAGATTTCCAACTCTCTTGAGAGAACAAATGGCCAACAAGAATGGTGTCTTGATTGAAAGGTGCCTCCAAGATGCCTTGGACAGGAGCCTGAAGGGGGCCTCCAGGTGCTGCGATGAAAACGCATAATGAGTGGGTCTCTGCCCTGAGATTGCCCCGCCACGGAGGCATAATACGCTAAAATGACCGATGCATAGATTTTCTGGGTGGAAAAGTCAACCCTTTGGTAAAGTGTCCTTGGAGGAATTCCAGCAGTGAACCGACCAGGCAGTGGACTGGATCCAGCTGGTGGTGCTCACACCACAAGCAAAACAGGCGGCATCTAGCGGCATACAACCTCCTCATGAAGGGAGCTCTGGAATGGGAAATGGTCTCTACCACCTTGCTGGAGTGACCGGAACTACTGAGCTGTGACCCCTCAGGGGCCACAGCCACACCCTCCACAACTCCAGGTGGGGGTGGACTAGGGATGAGCGAGTACTGCATTATCTGTTAACCATGTGAATTATCTGTATCTGTATCTGTAGTGGGTGGTGCCTAACCCGGAAGTAGGCGGGGCTTGTCTTGAAATGGGCGGGGTTTTAACCGGTATGTTATTTTAAGCATGCAATTGATATGGGTTGATCAGAAATTGTTATATTTATTGCTGATTAGAAAAATATTTACAGGACAGCATCAGGATTGAGCTTCAGATCAATGGTTTTGATCGCGATACAGATACAGATAATTCATATGGTTAACAGATACCGATAATGCTGTACTCGCTCATCCCTAGTGTGTATGTAGCTTAATTAATTTGTAATATTTCTAACACTAGCTTACTACCTTTATTTTTTTAGGAAATACAGCAAAAACGTGTCAGACACTCAGTGTCTGGTTACTGGTTAGAGACAGCTGAAGGTTTAAAAAAGAAAAAAAATCTCCAACAGGCAGAGACGCAATGCTAGTCGCATTTTACCAAGCAAGCACCACGTCCTAACGAACCCAAGTTTACCAGAACTCTACTGGTTAGTAAGTACATATTATTAACGTTACAACCCGAAGTAAAAAACCCTAAACGTTAACGGAAAAGACCCGTGAACCCAAGTGACTGAGGGAGAGACAGAGAGCTGTTCTGTGTGTGACTGTGAGTGAGCAGAGTGGGACACAGCAACGCAGTACATCTGTATGTGTGTAGGGGAGGGGCGCTGTGACTAGCCTATCACAGAACGGTGACACAATCAGCTACCCAATGATGATTTTCATTCAATCTGAGCACAGATATTGACTCGTATTACTCGTATAATACTCGTACACAGCAGAAGTGCTTTATCCGTACCGGATACTTGTTTCAGCCGAGTATCCGGCTCATCTGTAGGGTGGACTATGGTGCCCCTGGCCTGGGAAAGGAGATCTGTCCTCAGAGGAATCTCCCAGGGAGGGTGCTTGAGGAGAGCTACCAGGAGCCACCAGGAGGAGATTGACTCCATCCGAGCGAACTTTCTTGAATCCGAAATGACGCCGAGATAGGTGGTTCTCTGAAATGGAGAAAGCACACTCTTTTCGACATTCAAATCCTTCATGTGATCGAGCCTGCTAACTGCTCTGATCGAGCCAATATCAACCAATTGTCAATATAGTTACAAGTGAGCACACAGCCCAGCTTATATAAACCATATCTACCCCTCGTTTAGTAAAACCAAGAATTAAATACACAAGATCCAGAAATATTCTTAATACAGTTAAAACTGAAAAATGCCAGATAAACAATCACAACAAAGTTCTAAAGTTTGGTCTTTTAAACATTAGATCACTTTCACCCAAAGCACTGATTGTAAATGAGATGATCACATATAGATTCAACCAAGATGGCGCCGGTGAGGTCGGCTGCCGTCACGACTGCTCCGGCTACGTTTTCTCTTTTTTTGTTTATTTTATACTTTTCTTTAAGTAGTCACACTTCCATCTACACAAGATGGACATCATTAGATATGACAGAGACACTCTTATCTATTGGTGTACAATGCACACACCTTTCGCCATTTTTAAACCCGGACCCATGCTGGCCGAGAGAGATCCTGAGGGAGAACAAAGGACGCGACCCGTACCGGCGTCAGCGAGGGAAACGAGCCGGCGTCAGGAACAGGCTGAGGGCACGCACACACCGCGCTCCCTTACCCAGTATCCCGTTAGCCAACGTCCAGTCACTGGAAAACAACCTCGACGACCTCAGGGCAAGGGTCAAGTTCCAAAGAGACATTCAGGACTGCAACCTTCTCTGCTTCACCGAGACATGGCTGAACCCAGCGGTACCGGACCACGCCATCCAGCCGGCCGAGTTTTTCTCGGTTTACCGCATGGACAGAACACTGGAGTCGGGGAAGTCAAGAGGAGGTGGAGTGTGTCTGATGGTGAACAACCACTGGTGTGACAGCGCGAGCATTGTTCTTCATTCATGCTCCTGCACACCAAACCTGGAACTACTGACCATCAAATGTCGACCCTTTTATCTACCTCGGGAATTCAGCTCGGTCATAGTCAGTGCCGCTTATATTCCACCTCAAGCGGACACGGACACTGCAGTATGGGATTTACATGAAACAATAACTCTTCACCAAACACAGCATCGGGACGCTGAGCTCATTGTGGTCGGAGATTTCAACAGTGCCAACTTCAAGCGCGGACTACCGAACTTTTATCAGCACATCACCTGTGCTGAACACTGGACCACTGCTACACAACATTCAAGAAGAGCTACAAGGCACAATCACGTCCATCGTTTGGGAAATCGGGCCATGCCGCCATCTTCCTCATGCCTGTTTACAAACAAAGGCTGTCTTTGCGGTCTTTGCACCTCCTTGCTGCTGTTTTTTTTTTTTTTTTTTTTTGCACTACATTGCTCTGTTCTGTTTATACTTTCTCCTGGGTATAGTTTTTACATTTCTCCTCACACAGTACTGTATATTTAAGTATACAGTAGGTTTACTAGTCGGCGCTATACTTGGTTTTTGTCTTTTGTCTTGTCTTGTGTTGTCTGTCTGCACTCTGTCTGTCTGTACTGTTCTTTTGTTTGCACTGTTTGCACCAGGCTGCACTCGATGCACTTTATGTTGTTTTGTTGTTTAGTGTAGCACCAGGGTTCCGGAGGAACGTTGTTTCGTTTTTACTGTGTACTGTGTACCACTGTGTATAGTAAAAATGACAATAAAAGCCACTTGACTTGACTTGAAACAGGAAGCTTCAGTTCAGAGGGAGGTCGCGATGGACTGACCAATCAGTGGCCGCTCTGCAGGATTCTTTGGATGCCGCAGACTGGGACATGTTCCGGCGCAGCTCTGATGACGTCAACATGTTTACGGAAGTGGTTGTGGGATTCATCGGGAAACTAGAGGATGATACAGTGCAGAAAACCCCTACAGTAAAACTTTTTTTTAGTTTTATATTTTTATTTCACTAGAAATCTTGAAAAATGTCTCCCAAGTAAATCAGTGATTGTGCTGTGAAAACGAAAGTAAATAGAAATACCATGGAAACCGAGGCAATTATGAGGGTGATGTGCGCCTCACACTCGCAATCATCCACTATCAGATGAGTAAGAGTTATGCGAGAAACAGAGGCGGAAGCCGAAGTCAAAGCAAACAAAGTTTATTTTGCAAAAACGCATACTCGCAGTAACTGGGAAGTAATCCAGTGGTGCGTGGTCGGAGCGCGGTCCACTAGTCCAGAACTGGATGAGAAGCAGTCTGTGTAATATCCAAAGGAGTGCCTAGGAGATGCGTGCTGCTGACCACAAGCACGGGAGAATCGTGACATGTACAGCCAAACCATTGATAATAACGGGCAGCGAGCAAGGGTGAATGAGGGGCTTATATATGGTTGGGTGATGACTGCTAAACGAGAGTCAGGCGTGTGATTAGTAAGCCGGCGAGCAGCTCCGTGGGGCACGCATGGGAGAAGAATCAGGGAGATCCCTGACAGTAAGTGTTAAATTATGTTTACATTACAGTAATTTGCGGTGTATTCGTTTGTTAAAATAGGCTACAATTACTTTTTAAGTGCAGAAATAAGAGATTGAATGAGATCTTGGAACGGATTATATCACTTTTACATTCATTCTTATGGGAAAAATCAGTTCGAATGTACGAGCAAATGGACCTACGAGCAATTTTCAGAACGAATTATGCTCGTACAATGGGGTTCCACTGTATCAGAACGTTTCCCAACCAGAAGCCGTGGGTGGATAAAACCATCCGCGACGCTCTGAGATCCCGCTCCGCTGCCTACAACACGGGGCTCGCCACGGGGGAGATAGAAGAGTACAAGGCTGCGTCTTACAGTGTTTGCAGAGCGATGAAGGATGCAAAGTGGCGCTACGGGAGGAAACTAGAGTCACAGTTCCAACATGGTGGCTCTAGGAGCCTGTGGCAGGGACTAAGGATAATAACGGACTATAAAACACCATCTTCTAGAATGGTGAATGCGGACGCTTCTCTGGCAGATGAGCTAAACACCTTTTACGCTTGTTTCGAGGCTGCGGCTAACCACGCTAGCGGCGCTAGCGGCACAACCAGTGTGCACGCCAAGAGAGCCGGAGAGGTAAACACGTTCACCATCTCAGAGCATGACGTGAGGAGGGGATTCAAGAGAGTGAATACCAGGAAGGCAGCAGGACCAGATGGCATCACAGGTCGGGTTCTGAAAGCCTGCGCTGACCAGCTAGCACCAGTGTTCACTGAGAGATTCAACCTCTCCCTGGAACAGTCTGTTGTCCCCTCATGTTTTAAACAGTCCACCATTGTTCCTGTCCCGAAGAAACCCCAGCCCACCTGCCTTAATGACTATCGCCCTGTAGCCTTGACCTCAGTAGTGATGAAATGCATTACAGTTTGTGTACCGTCAGAACCGCTCTACTGAGGATGCCATTGCTCATCTCCTCCACACCACGATGAGCCACCTGGACCAAAGAAACAGGAATTATGCAAAGATGTTGTTCGTGAACTACAGTTCAGCGTTTAACACCATAATTCCCTCCACACTCACCTCTAAGTTGGAGGTCCTGGGACTCAGCCAACCGCTGTGTCAATGGATCTCTAACTTCCTGACAGACAGACCACAAGCTGTACGGGTGGGAAAACACACCTCATCCACCCCCACCCTCAGCACTGGTGCTCCCCAGGGTTGTGTTCTGAGCCCCCTGCTTTACTCAATGTACACATATGACTGTGTGGCCACATCCAACTCCATCCACCAACATCAAGTTTGCTGACGACACTGTTGTGGTGGGTCTGATCTCCAACAATGATGAGACGGCCTACCTACAGGAGGTTAAAAACCTGGAGAGATGGTGCCAGGAGAACAACCTTCTCCTGAACGTCAGCAAGACTAAGGAGTTGATTGTGGACTTCAGCACACAGCGGGAGCAGTCATACCAACTGCTAAACATCAGCGGGACTCCAGTGGAAAGAGTGGACAGTTTCCGGTACCTGGGTGTTCACATCACACAGGATCTGTCTTGGTCCTGTCACACCACCACCCTGGTGAATAAGGCCCGGCAGCGTCTGTACCATCTGAGATGCTTAAGGGACTTTAAACTTCACTCTCAGGTGCTCAAGACTTTCTACACCTGCACCATTGAGAGCGTTCTGACGGGTAGCATCACTTCCTGGTTTCGAAACAGCACCATGCAGGACAGACGAGCCCTTCAGAGGGTGGTGCGTTCAGCTGACATCCACACCGAGCTGACCTGCAGGACATCTACAGCACGCGGTGCAGGACCAGAGCCAGTAAGATTTTGAAGTACCTCAGCCATCCCAACAATGGACTCTTTTCTTTGTTGCTTTCAGGGAAACGCTTCCGCTCCCTGAAAGCGAACACAGAGAGAATGAGGAGGAACTTCTTCCCGCAGGCCATTCAGTCATCACATCATCACACTTTTTCTCTGTACATATCTCACCTTTCGCACCACGACACTTTAAACTCTGGACTTGCACAGCAAAGTGCACTTTATATTTATTTTATTTTATACCCCACCATACTGCACATGGACACTTACGGACCTTTACACCACACCATACCGCACATGGACAACCCAGCACAAAATTGTCTATTGTTTACACTTTGTTACACATTGTTTACTGTTTCACTGTCTACTGCCATAAGAATTTTTTTGTATATACATTTTTTTCTGTTTCACATACATATATCTTTATATCTTTATATTCTTATATTTTATATGGTTTTTTTTAATACTTTATTTATCTGTCTTTTTTTCTTTTTTCCTGTCCTATTCCCTCATGCCGGACCGTCGTATAAAGCATTTCACTGCATGTCGAGGGATCAGTTCATATGCCTGCATTTCTGATGGTATAAAGGTGCACATTAGTGCATATGAAATGGGCAGCATGCACATCTGGGACAGCACCATGATGCTATCAAGATGGCATCTTTCTTCAGGGAAAGCTTTGCATATTTAAGCAAGATAATGCTAAACCTCATACTGCATCTTTAGCAATAGCATGGCTTCATAGTAGAAGAGTCTGTGTGCTGAACTGACCTACATGCAGTAGAGACATTTTGAACACATGTTGGTGTGGTATGATAAAAGCAAAACCCAGGACTGTTGAGCAGGTAGAATCATGCATCAGACACAAATGGGACAACATTCTTTTCCTAAAACTCCAGCAAATGGTCTCCTCAGGTCCCAGATGGACTCTAAGAGCAGATGCTACACAGTTTTAAACATGGAACTGCCTCAAATTTATTGAGATGTGTTGGGTCCATCAAATTAAGAATTAACTTAGTTTCATTAAAATGGTACATTTGCTTACTTTAAACATTTGAAATTTTCAATGCTCTATTGTGAATAAAAGGGTTTATGAGATTTACAAACAATTGCATTCTGTTTATTTCACATGTTACAGTGTCCAAAGTATTTTGGAATCAGGGTTATATAACAAATATTTTACTCATATATCACAGGGTGCCAATAATTGCTTTTTTGCTCATGTATACTGAGGGTGGCAATATTAGTAAAGGAAACTGTATATAAGCTTTAAATGACAAAGGCAAAGACTTGACATGAGCACCAGAGGAGTTTAATTTCTCCAGCAGTCAAGGAGTTAAGTTAGTTGTTGCATGCACACGAAAACATGCACGCCCTTTCCAGCTCTTCACAGCTAAATTGACACCTCTACATTTAAAAGAAAAGAAAACAACAACTGCAAACAAGCCTCTTTCACAGTATCACTGCTTCGTATGTGTGCAGGACTAAAGAGAAGCTTTTGTTTTTGCACATTAATTACTATTATTTAAACATAGATTAATAAATACTGCTAAGTTATTTTTAATTGCTACAGTATGAAGTAGTTTGGTGTTTGCGTGTGCAAGTGTGATCATGCTGTGAGCTGTTTATATCCACAGACCACAAAAAGACGTAAATTCAATTTATACTACCATTAAGTGCACAGGAAACACCACCACCATCACATCAGCTAAAAAATTTCAGTGAGTCATAACCCTGATGTCTACTGATGAAAGTTCAAACCCCATGCATTTATTTTCTGTTATTAGAGCAAATGATAAGAAGTTGACTAAGCAGGACATAGAAAATTGACAAAATGTAAAAAAATTATGAAAACATTTCCAATGTTCTTATCACACAATAAACTTATAACTCTGATGTAGACTGCAAATGAATAACACTATAATCCACCATTCAGTCTAATGTAGTCACAAAGAGAACATTTACACACAGTAGCATGTGGAGTGGACTCTATTGTCCAAAATAAGACTCTCAATAAGACATACACATGTGAGTCTTACTTAAGAAACAGCTGTACAGCTGCTTATTCACACTATCATACAGTCAGACAATCATGAGGATGCTGCAAAATGCATACAATTACACACATATAGTGATCAAGAGCTTTAGAAGACAAACACAAAATATCAAAACGGGGAAAATCTTTACCTCATCTTTCATGTCAAATAGGACAGTTTGAGTGTTAAAAAAAAATACTGATGATTTGGGACTATTACACACATGAGAAATTCTGGAGTTTGCAACAGTGTAAAAAAAAAAACACTGCATACACTTTGTCTCAAAAACTTTCTAATGCACACACCCTGGCTTTAATTTTCCTTTAGTGCTTAAATGTGAGCAGTATGATTTTTAGTTTGTGCCAAGTACCTGTGTTATATGCTTAAACACCATAGTCAGTAGTTTTTTTGTTACTTATGACACATTAACACCTCATCATCCTGCACTCATACCAGCAGAACTACAAGAGCCAACACCGTAAAACTGCACTAAGTCTTTATTTATCTAAATAATCAATAATTACCAGTTAAAAATAAATGCACATTCTATACTAGTTTGGTATTAGTTTGTATATGAAAAAATTAGCTGTACAATGATTTTCAGTACAGAACATATGATCATGCTATTGTTTTGTGAACACCCAACATCAGAACTAATCAACTAATCAGAAACTCATTAATCAGCACAGTCAGTCTGTTCAATCTATAAATGATAAAATTTATACCCCAACAGTCAACTTACTGAAGAAACAAAGAGAACATTTACTTACAGAACATCACAGGAAGTGGAGTGACCTCCATCCTCTCCTTCTAATGACTGACTGAGTGACCGACTGACAGAGAAATTATGTGTGGATTAAGGTCCTACCACTTCCTCTAATGAGACAGAAAGACAGGAGAAAGAAAGCTGGACCGGAAAACTACAGTCACTAAATTAGTCACTCTACAAGTTTGATGTGTGAAAAAAACAGCACAACAAACCAGCACATCAGCATCAAACCCTTCAAAGCATGATCTTACCCATCGAAGCATGGACTTCACAAGACCTCCTATACAAAACAATATATAATATTTAAAGTTTACTGTTTTTAAATGAATGTTAGTAATGTGTTAAAAAGTAAAGTGTTACCACCCAGTCTAGTGTTAGGCCGCACCGAGTAACTAGCTCGAGATTTTAGAGAATGGATATCTTTATAAAATATCACAAAAATAGACACACAGATTTGCTACACAAGGTGTTGGTATATTGACGAGACAAGTGTTTTAGTTAATTAGTTACATGTATTCACACAAGTGTACAATGGCTCATTTTCAGGGTGGGGCAAGGCCAAAATAAACAAAAAATATCAGAGTGTAGAAGCTTTCTTACCTGCAAAAAAAAAGAAACAAAAACACAAAGCTTTCCTACTACAAAAACAGAGAACAATCCGCTCCCCAAAGAAAATGGCAGCCACACCCCTACTGCCAGTGAATTGAGTGAATATGTACAGTAATCTCTATATACAAGAAAGTTAACCAAGTCCAGAAGGGCAACCAAAACTCAGGGTCAAAATACAGGCCAAAGTCAAAACCAGAACAAATGTACCACTAAGCTAAACAAACTGCACTACAGCAACCCCACTCCAAACTGCACTACAACGCCACCACCACCATACCAAACTCCACTGCCAATACAGCTACAGCTACAGCTACAGCTACAGCTACAGCTACAGCTACAGCTACAGCTACAGCTACAGCTACAGCCCTCCCTGGTTGCGGCTCTTCATCCTCCTTAAATAGGGGAATCAGGCATGAGTAATCAATTGGAGGCGAGTTCAAGGCAGGCTTGAGAAGGCTGGAAACTCTGGTTAGGAAAGGAATCTTCATACAACACAGAAAGTAGGCATGAAAAACATAAGGGTTGTAAAAACTTGTACAGGAGTGGAACATTCACTAAGGTAGACTTCAAAGTGCTGGATGGCTAATAGCAAGGTAAATGCTTCTTTTCGATTGTGCTGTAGATAAGCTGGTGTTTTAAAAACCTCCTTGAAAAAACAGAACAATGTGTTTTATACCCTGATCATCATCTTGTAAAAGAACCGCTCTTGCACCTGTGATACTGGCATCAACTTCCAACTTAAATGGTCTGCTATGGTCTGGAGCAGACAGAACTAGAACAGTAAGGGAGAGTTTAAAAGGGTGATGATAAATGTCATCAGTGCTTATAGTCCTCAAGTAGGTTGTGAGATGGAGGAGAAGGAAAAATTCTGGAGTGAATTAGATGAAGTGGTAGAAGGTGTACCTATGAATGAAAGATTGGTGATTGGGGCAGACCTAAATGGCCATGTTGGTGTTGGCAAGGTACAGTGTAGCTAGATAGCATCTGATGGTGGTCTGTAGAATGGTTTTGGAGGTGAAGAGTGAGGACTGAAAGAAGAATAAGATGGTGGAACTGAAGGAGGAAGACTGTAGTGTGAGATTTAGGGAAGAGGTCAGGTAGGGGCTCGGTGGTGGTAACGAGGTGCTGGATGATTGGTTAACTACTGCAGAAGTGATAAGGGAGACAGCTAGAAAGGTACTTGGTGTGACATCTGAAACAGTAAGGAAGACAACGAGACGTGGTGGTGGAATAAGGATGTGCAGGAAAGCATAAGAAGAAAGAGGTTGGAGAAACAGAATTGGGATAGGCAGAGAGATGAGAAAAGTAGGCAGGAGTACAAGGAGATGTGGCAGCAGGTGAAGACGGATGTGGCCAAAGCGAAGGAAAAGGCATATGAGGAGCTGTAGGAGAAGTTGGTTACTAAGGAAGGAGAAAAGGATTTGTACCAATTGGCCAGGCAGAGGGACCGAGCTGGGAAGGATGTGCTGCAAGTTAGAACAATAAATTCCCATTAGGGGTCGCCACAGTTGATCATCCATCTCCATAACCCCCTGTCCTCTACATCTGCCTCTTTAATACCAACTACCTGCATGTCTTCCCTCACCACATCCATAAACATCCTCCTTGGCCTTCTCATTTCCTCCTTCCTGGTGGCTCAATCCTCAGCATTCTTCTACTGATATACCCGCAACCCCCCTTTCGAGAACCAGAACATTTCCTGGAATACAGTAGGCTCCCCGGAGAGCTACCCTTGGTCTTGACCACCACATCTCCATACAAATGGTGGATCTGCAGACAAGTGTCTGACCCCTCTTCCCCTCCTTTTCCTGTTACATACTCAACACAGAACATTCTACAGCACACCGGATGATTATGTGTAAGAAAGGTCATATCACATGTAAATAACGACAGAAAATGTTCATGTTTCATTTCTTTACAAAGGTTTATCGCGACTGGTACACAGGTCCCATTCCCACAGCAATAGAACAAATAATAAAAAAAGGTTTTAATAAAGTTAAAGAAAACATAACTCTATACAAGGGGCGTGCCCCACTACAGATGTATACAGGCGAGGTGCCTCCCACAGGTCTGTAAGAACCAATCAATGCAAACTTCCATGACTAAATAATGTTTACATAATGCTTACTCTATCTGGGTATTTAAGGAGAACTGACCAACAATTCAGGGAATCTGTAAACAGATATCCCACGATTACTGTGTGTAGTCTCGTACCAGGTATGAAAGGTTTATATTTCCTGTTTAAATGTAAATACTATTGGTTTGTATTTATGTTTTATTTTAATTGAACTATAAATTGGCTTTGAATTGTGATTTTCTTACCTGGTTAATAAATTGTTATGTTTGATTTTATTCTGTGTTGCTCGGTAAATGTTGACACTGCAAGTAATAACGTTGCATCCGCAGTTACCGTAAGGACTGGAAATCAGGCTAGATCGGCCTAAATCCCAGTTAGATAGTGAATAACACATCAACTGAGGATTTTAGAGATACGACTAGCACTTGGCGTTAGTTTAAGTGTACTTAGAAGCGTGGAGGCTAACAATATGTATTTCCGTTTAGAGTAACATTTCTAATCACTCTAAATAGGGTCAGCCTCAACCTCTGATTATTTCAATATTATTCTATTCATTATCTGTGGTTAGAAATAATTATTGTAATAATTAAGTGTCACCTCTAAGGGGACTAAATAAAGTATGTTTAAAGTTGAGCACGCAGAGAGCGGCGGCAAGCATATAGTCCAACCTCTGGCAGCGACCAATACTGATTCGCTTATGACCGTTGACCAGTATGTGGATTAAGGTCCTACCACTTCCTGTAATGAGACAGAAAGACAGGAGAAAGAAAGCTGGACCGAAAACTACAGTCACTAAATTAGTCACTCTACAAGTTTGATGTGAAAAAACAGCACAACAAACCAGCACATCAGCATCAAACCCTTCAAAGCATGATCTTACCCATCGAAGCATGGACTTCACAAGACCTCCTATACAAAACAATATATAATATTTAAAGTTTACTGTTTTTAATTGAATGTTAGTAATGTGTTAAAAAGTAAAGTGTTACCACCCAGTCTAGTGTTAGGCCGCACCGAGTAACTAGCTCGAGATTTTAGAGAATGGATATCTTTATAAAATATCACAAAAACAGACACACAGATTTGCTACACAAGGTGTTGGTATATTGACGAGACAAGTGTTTTAGTTAATTAGTTACATGTATTCACACAAGTGTACAATGGCTCATTTTCAGGGTGGGGCAAGGCCAAAATAAACAATAAATAAAAAATATCAGAGTGTAGAAGCTTTCTTACCTGCAAAAAAAAAGAAACAAAAACACAAAGCTTTCCTACTACAAAAACAGAGAAGAACAATCCGCTCCCCAAAGAAAATGGCAGCCACACCCCTACTGCCAGTGAATTGAGTGAATACAGTTGTGTTCAAAATTATTCAACCCCCACTGAAATTGATTGTTTTGGTCGGTTTGACATTGATTATGATCATTCAGTCATCCTGCTTACAATTAAATCAAAGAGGCACGTGTAGGTCAGACAAATATAACATAACATTTATAATGAAATAACCACAAATGTCTTTTCTGAGCTCACATCATTATCAGTTTTATTCAACCCCCAAGTGACATTCAATCTTAGTACTTAGTACAACATCCTTTTACAGTTATAACAGCTTTTAAACGTGAAGCATAGCTTGACACAAGTGTCTTGCAGCGATCTACGGGTATCTTCGCCCATTCATCAAAAGCCTCCAGTTCAGTCACATTCTTAGGCTTGCGCACTGCAACTGCTTTCTTTAAGTCCCACCGGAGGTTCTCAATCGGATTTAAGTCTGGTGACTGCGATGGCCACTTCAAAATGTTCCAGCCTTTAATCTGCAACCATGCTCTAGTGGACTTGGAGGTATGCTTGGGATCATTGTCCTGTTGAAAGGTCCAACGCCTTCCAAGCCTCAGGTTTGTGACGGACTGCATCACATTGTCATCCAATATCTCCTGGTACTGAAGAGAATTCATGGTACCTTGCACACGCTGAAGCTTCCCAGTACCTGCAGAAGCAAAACAGCCCCAAAGCATGATTGACCCCCCGCCATGCTTCACAGTAGGCAAGGTGTTCTTTTCTTCATAGGCCTTGTTCTTCCTCCTCCAAACATAGCGTTGATCCATGGGCCCAAACAGTTCTAATTTTGTTTCATCAGTCCACAGAACACTATCCCAAAACTTCTGTGGTTTGTCCACATGACTTTTGGCATACTGCAGTCGACTCTTCTTATTCTTTGGGGACAGCAAGGTGCGCCTGGGAGTTCTGGCATGGAGGCCTTCATTACGCAGGGTGCGTATTGTCTGAGCAGAAACTTCAGTACCCACATCTGACAAATCTTTTCTCAGTTCCTCAGCAGTCACACGGGGACTTTTCTCCACTTCTCCACTCTACGCTTCAGGTAGCGCACAGCAGTCGAAGTCAGCATCTTCTTTCTGCCACGACCAGGTAGCGTTTCAACAGTGCCCTTTGCCTTGAATTTGCGAATGATGCTTCCTATGGTGTCTCTTGGTATGTTTAACATCTTTGCAATCTTCTTATAGCCATTGCCCTTCCTGTGAAGAGTAATCACCTGTTCTCTTGTCTTCCTGGACCATTCTCTTGACCTCACCATGTTTGTAACCACACCAGTAAATGTCTAGAAGGAGCTTAGTATCACAGTCATTTTAAAGCTGCCTAATTGGTGCTTATTAGGCTTTATTGCTGCTCCCTGATATCCACAGGTGTTTTCAATACCTGATTGAAAACACTTAATTGAACCTCTGTTCTTCAGAGTGGTAGTCTTTAAGGGGTTGAATAATTATGTCAATGAAGAATTCACAAAAGAAACATTTACTACTGTATTACAAAACTAATTGTTGTCATTTTAGTTGCATATGGTTCTTTAAGAAGTCCTTGTAGGATTTCATTCTGAATACAATTACAAATGTACACTAAATTCCCTAAAACCATTTACAGCATTGGGGGTTGAATAATTTTAAACACAACTGTATGTACAGTAATCTCTATATACAAGAAAGTTAACCAAGTCCAGAAGGGCAACCAAAACTCAGGCCAAAGTCAAAACCAGAACAAATGTACCACTAAGCTAAACAAACTGCACTACAGCAACCCTACTCCAAACTGCACTACAACGCCACCACCACCATACCAAGCTCCACTGCCAATACAACACCGCTACCTACAGCTACAGCTACAGCTACAACCCTCCCTGGTTGCGGCGCTCATCCTCCTTAAATAGGGGAATCAGGCATGAGTAATCAATTGGAGGCGAGTTCAAGGCAGGCTTGAGAAGGCTGGAAACTCTGGTTAGGAAAGGAATCTTCATACAACACAGAAAGTAGGCATGAAAACATAACGGCCTGGTATCAACTTAAAAGCAGAACCAGGAGCAAAAATTGGGAGTATGCGCACTCTCTATGAAAAAATCAACAATGGATTAGATCCTAAAATCTGTTATTTAACCAAAAATTTAAAACCCGCAATATATAGGTGTACACACACTGAAACAATCAACACTACGCATATGAGTTATACCGAATATAAATTTGATATAACTTCATATGTACCTCATAACAATCAACCTGAAGCCTTTGTCTGGACTAGCCGGAGAGAAGGCATGTATTATGGGAAAATGTGTCAATGACCCAGATAATTACACGGGGCCACAGAATTGCTCATGGATAATGAAACATTGTTTCAATTTAACCACTTGTGGATATAGCAAACCAAAGGAATGTCCAAAACTATATCCTATTCCACCTGGTGGACTGATTAAAGGGAATATTAACAAGACATTATTTCATGATGTGAATCTAGTGATGACACATGTATCATACAATATTTCCAACATCCTATCTGCTTATATCAATCACTGTGATTACAATGATAAGACCTATGCATGGCTACAGTCACGAATCGATGATTTAATTTATGACTACAAAAACAGACTTGCCGTGCAAATCTCACCTGCACGCTCAAAACGAGACCTGCTCGGAAACATAGCAGGTCTCTTCGGCTCAGTTAATTCCATTGCTAACAACTACAAAATTACCAAACAATCACAATTCTCAACATGGTTTTCAACATATCACAAATAGCAATGAAAATATCATAAAAGCGGTTCGATCCGAAGCGCAGGCGCTTCTTGCGATCAGCCACACATTATTCAATCAAACCCGTACCATTGAACGTGACTTAGCCTGTAGGACATATGCACAAGATCTATTCACTGCTGCTAGACAAGAAATCCTAGATCTTCGCCTGTACAAAACGCCTAGACATGTTTTGAATGACCTCATAGACATCTTAGATCTACATAGGTGGTATGAATCAGGAAAATGAAAATGTAAGATATTCTGAGTTACTATCCACCATAATGATGTTTACAGGAAATGAATGTAATGGATGTATTGGATTTTTCGTCAGTTTTCCTTTGATACACCCAGATCAGGTTTTTCCAAATTCCACTACCATACGCTCGATTGGCGTGGTAGTGAAGGATCAGGTAATTAAATGGGATCACCTCACTGGATACATGACACAAAAGGGTACTGAGACCTTGTTTACCAGTCGCACATGTTGCCATGAAACACACAATTATGTTATCTGTACATGTAACACTTTGCAACCTTTCTCTCCCAACAACACCAAACTTATTAAACATCCATCAAAATTATACTATTAGTAAAATAACAACCTATGCAAATATTTATTGTTTTATCTAAATGGAGTCAGATAAAATGACAAAAATGAAATAATACATTAATCCAAATCTTATTATCTAATGTGAAAGGAAAGATTAGAACGCGCGAGAATCCTTCGCCACGCCTCTGGAAACCGTCGTTGGACCAGTGGGTGGTTCCCCGCCTTACAGCAGCTTTAATATGTGGATAGAGAAAGAAAATGAAGTTTCCAACCAGATGCCCAAGTAGTTATAAGCAGTGACTTGTTCTTGAGTAGCCCCCTTGCAGGTGGTGATGTTAAGTGCAATTACTTACAGCCTTTCACCTTGATTAGCAGTTCACTAACAGCTTCTGTTAGCTGAACTCCTCCACCTTCACCACCTCTTCTCCCTGCAACCTCACCACTCCACTGCCCTCCCTCTCATTCACACACATGTACTCTGTCTTACTCCTACTGACTTTCATTCTACTTCTCTCCAGCGTGTACCTCCAACCGTCCAGGCTCTTCTCAACCGGCTGCCTACTTTTACCACAAATCACAATATTATCCACAAACAGCATTGTCCACAGAGACTCCTGTCTGACCTCGTGCATCAACCTGTCAATCATCCATCATCCTTGATTAAGTCCAACTTCCACCTTAAACCAGTCTGTTGTTCCTACTGCACACTTCTGTCACACTGTCCTCATACATGTTCTGCACAACCCACACATACATCTCTGACACATACAGTACCTCCTCGCTCTCCACACTGTCGTACGCTTTCTCTAAATCCATAAACACACATTGCGACTTCTCCTGACTTTCTCTATACTTCTTAATCAACATTCACAAAGCAAATAATGTGTCTGTGGTATTCTTCTTCGGCATGAAACCATACTGTTGCTCACAGATGGTCACCTCTTCTCTCAGCCTGGCTTCCACTACTCTTTCCTATAACATCATTGTGTGACTGATCAACTTAATTCCCCTGTAGTTCCTTATTTTTAAAAACCGGTACCAGCACACGCCTTCCTGTTGGCTAACAATACCTGTGGTGGTCGATGGTAACCCTGGCCTCGACCGATCCGGTATGAAACTCTGATTCGTGATCCACATATTTGATTTGGCACATGTTTTTGTTTAACCTTTATTTTTACAGGCAAGTCATTAAACAGGTTCTTATTTACAATGGCGGCCTGACAAGTGGAATAACCACTTAGGGAAACGAAAATAGGGCTAAAATAAATACAAAACATAAAAAATACATACATGTTAACGATTACATGAATACATTTTAAAACAAAATTATGTAGAGAAGCAACTGCATATATCCGTAAATAAATATCATATTTTTAAAGGATGAAATTAGAATTAGTTTATCCAGTTTGAGAGTATTTTGCAAAGCATTCCAGTCGCGAGCGGCAGCAGATTAAAAAGATGCAAGACCAAACGCAGAGTTGGTTTTAGGAATGCTTAATTGAAAATGAAGTGAGGACCGGTGTTATATGTGACAGGCTTTAGCTGCAACAAGTGACCTAAGTAAGGAGGTGAGTGGCCAGGAAGGGTCTTATAAATGAAGGTGAACCAGTGAATTCAGTGAAGGGGGGCCAGTTAACAGATGAATATAAAGCACAGTAGTGTGTATTGAAAGGAGCATTTGTGGCAAACCTGATAGCAGAATGGTAAAGAGCATCAAGTTTTGATAGGGTGAACTTGCAAGCAACCCTATATATAGTGTCTCCATAATCTAACATGGGTAGAATGGTCATTTGAATAAGAATAAGTTTGGCAGAAGTGGTGAAGGAAGAGCGGTTTCTGTAAAAGAAACCAAGCTTGGCTTTGACCTTAGATTGCAACTTTGATATGTGGATAGAGAAAGAAAGTGAAGTTTCCAACCAGATGCCCAAGTAGTTATAAGCAGTGACTTGTTCTAGAGTAGCCCCTTGCAGGTGGTGATGTTAAGTGCAATTACTACAGCCTTTCACCTTGATTAGCAGTTCACTAACAGCTTCTGTTAGCTGAACTCCTCCACCTTCACCACCTCTTCTCCTGCAACCTCACCACTCCACTGCCCTCCTCTCATTCACACACATGTACTCTGTCTTACTCCTACTGACTTTCATTCTACTTCTCTCCAGCGTGTACCTCCAACCGTCCAGGCTCTTCTCAACCGGCTGCCTACTTTTACCACAAATCACAATATTATCCACAAACAGCATTGTCCACAGAGACTCCTGTCTGACCTCGTGCATCAACCTGTCAATCATCCATCATCCTTGATTAAGTCCAACTTCCACCTTAAACCAGTCTGTTGTTCCTACTGCACACTTCTGTCACACTGTCCTCATACATGTTCTGCACAACCCACACATACATCTCTGACACATACAGTACCACAACTCCTCGCTCTCCACACTGTCGTTCGCTTTCTCTAAATCCATAAACACACATTGCGACTTCTCCTGACTTTCTCTATACTTCTTAATCAACATTCACAAAGCAAATAATGTGTCTGTGGTATTCTTCTTCGGCATGAAACCACACTGTTGCTCACAGATGGTCACCTCTTCTCTCAGCCTGGCTTCCACTACTCTTTCCTATAACATCATTGTGTGACTGATCAACTTAATTCCCCTGTAGTTCCTTATTTTTAAAAACCTGTACCAGCACACGCCTTCCTGTTGGCTAACAATACCTGTGGTGGTCGATGGTAACCCTGGCCTCGACCGATCCGGTATGAAACTCTGATTCGTGATCCACATATTTGATTTGGCACATGTTTTTGTTTAACCTTGTTTGTTTAACCTTTATTTTTACAGGCAAGTCATTAAGAACAGGTTCTTATTTACAATGGCGGCCTGACAAGTGGAATAACCACTTAGGGAAAGGAAAATAGGGCTAAAATAAATACAAAACATAAAAAATACATACATGTTAACGATTACATGAATACATTTTAAAACAAAATTATGTAGAGAAGCAACTGCATATATCCGTAAATAAATATCATATTTTTAAAGGATGAAATTAGAATTAGTTTATCCAGTTTGAGAGTATTTTGCAAAGCATTCCAGTCGCGAGCGGCAGCAGATTGAAAAGATGCAAGACCAAACGCAGAGTTGGTTTTAGGAATGCTTGAAATTGAAAATGAAGTGAGGACCGGGTGTTATATGTGACAGGCTTTAGCTGCAACAAGTGACCTAAGTAAGGAGGTGAGTGGCCAGGAAGGGTCTTATAAATGAAGGTGAACCAGTGAATTCAGTGAAGGGGGGGCCAGTTAACAGATGAATATAAAGCACAGTAGTGTGTATTGAAAGGAGCATTTGTGGCAAACCTGATAGCAGAATGGTAAAGAGCATCAAGTTTTGATAGGGTGAACTTGCAAGCAACCCTATATATAGTGTCTCCAAAATCTAACATGGGTAGAATGGTCATTTGAATAAGAATAAGTTTGGCAGAAGTGGTGAAGGAAGAGCGGTTTCTGTAAAAAAAACCAAGCTTGGCTTTGACCTTAGATTGCAACTTTGATATGTGGATAGAGAAAGAAAGTGAAGTTTCCAACCAGATGCCCAAGTAGTTATAAGCAGTGACTTGTTCTAGAGTAGCCCCCTTGCAGGTGGTGATATTAAGGGCAGGAGGAGGCGTAGTACCCCTACGGCAAAACCACATGCTTTTTGTTTTGGAGGTATTGAGAGTGAGTTTGAGTTGTGTAAAAGACTGCTGTAGTTGGTAAAAGCTATGTTGCAGGGTAGCTTGAACAGCATCAGGGGAGGGACCTATGGCATAAAGGATTGTAACATCGGCATATAAGTGAATGAGTGAATTACCAACTGCCTGGGGAATGTTATTAATATAAATTGAGAAAAGTGTGGGACCAAGGATGGAGCCTTGGGGGACACCCCTGGTGAACGGGAGAGAAAAGGTTTTCAAATCTTACACGTTGAACCCAGTGAGAAAGATAATTTGAGAACCAAACCAGTAAATGATCAGTGACACCAATGCTGCTGAGTCTGTGGATAAGTGTGTTGTGGTCCACAGAGTCAAAAGCTTTTGCAAGATCAATGAATATAGCAGCACAGTTTTGTTTGTTATCTAATGCAGATGTAATGTCATTGAGCACTTTAGTGGTAGCAGTAACACAACCATACCCTGATCGGAAGCCAGACTGTGCCCCGGAGATGATACCGTTCACATTAAGATAATTGATTAGTTGTTTATGGACAAGGTTTTCCAGAATTTTAGACACACATGGCAAGATGGAAATTGGCCTTTAATTATTCAGGTCAGCCTGATCACTGCCCACATACAGGGGAAGCACAACCGCTTCTTTCCAAGCAGGTGGAATCTCGGCTGTATAGAGGGAGAGGTTAATGAGGGCTGTTAGTGGAGCCACAATGACAGGGGCAGCAATTTCAATAAAAAAAAGCAGCAAGATCATCTGACCCAACTGCTTTATTGGGGTCTAGAGCGGTCAGTTCCTTCAAGACTTCCCCCACTAAAACAGGCCGGATGGAAAAACTGTGAGGAGGTACTAAAAGGCTGCAGGTATTAGAGGCTGCAGGGGCTGTAGAAATAGGGTTTAATGTATTTGAAACAAAGCCAGCATTTATGAAGTGGTGATTGAATGCTTCAGCCATGGAGTTTTTATTAGTGACAACTATGTCATCCAATTTTAGAGACAATGGTATGGTCCGGGGTTTGTTTTCAATTTTTTTTTACCGGATTCCAAAATGCTTTTGGATTCGCACCACAAAGTGTGAGCTGTTTTTTTTAAGTCAGCTTTAGCCTCCCTCACCGCTTGTGTGGCCCTGTTCCTGATTTCACTAAATAAAATGTTGTCTTTAACAGAATTTGTCTTGTGTGCGCTGCGCCAGGCTGTTATTTTTTTCTGAAGCAGAACCACTAGATCACGATTAATCCACGGGCTGTTGCGTTTTTTTATACGCTGAATGCCCTTCCTACCGCAACCCTTCACATTTAGCCAGGCTTGGGACTGACAACTAAGAGTGCACTGGCTTGTGCAACCCAACCAAGTAAACATTAGGTATCTACTATCTAGATATCAGCAGTATTCCTAGAAACACAAGACCACATATCCAATCAGTTTCTTTGTTTTGTATATATTTGCATTATACTAAATTCATCTGTACTTATATCTACCTTTGTCTTACATTACGTGACAGGATGTAAGACCTAAAAATGAATGCAGTGGATAATTAGTTTTTGCTTTGCTGGGCTTTGAAAGCAACAGGGAAGGGAAAGTCTGGTTTGAACCATCTGGGATTGACTCAATTTTATACACCCATTAAGGGGATATTTTACAGAACAACCAGCCAACCAAACAGAAATTATTTAACACACTCCTTTTCTTACTGAAGACCTTGTGCTGCCTCCCTGCCCTCACTTTGCTAAGGATGTTGCTCTTCCTGCATGCCCTGCAGAGGACTTTGCTCTGCCTGCCTACACTGTGCAGGATTTCTTCTGCAATGACTCTCTTAAAAGAGATGCAGATTGTGCTTGAACTTTTGATTTAGTTAGACATTAGATCAATGATGTTTAAGGATATACAGATCCATACTAAAACAATCAAATTGTTTTAGTATGGCTTTAGTATCAGTTTAGACTTGACTTGAACAATTGGATTTGGCAAGATCACAGTAGCGCACTATAGGCTACATTAAATGACAGAAAATTCATTACAGATAAACATAAATTAAGAAATATTTTTTTTATTTTTTAAATCACATTTCATCACATTAAATAAAATAAATACATACAATGTAACAGCATGTCCTGACTCCATTACCAGAGTTTACTACTTGGCACAACGTTGATGGAACCAGATCTCATGTAGATTGTTTAACAGGTGTGATGATCAGTGGTGCTGAGTTTTTACCACCATAATTGCGTGAAGGGCTGAAGAATGGATAAAGTTTTTCAGTGAAGTTCTGACCAGTGAATGAGTAGATCAGAGATTTTGCATCAACATCATAAAAAGAGATCAGACCCTCTTCATAGTCCAAAAACACCCCCAACTTCTGAGGAGCCTGTTTCAAAGTGAGGGAAACAGGAGGAGAGTCGCAAGCCTCGTATTTAGTCTTGTTTCTTAGCCACACTGTCCAAAATCCATACTTTGGGCTGGTTATCAAGCTTTGTTTCCTAATAACAGACTCTTGGGCCAGTCCTAAATCCCACTTAGTCTTTTCTTTGACCTGAACCTCATAGTAAAATTTTCCTGAGGAGAATCCCTCTTTTCCCAGGACACAGGCACAATAATCAAACCTCTCGGGTTTATGAAGGAGATTTTGTCTCAAGTCTCCATGTCTCACTTGTTTGCCATCATGAGAAAGGATGAGTTCAGGATGGGCTGTATCAGGATTTAAAGTCACATCCACTGAGAACAAGAAAAAGTCACAATTTACAAACATTTGTATACATTTTTATGGTGGGTTCAATGGAAGAAATTTATTTTTAGCTATGTGATGAATCAAAGGCCACACACCTGCATACTGTTGAATTCTCTTCAGATCTGTTTGGAAAAGTGGTAAGAAAATGTAATTACTAATTGAATAGTTGTATACTGCATTTAACAATATGCATTGTCCAAAATTAATAGATGACATATATAACTTTAAAATCTATAAATGTATCCATATATATTTATCACTAAACCATAATCCAGCTGCAATGTTAGCCATAAAAAAGACGATATTAGCAAGAGGAAAAAGACTTAAAAAGTATCCATCCACATCTGGATGACAACTGAATATATATTTATTATACTTTTTAAATATTAGTATAATACTTTACTTCAATTGATGATTTTAACAGTGACATGTTTATGCCTAGAGCCAAAGAACTATGCCTCCCATCAGCCTTTGCATGTCACATGACCTAGACACACGTCATTAATTACTTACACCCTTTCACCTTGATTAGCAGTTCACTAACAGCTTCACCCTTCTCAAGACTCATTGTCTTCCACCCTTGTTACTGTTCACAGTCCTCGTCTTCATGTTCGGGTTATGGTTTCTTTCGCTTTGTAATGTGTAATATTTGTCTTCATATTAAAATTGTTTGAATTTGCTGCCTTGCTTTACCTCAGAGAACTTAAGAACTAAAAAATAGATGCAGTAAATAATTTGGACATGCAGGAAGCCCTTCTAGAGAGGAACCTGGGACTTTGGGAACAACAGGTGGCAGGACATCACTTTGGCACCCTGTTCTGCTGAGGACATTGCTCTTTCTGCCTTCCATGTTGAGAACGTAATTCTACCTGCCTCTCAGGGAATGCACTGGGTACCAGAGCATCTCCTGGCCTTGAAACAGGTAGATTTTGTTTTCCCTTGCTCAATCACAGATATCTTTTTTGTTGATGATCCAGTCCATCCTGCACTATATGCATTTAATTTTGAGCGCTTGCACCTTTCACAGTAGGTCGCCCTTATACGAATGGAAAGGGGCAAATCTGCACCAGACTTCCTGTATCACTTCAACATGGTCTAATCCTGTTTACAAAAAAATAATCTAGCTCCTGAACAGGTTTAAGTGTACGGACCTGCTGACAGCGGTTCCAGGATGCAAAACAAAAACAATACCAGATCATGTCAAATCATTAACAATGAAGTCCATCAACCCTACGAACAATAGACCCCAAGTTACACGTTTCTTTCCACTTTGCGTTTTTGTTTTCTTTGTCTCAGTGCCTTCTAATTCAAATTGTCTGCACTTGCATCCACTTTTCACCTTTTGATTGCTTTGAGATAAACAGAAATAATAGCAGAATGACCCACTGCATCATCAAAAATTAGTCATTGTAGGTTATTTCATGCCAGACAAGTAAAACTAATAGTGGCAAGTAAATAACCTCCCCATATATCATTATTCACCACTGAGTTACATGTACTTACCAAAGTCAGCAAACTTGTCAATTTCCTTGCTGAGACATTCCAGGAGTGGAAACAGTACTCTCTTTAACATCTCCATAGTCCGTTTATTGGCCCTGTGCTTTTAAATACCTATAACACAATGAGTGGTGAAGTGAATAACACTGATTATCTCTTCATCATGGCACCTGTTAGTTTATGGGATTTATTTATAAGGCAGCAAGAACATTTTGACCACAAATTTGATGTGTTAGAAGCAGGAAAAATGGGCAAACATAAAGATTTGAGTGAGTTTGATAAGAGCTGTGATAGTGTACAGTAGCTAGCTCTGAAATGAAAGTTAACTTTTGGGGAATTCCTCTAAGCAAATTGATTGCAAAATTTACAGCAGCACTATGAGCAACAACATTCACATCGAGCTTGTGTCCACACCTTGTTGTGGTTGTGATTAGGGTAATTATTTTAATTATTACAAACTCAATCAGAATTCTTATAACGGAGTGTGAGAGAAAGTTATTTTTGATTCTACTCTGTAACTAAACACAATAATATATTAATTATACAGTATTTTATAAGATTCATGATCAGATTTCCCCTTAATAATAATACACATCACATAATACAGTTAACTTATACATAATATAGACAGTGAATATACAATTTATTATTAAATATAATTGTACCCATATATATATATATACTTTCTTAGAACGTACCTGCAGTGCTCTCAGTTGTTTGTCGGTGTGCAGATGAAATGAATGAGTACCTTTCATTTCATTTTGGTGACATCATTAAGCCACTCCCGGGGTTTTGTTTTGTTTTCTTTTTTGTTCGGTTATGTTTCGTTTTTGGGTTTGTTTTTTTTAACACAATCACACAATTGTGCCACCAGGGGGCGGAAACACACACAATCTTCCCCAACCCATATTTTAGATCCTCCCCACTTACATTTAACGCACTGAAAGCGAATTAGTCATCACTCTTATCTTGCTATAATTCAGTAGATTAGAAGGTTACCTTTTTTAACCAAGATAAAAACCAGTTTAGATAAAAAGACAAGGCCAGACAAGAATTCAGGAAATTACTTTTTTCTAGAGGACAAAATTCTGAACTTCAACTAAAGCACATAATAGCTTTAGTTGAAGTTCAGAATTTGGTCCTCTAGAAAAAAGTAATTTCCTAAATTCTTCTTTTTTTTTTTTTTAATTCTTATATAAAATAAAATATTTTATAAAATTCTTCTCTTTTTTTTTTTTTTTTTTTTTTTTTTTTTTTTTTTAAGCAACTAAATGAATTTTGCAACTAGAGCTATTTAGGGCTATTTAAAATAAAAAACAAAAACCTTCAAATTTATAGCATCAGCAGTGAGAGTCAGTTTGTATTTTACTTGTTTATTAGTCTATCAGACCTAAAATCTGCTCGTAGAATGCGGTCCTGTTGAATTTTTAAAAATGTTGTTATATATTAAATTAGAAATGGCCATCATTGCTCTAGTTTAATGTAATTTCAATAAAACACTATCCAGAATATACTTGTAATCTTGGGAATAGATTCACATTTAGGTGTACAAATATATCATTCTATGAAAGCAAATACACTTTCTTACTTAGTAATATTTTTATTGTGATAAGGCAACGTAGATTTATAAACCAACACCAGATGCCGTTACAATAACAGTAATTATTGTACACATTTTATGAAATTGAATTCTTTTGAAAAATAATTTGTGCAGCTCAGGACAAACGTGACCCTCTAATGAACAAACTATTGCTTCAAATGTTTAACAGGTGTTATGACCAGTGGTGCTGAGTTTATACCTTTATCATTAGGACCAGGGCTGAAATATGGATAGAGATCCTCAGTAAAACACTGACCAGTGAAAGAGTAGATATGAAACTTGGTTTCAACATCATAGAATGAGACCAGGCCCTTCTCATAATCAACAAACACCCCTACCTTCTGAACAGCCTGTTTTAGGGACAGGGGAACAAGGGGAGATAAACCAGCCTTATATTCAGTCATATTCCTCAGCAGAACACACCAGTACCCATTCCCTGGGGTGAGTGTAATTTTTCCTTTCCTGTTAACAGACTTTCTGGCCACACCCAAATCCCACTCAGTCTTCCCCCTGACCTCTACCTCATAGTAAAATCTACCTGAGGAGAATCCCTCCTTTCCCAGGACACATGCGCAATAATTAAACCTCTCTGTGTTATCTGGCAGTTTGTATCGCCAGAGTCCGCATGTCACTTGTCTCTCATCGTCAGACAACGTGAGGTAAAAATTCGCTGTATTAGGATCCAGAGTCACCGCCACTAAAGGAGAAAATAGAAAATTTTGGAAAAGCGAAGATGTAGATGAAGATAATTAGTATTGTCATCAGTAAAAAACGTTCTCACCTGCATGCTGTTGAATGTTCTTCAGTTCTGTTTGGGAAATAAGAGAAGAAACATTCTCATTTTACACTTTGAAGTAATCAAGTAATCTCTTCATATCAAGAAATTAATAAAGATATTAAAAAAAGCTGCATGTCATCTTTCAAAGTAAATTCTCATAATTCCACCACAGATAAAATTGGATTAGAAGAACCTTCCGAACAAAACATTTCAATCTGTACAAATCTGTACATTGAAATATGCCGATTTCTTACAATAAAAATTTCCAATCAACATTATGATCACCTGCCTAATATTATGTTGGTCCCCTTTTGCTGCTAAAACAGTCATAACCAACCGAGCATCAACACCATGATCGTCTTCAGCAGTTTGAGCTACAGGAGCTCGTCTGTTGGATCGGACCGCACGGACCAGCCTTCGCCCCACACGTGCATCAATGATCCTCGGCCGCCCACGACCCTGTCGCCGGTTCACTACTGTTACTTCCTTGGAGCACTTTTGATAGATACTGACCACTGTAGACCAGGAACATCCCACAAGAGCTGCAGTTTTGGAGATGCTCTAACCCAGACGTCTAGACGTCAGAATTTGTTAAACTCATTCAAATGATTTTTCCCATTTTTCCTGCTTCTAACATCAACTTATGATAAATAAATCCACCCACTAACAAGTGCCATGATGAAGAGTTCTTCATTGTTCTTTACTTCACTAGTCATAATGTTATAATGTCAAATGTTATTTCCCATCAGATATACACATTTACAGCATGTCATAGAGAGACTTATACAGAGCAACTTGCATTTACAGTAATACCTCGGTACACGTCGGGACGTCGGCATGTTGTGATGGTTCCACAACAAATTACAGACTATATATTCGTGTATTTCATTTATTCAACTGAGTAGTTGAGGGTTAAGGGTGTTGCTCAACGGCCCAGCAGTGGCAGCTCAGTGGTCCTGAAATTTAAACTTGCAACCATTTATTAAGTAGACCTACATCTTAACCTCTACTCTGCCACAATCCTCATCAAATTCTTTATCATTTTATCAGGAGTACTTACTAATCTCGGGAAACTTCTCCATTTCTTTACTGAGAGACTCCTGAAGCTGAGTCCTCAGAGTCTCAACACTCAGTTGAGAGGTAATTGTGATATCGGTCCAGTCCTGGGTATGCGGAAGGCTGCGCAGTGACGGGTAAATCTATGGTACAGCAGGTACGGAGAGAAAAGAAAAGCCTCAGCATGCAGAGCTGCTCTGTCTTATGCAGCATTGCTATTGAGAAACAGAAGGATTCTGACCTGCAGGAGATGGAGGTGATCATCAGTGTTAGAGAGCTTCTCCATCTCGTTGTTTCTCTTCCTCAGTTCAGAAATTTCCTGTTCCAGCTCTTTAATGAGGTTTTCCGCCTGCCTTTCGACTGCTTTCTGCTTCTCCTCCATCATTTTAAGGAGCTCAGCCTGACTTTTTTCAACGCAGCGTATCAGAGCATTTAACACCTTCATGCTTTCTGCTTTCTCCTTTTCTGTGTTCATCTGCCAGAAGATCAATTAAAGTAATACTTGTTGGGGAGTTGTTACAGGAACAATCCTGCCTAGTAATATAACATCTACTTCCTTTTGTTCCTGTCTTCCTTTTGCAGCTTATACAATGTAAGTGATGGTCATTTTATTTGATCAAAATCGCTTGTTTTGCATTAAAGGAAATGTGAACGCTAGTTATTAAATTGGCACATGCAGGAGCTGTGAAGACAGAATGAAAGTAAAGAAACATTTTTTATATGAATTGATTACATTTTCTCAACATTCTAACCTGTATTTTACATTTAAAACATTTGGAAGTTACATACACCATTCACAACCAAGTATCAGTCAAGAAACATAAAAAAAAGCAACTGAAACTTTAGGAATTAAAATCCAAATGAAAAAAAAATAGCCAGATTTGACCTTATATTAAAAGTCAAATTGTTCCACAGCTTAGGAGCGATGACAACAAGCACTCGATCATCTCTGTTTTTGTATTTAGTCATTGGTGCATGTAAAAGAAGCTGATGGGAGGATCTAAGTGAGCGTGATGAAGTTAAATCGACGAGGTATTGGGGAGCTGAAATATTTCAAGTCTTATAGACAAGCATTCTATACCAACTGGAAGTCGGTAAAGCGTTGCCAAATCAGTGGTTATGGAGTATTTGAATCAATTGTAACCTGTTTACAGATGATTGTCGGAGACTGCTGTACAACACATTACAATAACCTAACTTGGAGCTATTAAATGCATGTGTAGCTTTTTCAATATCTGAAAAAAATGAAAAGGCTTCATTTTGGAAAGTAAATAAAGTTGATAGATTATTATTTTTTTTTTTTTTTTTTTTTTGGATAACTGAGTTGATCTTTTTGTCAAAAGTAAGGTTGCTGTCACATATTATTCCCAAATTCATTACAAAGGGTTTTATGGAGGGAGCCGTTGATCCAAGTTAATGCCCTTATAGAGAGTGACTTGTGATTCTCTCATTCATGCAACTGAACACTTGAGGTTAAGACCCTTGCGTGGTAGTGGGAATTGATGTCAAAGTCTGTTGATCAATAGTCCAACATCTTAACCACTGAGCTACCATTTACCGCCAATTTATTTCAGAGCGGAATGTTGAGGTGTATGTTTTGCCTTGGTGTGGCTGGAAGAGGGATTTAATTGTCTGGAACTGAACATCTCACAAATAAAAAGAGTTGGAATATCCACAATATGATGATTTTAGTGTTTACTGTCTATTCCGTATGGCTGCAGTGAGACAGGAACGAATCAGTTTGAGCTGCAATCCAAATATATAAGAGCTGATATCGTTTTGTAAATCTTGCTACACCATAAGAGGTAAGTGTGAAGTGTATCAATCCTATGCTTTCTGCTCCCTCTTTAGGAAATAATGGACACATCAAGACATTTATGCCATTTGGCAGATACCCTTATCTAGAGCAACTTACAACCGAGCAGTCGAGTGTTAATAGTCTTGCTCAAGGGCTTGCTCAGTGCTTGCTGGTGCTGAGATTTGAACTTGTGACCTTCTGATCCATTGTCCAATGCTTTAACCACTGAGCTCCCACCTCTCAAAAGGTGCACTAGACACAAAGATCTTATAAAGATGAGTTGACATGTCTGGCTTGCTCAAAAGCCATTTATGGAGCATAGAAAAAGCAACCATTAGTGCCTGAACATGTCTATAGCTTACAGGTATTACAGGTATTAAATGACTGCCAATTTTTCTAAGATAAAAGAATCAAGTCTAAGCTTGCACGACCTTGTACCGCTTTGCGCAGAAACTGTAGATAAAAACTGGGTTTCACTTCCACCATTTTTAAAGCCAATGACTAGGTGGTGAACTGCAATGTCTGTACTGAGGGGTGGAATTCATACATTTCATTCTGCTCAAGAAACCAGCGTTTCTACCAAAGGTATTGAGACATCAATATCAATAAACCTATAAATCTACCTGCTCTTGGGGGTGATTATGTGCCTAGATCAGCTCCATGTACCATAAGAGATCACAGGCACTTCATAACTCTAAATTGTATTCAACTCTATGACTACTTTTTTAGGAGGCATCAAATAGATTGTCACTTGGGGGCAACACTCAGATAAATGCATTCATCTTAGTAGGGATTTCATACATGGCCTCTGCTGCTGAACTTATATTGTATAGTCCAGAACAAAAAGAAGAACAGGAAGTGATTACATGATTATGTGGTGGAACACCAAGGTCACCTGGCTGACAAATCATACAGGCTACTCATATGAGGTCATTGCAACAAGATTTGCTATTGGGGTAGCTATGTGTTTAAGGCTTTGGGTTACTGATCGGAAAGTCAAGAGTTCAAACCTGATATCATAAAAATGCTGCTATTGGCAAGGCCCTTAACCCTCTGTCCTCCAGAGGCACTGTATCATGGTGGACCCTTGTTCTCTGACACCAGCTTCCTAACATTGCTTGGATATGTGAAGAAAGAATTTTATTTTTTTATTTTAATTTTAAAGAAGTATAAAGCACCTTTAGTACATAGGAAGAAAACTTATTGTTTTAAGGAAAAACTCCACTAAAGCCCTCAACAAATAGAACCATGAGAATCTCCAGTTTGTATGACAATGTGCCAAGACATACCTTAGTGAGTTTTAAAGATTTTGTAACTTCTTCAATCTTCTTTAGTCGGTTCTGGATCATCCGCTGAACCTCTGCTTGTCTCTCCCCGAGTTGACGCTGTTGAAATGACAGCACATACCTGAGCAATTGACAAGTAAGATATATATAAAATGGTGCCAAAATGCCAAAGTACTTACTTTCTTCACAACACTTTCCTTCTCTATAGGAACGATGTTGTGAGTTTTGTGGTCTCCCTCGGTGCAGAACTGACAAACACACCTCTGGTCATCTCTACAGAACAGCTCCAGGGGTCTCTCATGTTTCTGGCAGATGTATTCCTCCAGGTTCTCCACAGCGTCGATTAGTTTGTGGTTTTTGAATTTCACTGTAGTTTTATGAAACAGCAGATGAGTGCTACAGAGAGAAACGCCGCAGTGCAGACAGGATTTTACGGCCTCCAGCTTTTGCTCAGTGCAGAAGTCACATAGAACCTTGGTATCCAAGGAGAAAAGTGGATGTGCATCATGGCTGGATTTTACCTGAACTGACTTCTTAAACTGAGCCGCCAATTCAGAAATGAACGTATTGACACAAAGCTCGGGCCTTCTGGGGAAATCCACTTTACATATTGGACAGTTGCAGTATAGACTGGTGTCCCAGCACTTTCCGAGACAGAGCATGCAAAAGTTGTGTCCACATGGAGTAGAAACTGGATCAGTGAACACATCTAGACAGATGGAGCACAAAAGCTGGTCTTCGTACAGGACACTGCTGGGGGAAGCCATGACTCGTCCAGGAGACACGTCAATGAGCTGTGCACATGTGAAAAATTGCACATGTTTATTTTCTAGGTTATCTTACAAAACAAAATAACTTGGGTACACAGCTCAAATAGCTTACAGTGATTCGAACATCTCCACCGCTGAAATGACTCACATGATGAGATGCCAAATGTGAATCAGGGTTTGTTATTGCCAAAAATGGATGGTTAAAAAAAACGAGCACACAAACCATCCAATAATTTGCACTAATGTGTTGTACATGAAGAATGTATTTTTTTTTTTTACGGTTGCCATATCTAATCAAATAATTTATGTTTAAAAAAAAAAATTATAATTGTGCTTTCTGGTTTATTGCACTGTTCTAGTTTGTAATAAATAAATGAATTAATAAATAAATAAATAAATAGGTTTGCACAGTTTTTCAACTTAGTATAATGCAAAACAATCTAGATTTGAGGTGAATAGTGTGAATAAGGGAAATATCACTATACAAAGACAAGGGAATTATATATCAGAGGCAACCAGTTTCTCATCCCCACCCAAAGGGAAGTGAAACAGTCACATAAAGTAATGCATTCTTGCCCATATTGCAGTCCAATGTGCCAGTCTGTTCCAGGAACTATTCACCAGTAAAGCGGGTAAAAAAATTACATTTACAGTTTCCTTTCCCCCCCTTATAGCACTTACCTGTGATTCTGTAACTCCTTAACAAAAAAACAGTGGAGACGCTTCACCCCAAAGGGGAAAACATATTATGGTGGTTTCGCGCCTTAATTTTAACTTTCGTTTCGTTTAAAACACTGTGAAATCTCTCCAATCAGACCCCTCCTCCAACCAGTCCCTCCCTCCATCAGTTCCTCCTTCTAACCAGTCCCTCCCTCCACCAGTCCCTCCCTCTATCGTTCACACAAGTGCGTATGTAAGCTTGAAAAAGGGAATTTGAGGGTTTATATAATTGTATATAGTTTAGTATAAATGCTCAGTATACTGTGTTATTAGTAGTAGTAATAGTCTCAGTAGTGACGGTGGTATTGTGGTAAAATTCTTTATTTACTTATTTATTCTTCTACCTATTTTTTATTTATATATTAATTTTTTTTTTAATTCCGCAATTGTTGTTCCTAAAAGTAAATTCAGCATTCTTGAAATAATAATAAAAGGGGAAGGAACAAAGCCTGTGGGTCATACTGATGAAGAAACTAATCAACAAAGAGTAATAAATGAATGAGTAGTGAATTGGGGTTTTTCTTGGTTTCTCTTACGGGTTGTTGCACTTAGAAATATGTAATGTTAGAAATAACATTCAGATACATTCTGTATATTTGCTTTGTATGTGTGTAGATTAGAACAATGTTGCATACTTGTTTGCAATTTTATGTGTAAAAAAAGGACTTTTTTGCTAAGCACAGATTTTATATCATGTTCTAAAGGTGTGGATTAGTATTATGCGATTAGATTAGATTAGATTAGATTAGATTAGATGAAGTCATTGGGTCCAACCTGACCCTGTAAAAACTCTGGTTATAGTTCGATTTAAGTCGATTTAATTTGTGTGGTTTGGTTTGTATAGCACTTTTAACAATGGACATCACTCCAAAGCAGCTTTAGAGAAATAGATTACAGCTCTAAATTTTAATTTCATAAATTACTCCCTATAAAGTTAATCCCTAATGAGTACGTGCAAGTTGTGCAAGTTATCGACTGTTTACTGATGGACACTTGAGTGCAAAACAGTCCAAATCCATCTACATGATTTAAACCTCCAGTGTTATTTTTATGCCTGTTTATGTGGAACCAACCTGAGCAGCACAAAGTGGCCATGAACAATGTGATTTTATTCATTTATAGTTACATTTGTTATGAAAAAACTAGTTTCTGTTTTCATTATGATTAAGCAGCAATAGAACATCTAGTCGGTCCTTCACTAACCTCTCTTTTTTACTCTTGAGTCTGTCAGAGACATTGCAAACCTCTTTGCTCTCATTTGATGTTACACCATTAATTTACTCACAGTGATTTTTTTTTTTTAATCAACATCAATGATTACATACAGTTTTATTTATTAATTTTTTTTAAACATCACCTTGAATATTATTGATTTGGAAGTAAAACCTTCTGCCCAATCAGAATGCAAACAGCACATTAACTGATTCTGCAATATACTGTAATAAGACACATTGTAATGATAAAATGTGTATTTTATGTTTTTCAATATTTGTTCTACAAAAAAAGTAAACGAATTGATTTGATTGTTAAAACCAAATTACCATTGTGACAACTAGATGGCGCCAAATGCTAAAAAAAAAATAAATCGAGGGCTCATTCAACCTAAAAGCATGAATCTTTTTAACTACGACATCATTTTAACATATTTACGATAAAAAGTGATTTATTTATATAGAATTATTTGTAGATGATCTATAATTTTATTATTTAAAAAGTGACCAATAATTTGTGCCCAGTATTTGATATGTAGATCGAGCACGTTCTCTCAACATCATTGCTGAGAGTCAGATAAAATACACATTAACATGGCAGAGGTCGCCACTGGCTTACTCATTGAGTTAAACACTTTTATAAAATAAACAATTATAAAGAACAATCCTATTCATTCTTTATTAGTGCATTATCAGTGTGAAGCTGCTTTTAGACAATGTCCATTGTTAAAAGTGCTATACAAATAAAAAGGAAATTAAATTAAATTTTATTTTATTTCATGTTTTTGCACTACAAAGGCATGTGTAAAGGGGCCATGATTTAGAAATCAGAAGACACTTAAGTAAATGGATGATTTGCTGTCTGTCTGAACCGACGAAATAAAAGTGAACTTTCTACAGCATACTGAATTGCACAGCATCATTTTCTTTTTCAGTGAATTGAATTGGATCGCACTGTATCATAATATAGGGGTGATTTGTATCACATTGGAACATTAACTGCATCATATCTATCTTTAATTTATCGTATCGTTGACTATGCATCAAGATGCAAATCGAATGGGCCTAATGTATATAGACTGTTGGTACCTCGCTACAAAAAAAGAAAAAAAAAACACATTTAAAGAACACTTCTCCAAATCAGTGTTAAAGACATAATAGTTATAAATATAAGAAATGAGAAGCTCTTCACTGCATCAGTTGGGGTTAAATAACCTGTTGCAGCTGATCTCTTCATGACTCTCTGTTCTCCCCTTCAGCCACTGCTCGTAACCTTGGGGTAACTATGGACAATGAACTGTCCTTCTTTTCACATGACGCTAATGTGGCTCTTTCCTGTCGATTTCATCTCTACAATATCCGAAAGATTCGGCCGTTTCTGTCCACACAGGCTGCTCAGGTGCTTGTTCAGTCTCTTGTCATTTCAAGACTTGACTACTGCAACTCTCTGCTGGCAGGTCTTCCCCTGAACGCTATTCATCCACTGCAAATTATCCAAAACGCAGCTGCACGACTTGTGTTCAGTCAGCCCAAGTTTTCCCACACCACCCCACTGCTGCGCTCCCTTCACTGGCTTCCAGTAGCTGCACATATCAGATTCAAAACACTGATGCTTGCCTACAAGGCCAAAAATAGACCAGCACCATCTTACCTCAGTGACCTCATCACATCTCGCACTGCACCATGCTGTCTGAGATCCTCCAGCACTGCTCGACTGGTACCACCTTCTCTCAGAATGAGAGGTAAGTACACTTCAAGGCTCTTCTCTGTTCTGGCACCGAGGTGGTGGAATGAACTTCCCCTAGATGTCCGTACAGCAGAGTCCCTGATTATCTTCAAGCGACGATTGAAGAGCTACCTTCCTGAAATACTTAAATTAGCACTTTCCAAATTTGTAGAATTCAAGAGTTATATTTGTATTGAGTTTGTAATCTTGCGTACCAGTGTAGATTTATTCACTGCTAGAGATTTAAAGCACTTTTGTACGTCTCTCTGGAAAAAGGCGTCTGCTAAATGCCGTAAATGTAAATGCAAATGAAACATATTTATCACAGTATTAATTATCCAAAGGAAGCCTCTTATCTATGTGATTAGCTATCTATATGTAATCAAAGCTTCTTGAAGATCTGGTTTACATGCTTTGGAGAGGAAGATCTTGCTGCTATAGAGCTCTGATCTCATCCCTACTGAACACCTTTGGGATGAATGTGAATGCTGACTGCACCCCAGGTCTCCTCACCTACATCAGTACCTGCCTTTCTTAACACCCTTGTGGCTGATGAACACAAATATCCATAAACACACTCCAAAATCTAGTGAAACATCTTCCCAGAAGAGTGGAGGGAATTATAAGAGTGAATTGGGACTAAATGTGGAATGCAATATTTAAAAATTACATATCGTAGTTATGACAAGGTGACCCAATACTTTTGGCAGTATAGTGTATGTGTATTAGACGATGTGTTAGCAGTTATACAGCTGAAGTCATTGCACCACATTGGCATGGAATTTTTAATAAACTGATGCAAATAATGCAAATTGAATTAGACAAATCATTTGTCCCAAAACTGTTTAAATAATCAACAATTTTACTCTTTCCTTCCACTGTGATTAAATTAAGTCACCCATTTCATGTACATGGGGAGGATCCACATTTATACTAGTAACCAAGAATTCAGATATTATTAGTAGAATTACATTTTTTTTTCCTAATAAATATTTGTCTGAAATTGTCAGAAACAGTAAACCAATATTCAGAAAGCAGGTGAGGGAAGGTGAGCACACCCTTGCTAATTAAACAATAATTACAAATATAAATAGCAACTAGTTGTTACTGAAGAAATGCAAAGTGAAGTGTGATTCACTCACTAAAAAGTTGTTTTTGTCATTTTGTTGTTCTGGAGCACTCGTGTGTGTCAGAAAGAAATGATCTTAGAGAAGCAAGTGCTGATGCTTCTCAATCCTGGAAGGGTTATAAGGCCATCTCGAAACAATTAAAATTTCATAATTTTACACTGAGAATGTTAACAAATAGAAAGAATTAAAGATTGTTTCCAGTTTTCTTGTAGAAAGTGTTTCAAATTCAGTCCAAAGTTCCATTGAAGTATGGCTGGGAAATCTTGTCTCCAAAGAGATTATAGAACATACATGCAAAAGTGCATTTAAACAAACCACCTATGCTTTGTTAAAATGTCCTGTGTACTGATTGGGAAGTGGAGATGTACAGTCATGCACAGTGCCATGTTTAGCAAAATAAATGTAATAGAATATCACCACAAAAACCAAATGTAAACTGTAAAACATGCCATTTTTAACAGTTTTAACATATGATAGATTTTCTATAAATACATTACAGAAAAGACAAAATGATTGTACACAATCTAATAACTGCAGACATCATAAATAAAATCATATAAAATATATTTTTTAAATCTTTCTAATTGCGTGCTATGAGGAGGTATCAAAAAGTTTTAAGGCGAATGGTGTAATGGTGCTACTCTGACCACATGCTTCACCACATCTGCGATTTCATCATGGACAGCGATTGGAACAAAGAGCAAACGTGATATTTTCCGTGAAACCGTGCAAATCCGCCACAGAGAAGCTTGACGTGACGTCCGTTTGACATACAGCAATGCTGCAAAGAGTCGCTCGAGGTGTTCTGAGCAGCAAGCGCGGTTCAAGAGCTGAAGAAAGTCACTGTATTTGCGCACCCATAATGCACACCTCAACAATGGAAATGCAATGAATGAGGATGGGTTCCACCCAGATGCGGATGGGTTCCTTTCAAATCTGATTCCTCTCAAAGTTTCTTCCTTATATCTTCTCAGGGAGTTTTTTCTTGCCACAGTCGCCACTGGCTCGCTCACTAGTGATAAACAGTTATAAGGAAATAACATATGCAAAAAACACATTCTTTTATACAACCTCATTACCACTTTATCTCTGTAAATCTGCTTTGAGACAAAGCCCAGTGAATGTCTATACAACTGAATTGAAGTGAATGAATATTGCTGTAAAAGGGGACTATTTGAAGGTGATAGTGAAACTTTTTGATACCACCTGATGGTTTATTTCTTAACATGCAAAGATGTTTTCCGTGGAAAAATAATGTTCAGTAGATGTAATGATCAGTGGTGCTGAATTCTTTCCACTATGATTAAGACACGGACTAAAGAATGGATAGAGTGTCTCAGTGAAAGTCTGACCAGTGAAAGAGTAAATATGAGCTTTAGCCTCAACATCATAGAAGGAGACCAAACCCTCATTATAATCCACAAACACCCCTACCTTCTGAGGAGCCTGTTTTAATGTAAGGGGAATGAGGGGAGATTCACAAGCCTTGTAATCGGTCTTATTCCTTAGCATCAAGATCCAGTATCCATTCTTTGGATTGTATATAATTTCCCCCTTCCTATTGATAGACGCACGAGCCACTCCTAAATCCCAGGCTGTTTTTCCTCTAACTTGCACATCATAGTAAAATCTTGCTGAGGAGAATCCCTCCTTCGCCAGCACGTTGACACAACGCTTAAACCTCTCGGGGTTATCAGGAGCGTTCTGTCCTTTGTTGCTATATCTCACTTGTTTTAGATTATTGGACAGGATAAGTTTAGAATTCGCTGTGTCAGGATCCAGAGTCACTTCCACTGCAAGAAAAAGAAATGGTAACTATAGGGAATAATTCATTATAGTGAATACAATTATAATTCATTTAAAAAACCAACCAACATACCTGCATATTGCTGAAATATCTTTAGTTCTATTTGAGATAAAAAATCACCAATTAGAACTTATACAATACACATACAAATTGCATTCTTTTTCTAGTAATAGTTTATAGTCAACGAAAACGTAATGTTTTGAAAACGCTCTCCAGTGTGGATCAAATGGCTTTAGAAAACGATGACACATTTTTAGTCATTGACGCAACAATCCAAAGAGCTGTAAAGTAAATCAATTGCAGGCAGAAATGATGCAGATTGAATCGTCGTACTTTTTGCTCAAACGCAGTACAGGGACATTTATAGACATTTTAATGTGGATGAGCAACCTTTGGGAAATAAAATTGAACCGTGGACATTTTTAGATGAAAACGTCGCTTTCAAATTTCTTCCCATAAACTGTTAAAATGGATACATTTTATGAAACAGCAATTGTCACGATCCCCTGATTTGAGGGACACCTGTAAAGGACCTGCTGTACAATCTTGGAATCCTTGGAAGTCAAAGTATAAATGACCCATTTTACTTCTTGATATTTCTCCACATGAGGGTTGTGTATGAGTTGGGGAAAGTCTGACCTGGCTCCATAGGTACTGTACACTTGAAACATTCCTTTACAATGGCAAAGAATGAAGTCATTGACCATGATGCTGTTCATCTACAAGTGAGGGCAGGACCTCTTCTCTAGTCATCTCTCAATATCCACAGTAATTCTCTATCTCTCAATCCAAACTAGTAAATTCATAGTTGGTGAAGCTTAGCAACAATCAAGCAGGCTAACTTAAGCGATCATTTTTAATTTGGTGATTGCCTTCTCGAAATAGCAATTACTATGGACAATGCAATGGTTTTAACCAAGTATCGTGTCTGTATATGTAGTGATCTTAAACCAATACTATTGTAAAATAAATTCATTCAGGGGGCATTTTCTTTCATTGTTTACTGCCTCTCAATGGTCACATAAGTTCAGCTTGGTAGGCCGAGAGGAAGGAACAAAACATTCAAGGTTTTTTTTTTTTATAAACTTTCCCAATATATGGCCTGGAAAGTGGAGGCAGACAAATTACCCATTTTTTACCCATTATTATGAGCCTGGTCATTGGCTATTCAATAGCTGAGGATTCCTGCCACAGGATGACATGTCTTTGCTATTCAGGCCAAAGAGATCTCATACGATTTCCTCTAGTGATTCTTCATATGCTTGGTGCATACCAGAACAAGCAAAGAGAAGCTGTTTGCTAGATCTTCAGGAGGGCCTGGGAGTTTGCCATCCAGTAAATTTGGTGGGAACCTGCTTATAAATCTAAATGAGAATTGCAAACCTTTAAACAACAGTCAACTCTCTGTCATGGGGGAGGAGGAAACATTTTTATCAGCTGTACCCTCAAATATCATTTTTCCCATTCAAAGCCAGACACCTTTCCTTCGAAGAGACAAGTATCTGCCCCAAATGTGCTTGGGTTAACCTGATTAGTCCAGTGAGAATCATGTTGGTCAAAGTTCTGAAAAGGCATCAAATGCCACACATAAAGTGAGCAAGCTTTTGGAGAATTTGAGGCAGTGGATGTGATTTTCTGAGGTACCCCATACAAGTGAAGGGCTATAAATGCCTTGCTGTTATGGAAGCACCAAAGGCATGTTTTTAACTGTGGCATTGTACTAGCAAAACTCACTAGCTGTGACAAATAGGCAGGTATCCTGGAATTACTAGGTAAGTCAGCAAGTATGTGAGTGTAGCAGGCTAAGCTACATCATCTCAGGGACTTTAATGCTATGATGGTTATGCCTGGAGGATGGCCTAAAACAGGATGTCCAACTTTTTTACAAAGGGCTTGTGTGGCTGCAGGGGTTCATTCCAACCAAACAAGGACCACCTGATAGTAGTTTTAAATGAAAAGTAGATTAAACAGGTAGAATTTGATGTGTTCTTGGTTGAAATGAAAACCTGCAGCCACACTGACCCTTTGTGTAAAAGACTACACACCCCTAGCCTATAGAGATGAGCAAATCCAGATTCAATGGGGTTACATAGCCCGAACCTTTCAATGACTCAGGATTCATGCATCCCTCTCTTCATTTATTTGGATCACTTGAGTCCTTGGTTATTCTGTTAATAACAACATATATAAATACAAAATGTAAATTCCACCATTCAATTTGTTAAGTTGTTGTCAGCAAGTAACTGTAGCAACAACCAGCTGACTATCTGAGTTTTTCAGGAAAGTTTCTGTATGGTTGAAACACAAGTGACTCAAAATCGTGGATCCTGTGAGAGTCCTCGTTGATCCACCTGAACCATGGGATTCAGCGTATCCATCGGACTCGTAGCACGAAGCTGGATCCGAGAGACTTGTGAATGGGATTCATGAGTCTTCTGGATTCTGTGAATTTTAAGGATTTGGTGAGAGCCCTCTAGTGGAATTCAATGGAAAAACCATTCAGAAACCCCATTGAATAAAGAGACTCGAGGGACGCAGATGTGTTAACTGATTGACTCAGAAGGATTTGAATCCGTAAACGGTTTCAGATTTCTCATCTCTACTGGCTTGTAGGGTTTCATTGAAAACCTGTGTGGAAATATAGGAACTTACCAATCTCTGGAAGCTTCAGAATCTCCTTATTGAGAGACTCCTGAAGCTCATGAAGAACTCTCCTCAATGTCTCTATACTGAGTTGCGAATTATTTTGGACATTATTCCAATAGTTGTTGTGTAAAGGTCCGTGCAGAAACGGGTAAAACTACGGTACAGCAGGAAAGAGGAGCAATACCTTCAGCACTGTTCTATCGTTTACTGCATAATATTACTATTGAGAAAAGACGCATTTCTAACCTGTAGGAACTTAAGGTGATCTTGGGTACGTAAGAGCTGCAGCATCTCATCGTTTTTTTTCTGTAATTCAGCAATTTCCTGCTCCAGCTCTTGAATGAACTGTTGTGCTAGTCGTTCATTTGCGTTCTGCTTTTCTTCCATCACCTGAAGAAGGTCAGTTTGGCTTTTCTCAATGCAACGCATCAGAGCGCTGAACATCTTCATGCTTTCCGTTTTCTCCATGTTGGCATGTCTCTATTGCAAGAATATTTACTTTTGAGTTTCTTGGGGGGTTTTTTTTCAAACTAAAATCAACATTAGTTTTTAAGAGACTCACTCGATTGAGTTCTATAGACTGTTTTAGCTCCTCCAGCTTTTCCTGTCGACTCTGGATCATCTTCTGAACATGCTTCTGGGTCTCCACAAGGTGACTCTGGTGTAATGATACAAACAGTACCACAAATCAGAACCGATTCGATCCCAAACGTAAAAACCAATACAAAAAGTAAATTCTGACCTTCTTCTCTTGACTTTCCTCCTCCATAGGAACAGTGTTGTGATTCTTGTGGTCCCCCAAAATGCAGAACTGACACACACACATCTGGTCATCTCTACAGAACAGCTCCAGCGTTTTTTCATGTTTCTGGCAGATGTAGTCCTCTAGGTTCTCCACAGGATCGATCAGTTTGTGTTTTTTTAATTTAGCTGCAGTTTTATGAGGCAGCAGATGAGTAAGACATAAAGAAACGCCACAGTCCAAACAAGACTTTAGCGCCTCAAGCTTTTCCTTATTGCAAGAGTCACACAGAACCCCTTTAGGTTCCTGGTTTGAAGGTTGATCAGCACTGCTGCTGGATTTGAACTGAACTGACATCTTAAACTGAGCACTCAGTTCTGAAATAAACGTATTCACACGGAGCTCTGGTCTTTTGGGGAAATCTAATGTGCACATTGGACATTTGTAATGCGAACTGGTGTCCCAGAACTCATTGAGACAGGTCTTGCAGAAGTTGTGTCCACATGGAGTAGAGACTGGATCAGTAAACACATCCAGACAGATGGAGCACTGGAGCTGTTCTTCATACAAGAGACTGCTTGTTGAAGCCATAACTAACAGAGATATTAATGTAGATGAGTCAAAACATCCTCATTTTGCTAAATTTTACTCTGGCATTTGATACAAAGCCATGCTAATGTTTTACAGACATAAGTAAATAATAGCTCTAGCATTCACACCTGTCCTAAAAACCTGTTTCTCCACCTTGTTTTTGCAGTAAATACATTCTCCAGATGGGATAGCCTCACCACTCCCATATATAAATACACACTGCCTGGCTAAATCGCCTTTTGTCTTGATTACGACACATTCTGTGTGGAATCATTTCAATTAATGTTATCTAATGTCCCACCATTGATTTCAGTCTAGAGTTGCATTCATTTCTTGCCAGGACTCTTTGATAAAAGAGCCAAGAGTAACAAGATACACATCACAAGATTCTCATCTTGTTATCTTGGGATAACGTCATGTATCCTGAACCCCTTTTTCATAATTTGAGCCCAATGAATCATTGTCATGTTTAAATGTGCCTGTGCCACCAGGGAAGAAAGAAATTCATTGAAAAAGAACTGGTCATTCAGTATATTCAGGTACATAACATTAACCTACACCTGACCAACTAAAGCAACCCCAGATCATTACACTGCCCCCACCATCTTATACAATAAGCACTATGCATAATGTGTGCATCTCTTCTTACCCTGATGCACCTACCCGTTTAGAACAAGCAAATCTGGACTCATCAGACCACATGACCTTTGATTTTTCTTGCTCCAGAGTATAATCTTTATGGTCCCCAGTGAATCAAATCCTTTTTTCAATCATTTGCACTGACAACTGGTTTTCTTAAGGCTTACACACCTATTAAGTCGTAATTTCTTTGAGTATTCTTTGCATTGTATATGAGAAAATTAGAATTTTTTTTTTTCAGTTTGACTGACCTCTGATTACGATCATTCAAGATTTTTTGATAGGTCACCAGTATTTCTCCGGGTTTTCATAATGCACTGGAAAGTATTTACACTATAGTTTAGTATTTTAGTAATCTCCTTAATTTTCTTTGCTTGATTCAGGCTAATAATTTGACCCTTCTGAAACAGAGCGACATCTTTTCCACAATCACAGGACATGTTTGGACGGAAATTGAGAAGCTTCTCACTGTTTTAGATAGGGTTCAATATCTTCTTGCCAGATGAAACATATTTATTACTGCATTAATTATCCAATGTAAGCTTCATAACTATTTCCTTAGTTATATCCAGATGTGATTTTGTTGTCCAGGCAGTGTGTGTGTTTGTGTGTGTGTGTGTGTGTGTGTGTGTGTGTGTGTGTGTGTGTGTGTGTGTGTATATATATGACAGGAACACACAATAAAAGAAAATAGAGTTTGGTAACTATGTTACCTCTCACCCACTCTTGTCCTCTTTTGTCCCTTTGCCTTTTTGCCCCCTCAAATTGACCTTCAGCAAATTTTGTCACTTTCACAAGCTGTAGGTTCCTTAGTGTGGAGATGGTGTTCTCATGAAGACATCTCTTTTTGCATGTAAGGATTCTTTAACCTCGTCAGGCTCCTCCTCCTGTTTTCTTTTCTTTTGTTTAAAAAGAATTGTAACCAGTAGGTGGCAGACATTGTATAACACCTTAAGAATGCTTTAGTTGTGAATGAAAAGTGTGTGTCAGAGGGGTGGATCTTTACTCATCGTCTGCCCTGTAAATAGATCTGAGGGCATAATGACGTACAATTACGAATGAAAAAAGAAGCTTGTATTTGGTACATGAATACTTCACAAGTATGTTACACAATAACGACAACGTTGTTCCTGTTCACCAAGACCAGGGTTCGGGAAACTTTTTTCACCAAAGAGCCATTTTTTTTTTTTTGAGCCATTGAAAATTCATATATATATTTCTACTATAAAAAAAAATGCAGGTTCTCAATAACAAAGAATTTATTTATGTCCATGTACAACT